>NC_088886.1:50123213-50424851 GCF_037157495.1 Lathamus discolor | reverse complement strand
CAACTGAAACATTTGATTTTACACAGCCACCATCCCACAAGGCTAACGAGCATCAGCATTGATTTTAGTATGAGCACAGAAAAGAAACAGTCAGTGAGGTCAATTAAGCAAAACCTGAGACATTCCGGGTCTGGTTTAGTCTGAATAACTACCTGAGATCTTACTACCCACCTGGACCTTGCAGGGGAGTATGCAGACAGAGGAGATGGTCCTCAGCACTCCAAGTACAGCGGGGAGCTGGAAGTTTTCAGTGGTTTTTGGGTTTAGCTTGGCAAAGCTGCAACAAGTCTGAAAATCAAGCTAAAAGCATGGGCTGCAGATCAAGCCCAATAGATATGTCATGGAAAGAAACACCTGGAGACACCATTCCATGGTATCCCATTGACTCCATCCTGTGGTGCTCACTACCATGTAAGGTAAAAATGAACTTCAAAGTACAACCAGATGAAAGCCAAGAACTGAAAGACTCAAGGAACAAATACAGAAGGAAGACCTGCATTTTCTAACCAACAGGTTTTTGCTTTGGATTTCATCTAACTGTGTTAAATATTTCTACATCTACAGAAATACATTTCCACTATGAAAGGTTTCTACTGAGACACTTGAGGCGTGATTTTTTCTTGCACTGGAAGACACTAGGTTGACAGCCCTAGAGGGAAATCCTCTGTGCACAGGAAGAGCAAAGGAAGTCCACTGCCAACCTAACACTCAATGTTTTAGCCCCAGTGTAGAGATTCAGGTCTCAGAGGTAAAAAGATTGGCACCCAGACAGGCCTCGGGATCCCAGCTGAGACCCCTACAGGATAAACACGACAAAAGCTGCACACCAAATCTCTTGCCCTACTTGCTCCCCTGCATCCACTACAGCTGAGCTCTGTCCTCTCTTGCTGTCACAGGTTCTTGCATCACTTCATCTCCTTTTTTCAAGCCCAATCCGCAGCTTCAGTTTTCTGCCATCTGCAGCTCAGATTTGGCTCCTGACCCTGTATCTTGCATTTCCAAACTACAGTCACCTCCTGCGAGGTGACACAGCTACCTGATCTCAGTTTCCCAAGCTATTTGGCAATTGGCCCGTGCTCTAATAACAGTAATCTTGCATCATTTGGTTTCTTGAATCTATCTTCGAGCTATTTCCCTGGATTTGCTCTTCTGGGAACCAAGTTCACTCTTCTCTTCCTTCTCTCAACAGCTTTTCCAAGCTGCTTTAGAGACCATGTCCACCCCTTCTGCTCTGCAGTCACAACATCCTCAAATCACAGCAGTTAATCTGAAAGAGCCCCTTTCTGCTTTCCAGACCTGGTACCTTGTGAAGCCAGGGGAACCAGAAAGTTGACTTTTACAGTCCCTAGCTGCAACACGAAGTGAGTCACATTTACTCATCTTGCCTTAAGCACCTGACCAAAGGCTTCCTATACACAACTGACAAGATGGACAGCACCTGCCCACAACCCAGCTCCCTCAGGTTAAATCATCGTGGTTCTGAAGCCCTGAAGCAATCGCCTCCTCATTTCAGGTGCTGCAAGGAAGACATGAGATGGAGTTTATATAAGCCACTGTGAAGCAGTGCCCTATACTCCCAAGTCTGCATTCAAGTCCCAGAGGACCTGACCTGCTGTTTCCCCATAAAGCCAGAGCTTCCTTCCCAGCTGCAGATTCAGCCCAAGGTTCAATACACACCATGAACACCAAGGTGGCAGCTGCCAACACCATGTTGCAACCAGCTAAAACGAAATAAACCTAGTGAATTGCTCATATGGATGCACAGCTAGAATTCACAACTCTGTAGACTGAGACACAGTCTCCTCCTTCCCCAAATTGCTGAATGCTAAATCTTCCCCTATCTGCCACGTCCATCATGCAGACTGTGAGCTTCAGCAGCTAGAGATCTGTTTCCTATAAATTTTCCGCACAGTGCCTACGATACTTGTAGTCTTCTCTAAAGTAATGATTGCATTGTGGATAGAGGAGAACAAACAGTTCAGACGAACAGTTTATCTGATGAATTTAGCCTCTTCTGTTTCTGCAGTATCAGGTGGACAAATCTAATTTCCTCAAATGCATTTGTTGTTTCAGTTTATTTGACAAATACTTCCCCAAACAATTGCCTCTACATTCACTTAGCAAATATTTAAAATATGAGCTGAGCTGTTTAGTGAATCCCCTGGCATTGCACTAGTCCCTAGCGGAGTGGAAAAGTTAGTTTTGGTCCTAACTTTAGTTATTTCTGCATTTCAAATTACATTTTTGCCAGCTCTCATTCTCTCGCTGATAACACCAGATGATTTGGTGGTGCTTATTAGGAAAGGAGCTGGTCAGTTTTCTTCTGATGAAATCATATTTTGTGGGAAAGTAATAACCCATTGAAGCAGACACATTCCATCAGAGCACCTCACAGCCAAATGACTTACAGCAGCTGAAGCAGCGATGCCTGTGCAAATTCAGCTCCCAGAAATCCATGATGGTTGTTTTCCCAGGCAATGGCTATGCATTGTGTCAGTCACCCAGCTGAAAGCTAGGAAATTTTGGCCTTGTTGACCTTCTTAAGATGGGGAAATCCCGTGACACGCATGGATGAGGAGAACGTAACGGATCCAGAGTAATGGTGCCCCAAATATCTTTTGCCCCATAAGGAGGCTAAGGGAGCTGGGCTTAGGTGGACCTAACAGCAGCTTTCCAGTACCTGCGTGTGGGTTACCAAGAAGATGGAGAGGGGAAACAACAGGCATAAATTGAAACAGCCAGACATAACCAACTGGATGAAACAATAGTTCCCATGAAGACTGTCAAATGGTGACATGGTCTGTGCCGTCTCCATCCTTGGAGGATTTCAAACCCTGGTCTGATCTCAAAACTAACAATGCTTTGAGCAAGATATTGGACTAAAGACATGCCTAGACCTTTCCCACCTGAATTATTCCAGCCTATGACTCTCAGAAACCCTTTACCAGTCCAGATGAAGCTAACAAAAATTAGAGTTTCAGATTAGCAGCAGAGTTTGAGGGATATAACATCATTGCTTGGCTAAAGTTTGTTTCTAGAATTGCCTGTTCATAGCAAAGTTTTGGGGAAAAAGAATAATATTCCTTTTTGGTCCAAACTGGACCAAAACCAACATTGGAAGAAATGCTGAGGGACCAACATCTGCATTTCATCGAACTCAGCTACAAAGACACATAATTTCAGACCCAGGTAAAATCAATTTCTATGTCCCATGATTATAAAGAAAAACTCAAGAGCCTGAAAAGTTCAACGAGAAGCAGAAGGCAAATAAAAAGAAATCACAATTCATTATTCATCAGAATCTTCTCCAATCTGTTTTAAGACCATGTCAGGATATTTTAGCACTGCAGGTATCAATGGTGATAAAAAAACAAACCTGCACATTTGCTTTTCATGGGTTTTTTTTTGCCCCTGCCAGTAAAAATCTCATTGCCTGAACACTCTTGGAAAGGTACCAGGGAAAGGTTGGGAATATCGCCCAAGCAAATTCACTTAAAAATTCAAACACATCAGGACGCAGTTTTGCTTTTGTCACCCAGCTATGGAGGAAAGCTGAGCCGTTAGGAAAAGGGCAGCAAAAGAACGAATGCTTCACTGAACCTGTTTTCAAGCAGAAGAACAACAGGCAACCTATTACTGGAAACAGCATTTCCAGCTCTTCAGTCAGCCAAGAGTGGCTGAACACAACATTGGGTTGGACAGAAGCTCTCCATATTTCGATTATTTATTCTGCTCTTCAGAGGGACGCAGCCAGGACAACTCATCCTTCTAAGCTGCGTTCAACACGGGAGAGGGAGAAGTTTTACATTCTCACTCCACAAACTCCCACCCTCTGCCAAGATCAGCAAACGACACACGAGCACACCAGGCAGGCAGACAAAAAGGATAAAACAGGCTTTCTGAGACATAGTGAATTCCTTCCTTGGTCACCAGAATGCCTTTTTTTTCCATTAAAAAAAAAAAAACGGGGGGGGGGGGGGAAGGAGGAGAAAAAACCAAAGAGACACACACAAAAAAATCCAAGCAGGTGGTGGCTCTGTAGGGGATATTTTTGGTTTTGTGTTGTTTTTCTAACCTTCAGCCCAACTGTGTCAAACATTCACAGGACTAGGTGAGGACAGAGATGATGGCTGAGGTTTTAACTCGAGCTCTTCTGCTCACAGGTCCTAATCCCTTCCTTCCCTTGAGGGGAGGTAAAACATCAGCAACCATGCTGCAAGAACCATGTAGTTTTTCTAGGTTGGGTTGACCAGAAGGTTTTCTAATGAAAGCTGGGTTGTCAGCTAGGCTTGGGCCAGCACCATGCCTCCAGCAAGCACCCAGAAAGAAAACCCGAGAAAGAATGAGGAGATGGCATCTTAACAGCATTTACCTCATGGGATTTGGAGCCTCTCTGTTCTACCTGGGTAGTGTTTGCAGTTGTCAGTATTAATCCAATGCCTTGCTCCCCAGCTCAAGAAGAGGAGGCCCAGGGGGACGGTTCCCCTTCCCACATCATCTGATGGATGGAAGGGAGCTTCCAGAAGTGTATTGAAATACTCAGCTGGTGAAGTCTGTACCTCAGTGCCGATTTATACCAGCAGATTATCTGCCCAAACCATTTCCTTCAGGGCACACAAAGGAAAACCAGGAAATGCTTCTGACCTCTGAGGGCTTTAAAGGGAGAGAAAAAGAGTCAGAGGTATGAAAGCAAGCAGGGAGATTGACAAGGGCTTGGGAAAAAGCAGCACAATAGGCTCCTAAACTCCTTACCTTACTCTGCGTTTCATGCAATCAAAGGGAAAAGGAAAACCAGGAGAGGGAGGGAATTATAATGAATGCAAAAGCTTCCCAATTTATTAATCACTCCTTTTATTTTGTGAAAAAGAGGCTAGAAATATCTACATCTGCTCCGCTTGGAAGGCAACCCTGGCGCTTGCTCTGAACGTTCCCCCCCAACCCTGCCTGCACGCGGGGATAATTAATCCATTATGGAATGGATCACGCCGTGCCGCCCTAAAAAAGAGATATATTTCTCTTTTGCTTTTCCCCTCCTCCCTGAAGAGACATCTGAAACGTATCATATAATAAATGTTTCTTGGATGGAAGGAGAGGTATTGTTCTCTTGCTGTGGAAACAATCTCGCCAGTGGGGCCAGCCAGGCCAGGAGGGAGCAGGGCCGGATACTTCACTCGGCAGCTCTTACGATATCCTGTATGGCAGGGCGTCCTCCAAAGGACGCATTTCAGGATATTCCTTCTGAAAAGCAGCTCTCAGAATAAGACTGGCTGGACTGGCTCTAACCAAAGGGTATCTTGGGGGTCAGGGTTGGGCTTCCCCCCTGCTTAAGCATCTATTGCGCTACCCCGCATACAGTGGGACACCTCTGGGATTGGGGAGGTGGCCCAGAGTCCACTGCAGTACATCCAAGTCCCTCCAATCCTGTGTCCCGGCCCATGCAAACACCACAGCCCTCTCCATCCCACCCTGCTGGCCCATGGCAGGGTTTGAGAGCAGCCACTTTGAACATCTCACAGCAAAGATCAGCCTTTCTTACAGGCACATCTCTCCTTCAGTTCGAAATAATCTCTGCTCCGAAGGAGCTAGTAATGAGGTGCAGTGGACTCTCACCCTAGACTTGATCACCCTACAATAAGTATGGTGATTATGCCCTATCCCTGGCCAGCCATAATCACTATATGGGGTGAGATATTTCACTCTCATACACCTTTTTCACCCTTCCTGCCTGCCTGCTACACTGCCACACACTCACAAAGGCAGGAGCTCCCTTTTGTTGTGCTCAAATTGCACACAGTACAAAGCCTGCTTCATCAGGGTATGGATTTTCACATCCTCTCTCATTAAAAATGCCTGCGTGCCATGCACTTCATGCTCCTTTGCTGGTATTTACGTGAAATACAAGCTATTACATCAAAGGCTTCTTGAGGAGGACGGGGATCAGAGACCCTTTGCTCTGCGGTGCTTTCCATGCGTGGAAATTGCATGAGATCAGAGCTACCTAGGGCTGATCTCACCCCTGATCCCAGCATCCCATTTGCATCAGTTTATCAGAAACATTTCTTCTTTCTGCTGACATCCAAATATTCTTGGCATGAAGAAGCTGCTGACATTTATTCCTGAATTGCCACATTGCAGGAGTTTTGGCTACAACCAGCGTTGCATAGGAAGAGCGAAGGGACCTTGTTACTTGGTGAGGATGTGTCTTCCTCAGTCTATCAGTCTAGATTAGACTTGGGTCACTTCCTCTGTTCATTTCCCCAGACGCTTTTCTTTAAGGCTCTTTCAAAGAAGCACTTGAGCTCAGTACAATGTTCTTGATTGCAACCAGAACAGGCTGAAAAATGCTGAACTAATTGAAAGACATTTTCTCTTTCGTTCTTTCCTCAAAACATTTCCAGGGGTTTTGGTCAGTACTTGGAACTGTGAACATACACACACACACACATCCCCTGGGCTCCACTCTACAACAGCAGCAGGTTTTTCCACAGCATCAGCAGCATTTTGGAAGCCTGTGAGTTGATCTTACAGTTGCAGAACTACATCTGTGTCTATTGAAGACAGAGGGATGTCACAACGCCCCATGATGTTTTCACCAAGACATCTCTCTCACTGACATCCAAGTCATGGAGATCAGCTCCCCCTACCTCTCCCTCAGCACATGCTCTGAGAACATCCTGAAGCTCTCTAAAAGCACTTAGCATCATTAATCCTATCTCTCACATGAGGAAAATGCGGCATGGGGTAGCAGCAGCTCCTACCGCAGTAGAGATCTGCCACCTCCCAAGTCCCCATGAGGAGCTCTGCACTCTAAACCACAATGGGATGTCCTACCACCTGCTACCTACAAACCTCCACATCCCCCTTTAAGCACATGCAAGTGAGCCAGCTCCCATCTCAAAGCCAAGGCGCACTGCAGAGCCCAGTGAGCGAGCTCTTCCTCCACCCCACTGTTTCCTCTTGAGGCTTTTACTGGCCCATTCCTCCTCACCAAGATCTTCCTATGTGGCTCACAGGAAGATGGCATATTTAATCTCAAACAAGAAGCAAGACAACCACGCACCCACCCAAGATGCCCAGGCTTTCTGGCAGAGGAGAGAGGTTTCCATGCTGCTCATTTTCTCCCCTGTTGAATTAACATAACCTAAACAATCTCCTTTCTTCCCTGTGCATTTCTTCTCCAGGCAGCCCCTCCTCCCCTTACTTTCTTTTCCATTTCAACTACCTGAAGCAGAAGGCCCTTCGAGGCACTAGCGACTTCAAAAGACACTAGGGCCAATGTGCAGCAAGTGATAAAAACCTACACAGCATGTGTTGGGCAAATTAATATCCCCTCCAGAGCCACCAGCGCCTCAACCTCAGCAGCACTGTAACGAGATGTTACAGTGAAGGGGAGGGGGAACTCGATGCAAAAAGGGAGATGTATTTAATGTATGCAAATTGACTAGCATGCAAATTGATACCAAGTTAAAAAAGCACATTGCATGAGGAGTCCATCTTTTAAAGCATTTGTTTATTCATTAGGGTAATATCTATTATCAGTCTCCTTGTTTCCTTCCACATTAAGTGCTCACTTTTAAGGAAGTTGGTGTTTTGCAGATCTGGGAGGTAACTGTGATTTCCCACTGATCTCAGCCTCTGCACAGCAACACTAGTTCTTTTCCCTTCCATTTCCTTCCAGCTCACAGGCTACAGGGATTAAACTCACCTCTCTTCTTAGGGATGAAGCTCAAATAAAAGTGAAGGACTTCAAGGACAGAAGCCACTACAACCACCCAGACCAGCTCCTGTTAGCCAGAACCTTCCCCAGAGCATCTGTGCAGGCTGGGTTTGGATTAGGGTAGCCAAATTGTACCGAAGGCACAACCCCAGCCTCTGCTTCTGAGAAATCACAGTGTAAACTCCTCCTTCCAGCCTGAGCTCTGCAAGGCAGCCTTTCTTCATGAAGGCTCGGCACAACTCGTTAACATTAGAGCCCTACTGGTGATGTTAAGCACTGGGATAGTTACTGACAGAGGCCAGTACACCAGGCTGATCTCATGGCGACTCCACTGCTGGTGACACCTGCCATTGCAAAGGAGCAATGGGGCTTTGAACAGGGTCAAGTGATAAGTGTAGTAAGGATGGTAGCTTGCCATTTCAAGACAATATTTGAGGATTAAGTCTACTGCCTGGGAAGGTATTTGGACACCTACAGCATTTGTTTTGTCCAGCATTTTTTGATACTGAGACTTTGCTGCAGGTTTAGGAAGGATCTCAGGTGGGATCTACATCAAGATTAGTCCTTCATCCAGCCTTGCTAGAATATGTTAACACCTTGCAGTCTTTAGACATACAATGCCTTTGGGAGACAGAGGTGAGGGGTAACCTGCAAAGGTCTTACACACAGTTGATGGTGTAGAAGAGGACCAGGAACTAGACAAAAACTCCAGCAATCCCCAAACAAGAGAACAATTCAGGCAAAACTCTGCTTTAGCTGTAACAAATGGGCCAGAATCAGAGCTGCATTGGCTGGACTGTTTCCAGGTCCCAGAGGAGCATGTTCTGGGGTTCTTTTTTTCATTTATTATTACTCAGCCAAAGACTGACAAAGTTACAGTGTTCGTGCAACCCTCCAGCACCTGACAGTAATCAGGAGATTTATTACTTCACTAGTTAATTCTGCTCCTCTTGGGAACCTTGTTCTGTCCTGTGCATGGTAGGGGCTGTAAAAGTCAGAGAGACTAAAAGGAGTCTAACCACAGCAATTAGCATTACTCATTTTGTTTCTGCTAGCTAAATCAGTATACAAACAGATACACTACCAAGAACCACGCTTACCATTCAAGGGGCAGCTGGGCAAAGAGGTACATACTGGAAGAGCAGGGCTGGGCTCCCTACTCCAAGCATGGGAGCAGGCTGCTCCTCCTCTGCCCCACCAAAAGACAAACCTGTGCAGGGACAGTGATGGAAATCCATCCTCTTAGCAGCAAGTGTAGCTTTAAAGTGATCAGGTTAAACTGAATTAACCTCTGTGTGGACACGGTCACTCTAGATTTGAGTGGCCATTGCTCAGTTTAATGTAAGCCACTTCAATCTGACCTAATTTGCCACCTGAGTAAATAAGCCAAAACAAATAAAGGTTAATGACTGCAAGCAGGTGCCTCCCCAGAGGAGAGTGATCCACTCGGAGCTCACCACCTATCAAGCCAACAACAGCCATCAAGATTAACAGCAACCCACTGGCAGACACCATCTCTCATCCCCCTGCCTAGGGCTCCAGCTTGCAAGAGCTATGGTATCAGAAAAGTCCATTGAGTCCTGAGTGTGAGCACAACAATAAGAATTGGGGTGACCCTTAATTAAGGCAGCAACAAAGATTACAAGTCAGGTCAGCAAGAACACTTACGTCCACTGCGCATTCCAGGAGCTCTTACCCAAGCCACAAGTTTAAGCATGCCAAGAGATGGGAATGGAACAGGACAAAGATGTAGCCCATGCAGGCACTTCCCACACACATTAGAGTGGCAGAGAGCCACGCAGAGCAGCTCCCTCCAGCTGCCAGGATATGGCAAAACTATCTTCAGCTGAAGACACTGGAGTTCAAGACTTGTCATGAAGATGCAAGTAACACTGCAATGGTAGCAACCACCCTACAACACCCCATCTCCTTCACTGGGGAAGGCTGGAGGAGACAGGCTCCTTCAATCCTTGTATAGATGTGATACTACAACTGCAAACAACTAAGGTGGGGTGTGGGTGACGGTAATCAGCATCAAAGCACAGGGCCACCCATCAGCAGAATGAGATTCATGAACCAGATTCAAAAATAACCACTCCAAACAGAGACTAGAGACAAGGCAGAGATACCTTTTAATACCTCTGTTCCAAACATTGCAGATGCTGGGCACAAGGAGAATGGATGGCAAAAGGGGCCAGACTCATCACTCTGGCTCTCTCCAGAGGGCACTTCCTGCTGCTGCTGGAAACAGTGACCTGGGTTAGATGAACCCCTGGTCTGGCTCAGCAAAACATTTCTGTCCCAAATGGTCCAGCTTGTTCCTGCCCACACCATTCCCTCTCCAAGCCTTCTGGCCCCAGACAGTGCAGCCCCACTGCTGTGGCAGGCAGGCGTCTCTCACCCACCTATTCAGAAGAGGATGGAGAATGGCACTTAGCCCATGGCAGCTGCTCTTTCAGTGTTCTCTGAGCTCATCCAAGTCAGAGGTTTCTTTCACGCACTCCCTGTTCAATCCCCCTCTGCCTATGCCCTGTTCCTTCCCCCACTGTTTGTCATTTCCAGTGACATGCCCCAGTGGTGACTGAGCTGGTGGCTATCTCTGTCACTGAGGGTTGAGGTGAATGATCCTGCCAGGTGGTGCATTTTTCAGAGGATGAATAGTGACTGAGCCCTGAATCCCAATGAGCTTCCACCCTACTGCAAGGGTTCAGTAATGTTTTCCCAGTGTCAATCACATGTACATAGATTATCCTTCCAGCCTGAAGCACATGAGCCACCTCCCTTTCCCATTCATGAAGCCCCAGCAGCTGCTGATGAGAAAACACAGAATAAGGAGCGCACTTAGGTGTTGTGTGGTGCTACACCAGCTTCCCTCACTGCATGCTCAGATTGGAGGCACCTTCCCAAGTGTAGGCATTTCTCCAGGAGCTCCAGGGTATGGCCTAATCCCATCACAGAGCTCGTAGAATCTTAGAAGGGTTAGAGTTGGAAGGGACCCTGAAGTCCACACAGTTCCAGTCCCCTGGGTGGGGGGGGACATTCCAATAGACCAGGCTAGTCTCAAAGCCTTGTCCAACCTGGCCCTGGACACTGCCAGGGATGAGGCATCCACAACTTCTCTCATCTAATCCCAAAGGCCATTTAATGCAGTTAGTTGTCTGGTATACCAAACTAGTTTGTTTAGCCTGCAGCTACCAGCAAGAGCTGCTGTTGACCTGTTGTGTGAAGACCACTCAGAGTTGCTAAGCAATTTATTTCCCTGTGAATTCAGCGTCTTCTATCAGCTAAGTCCTGCTGCGACTCCTCGACCTGACACAGCCACCCAGCTATCCCAGGCCAAGAACAGACTAACCTCTCCACTCTTAAATAAATCTTTTTTTTTTCTGTTCACTACTGCCAATAATTGCAGCAAGGGCTGCAATCTTGAGACTTAAAGGTTAGGGTATGTTGGCTGATGAATTTGAGCTCAACCCAAATTAGGTAGCAGTATCAGGAATTCCTGCTTTGCTTGCAAGGTCTGTTCCCTGCTAGCATCACTGAACAGCCTGGATACATTCCCCACCAAACGGCACAAACTGGAATGCTTCCTAATTAACTGCACAGGAGAAGACAAAAATTCCCTGCTTTCCCCAGCCCTGCAAAAGTCAGCAATGCGAAGAAGCCACCACACAAGCCTGACACTGGGGCAGGGCAGACAGAGCAGCCGTGGTGAAAAACATACTCACCAACGCAACAATTTCAGCTTAATCATCTAGGGCACGTTAGGTGGCCGTTTTCATAAGGTGGAGCACGCCCACAGGTCCAAATTGTGGGGCCTGAGAATTAGAAGCATCACAGCTTGAAGCGCAGGGATGCGCACTGCAGAACTCTAATTGCACACTGCTAGGCGGCAGACAGGACTGTCAAACAGCTGGCAGAGCCAACCTTGTCACCTCCATGCCTGCTGTTACCTGACCCAGGCGCTTCAACCACAGCATCCTTCTCCAGATCCATTAATTCCTGCCAAAAGCAGTAACTCTGAAGAATGGCAGAGAGGAAACGATGCAGCTTGCTAATGCTCATCACATACCGCAGTCCAAAGCCTGCACTGACCTCTCCACTGCCCCACGCCTAGTTCTCAGCTAGCAGATTCAGAGAGGATCATAGTTTTGAAAGGATCTGCTACAGCCAGTGACCTTTCACTCAGGATCACAAAGGCCACAGCTAAAGGAGACACCAGGCTCTCCATGCCAGTCATTCTTCCAGCTCCTTGCTGAACTGTTTCATCACTGCTGCGCCGGTTGCAGGAGTCATTGCTCGGTTCAGCTCCCAGCTTTCCTTCCTGCTATCCAAATGTGGCCCACCCGCTATGATGGGGAAATCAAGGTACCACAGAAGTAATGAATTATTGATCACAAAAAGTGAATTGAGCCCTGAAGTTCTGGGGTGCAGTGGCCTCTGTGAGTATCTTCACACATGCTTCCTTTGAGGATTTGGTGTCTAAGCACCGAGGCTGCACAGTAAACCAGAGATTAATGCAGAACAGAACAGATTACTCCTAAGTGAGAATACAAAGCAGAACAAAGGCTACCTTGTCATGTCTTCAGCTCCTTTCCCACACTTGCCTTTTATTTATTTAATTTATTTTACAAAAGACTTCCTATGCCCAACTCCCAGCTTTCCACCCTGACTTCGCAAAACACACCACCACCACCATAGTAGCCTCCCCACCCTTAGCAGGAAAATAAAGATCCTGGAAAGCCAAGTCCCCATCAGATTTTCCAGTCAACCTTCTCTCATGCTGCTTCCAGAAGGTCCAGCCAGCCAGAGTCAGCTGTGAAATCTACCCTTTAATGCCAGTCATCTGCACCCAGGGAATCACACCTAGGTTCAGAGAGCCCCAGCAGTCAGCAAACCCCCTACTTTGACCCTTAGCAGGAGGCAAGGAAGTCTTTCTGGAGTCACTGTTCCACCTGCCTTCAAAATGCAGCCAGATGAGCAGAGCCAAGAGCAAGTGGGAAAGCAGAGCCGTGTGGTGGGGTTTTGCATTGCACCCTAGCAGAAAGAGCAAGTGCACATCTTCCATGTCTTACACTGCTTATAAAACACTCTGCAGGCCAGTCAAGAGCAGTTGCTGCAGAATATTGTTCTCATTTCAGAAAAACATTTTCAAGGTCTTCCCCTTGCATCCACACAGCACAGAATCATCTCCCAGAAGTTGCTGGTTGATGTTCACACACACTGCAGTGAGCCATCGCAGAGAGCTACCACCACACACTGGGGGAAAGCAGAGAACTCACATTAACAAGGGTAGGTCAATCAGTTAGAATCATAGAATGGTTAGAGCTGGAAGGGACTTTGACGCTCATCCAGTTCCAACCCCCTGCCACGGGCAGGGACACCTTCCACTAGAGCAGGGTGCTCAAAGCCCCTGTGTCCAACCTGACCTTGAACACTGCCAGGGATGGGGCAGCCACAGCTTCGCTGAGCACCCTGTGCCAGGGCCTCAGCACCCTCACAGGGAGGTCATAAGACACAAGGTCTCCCCTTAAGGAGCCTTCTCTTCTCCAGGCTGAACCAGCCCAGCTCTCTCAGCCTGTCTCAGAGCAGAGCTGCTCCAGCCTTCAGAGAATCTCTGTGGCCTCCTCTGGTCTCGCTCCAACAGCTCCACATCCCTCTTGTGTTGGGGGCAGAAGCACTTTATTTTTCCAGTGTGTGTAAAGAGGTTGCTTACTATGTGCAGCCCCAAGCCTTCATTTTATTGAGTTTCTCTTATCTGTATTTCACAATCAAGCACACGTCAGAAAGTGCAGATTTTGAAGTGTTTTTAATTTTCAATGGGCAAGAAATAAGGTACTGTTTGCACTGGCCAGGTTGTGAAAGGTAGAGTATCTCTGATCCATGTAAGGGGCTACCAGGGAGAGGCTACTTACAGGGCAAGTGAACATAGGAGGACTTCCAGCTGCAAAGGCAGACTCTGGGACAACAGCATTGGTAAGATACTACACCAAGAGGAACACAGAGACACAAATGCACTTGTGTCTATTTTCTACACTACAGCAAAGGGTAGAAAGCACTCCCATGAATTTCAATGGTAGAGGAGCTTGCATGCCAACGCAACAACTGGTTCTGACCTATTGACATTCCTGCAGGCCCACGATTCGTACACGGGGGCTGTCACTTTAAATTTGAGTTGCTTGTTTTTTCTATCACAAGAGCCTGGTATTTTCTGCTTGTAAAGAATAAATATTTACAAACCTTAACTCTCGCCAACAAAAGCATTCTGTTCCAGAATTTTCTGGGGTTTTGTTCTGTTTTCAGACAGTTTTAGAAAGAGTTGCCCAACACTTCCATTTCTGTTATTAAAACAAGCAGCGCAGTGAAAGATACATGAACAAGGCGACAGACCTCAGAAGCTCGCTGTTAATGTTCAAGGTTTTTCAGTGACACGTTGAAGAACGCCTGAGAGCATTTGCAAGAAATGCAAATGATAATAGCACAGCAACTCCAGACAAGGACAGTTCACCAGCCTGTAGAAAATACATTTTCCTGGTAAACTAATGGGGGTTCAACAATTTCACACAAGCAAACATGAGGCTGCAAACAGATTGAAAGGAAAGATTCAAGATAAATACGCACTCAATGCGTCAGCCCATCTCCTCCAGCCAGAGGAGCTGACTCCATGCTACTCAAACACCTAGAGAGCTCCAAACAAAAACTGAGCTCAGGAAAGAAGTAACCAGCTCACCATTTAACAAGCATTTGTCATCCCTAAGTACCTGACAACCCACATGTATACACACATCATCTCCAAGTGCAATGCACTTCACAGAGATGTAGAGAGGGGCTTAGCAAGCCACTTTCGGGACAGTGAGCAAAGGTGAAGGTAGACATCTGACTACACACAAGCATCACTCTGAGGCTTTAGCATCAAGCTGAGGCTAACCACACTTGCTCTGCCCAATGAAGTACAAAGGGAGTTGTATTTCACATTGCTACCTGGTGCTGGCAAGAACATTGCGTCCAGTTTTTGTATTCACACTTCCAAAAAAGTGTCAGAAACAAGGAGTTCAGATAACGGCTACAATAATAATTTAGAGTGAGAACCTTAAGGAGTTCAGTTGATTTAGTTCCCCAAGAAGAATGTTAAAAAGCAACTTGACTCTGGTCCTTGCATTCCTACATAAAACAATTTCTGATGTTAGTAGCTCTTTAATCTTGCTAACAGCAATCCAACAGTCAGACTGGAGCTTGAAATGTCCAGACACAGACCTTAGGTGAAAATTGTTGCCATATGGGTCTTTCAGATTTAGATGTCTTTCCAGAAGAGATGTTCCCACTTGATTACAAATGGTTGTCCACACAACAAAAATTCAGGGGTCGCATTCTCCTGCCTGAGTTATGCTGAAGCCAAAGCACCTATCTCTGATTTCAACAAAGCCCCATTGCTCACCCATCCCAGCTCCAGAGGTGATGGTGAGCACCACTTCATACCCTCCATAGGTTATACAAAGCCAGGTGAGAAAGTCACTCCGACCACACAGCTGCAGCAGTGTCTGCTTTCTGGATGGAATACAAGTGGGCAAGCAAGGACACGGCCATGGCTGAGCTGCTGTGTGACAGAAAAGGGAAACCCAGAAGGGGAGAACTCCAGCATGTTTGCATCACAGTCACTGCCAGAATGGGCAACCTGGCAACACCTGTAGACAGAGAGATGGAGAGACCAGGCTGGGAGCAACGAGATAAATACTAGAGATAGATGATGCATTGCATACCCCACACACAATATATAGCTGCTTGACTCTATTAGGTAGATGGATGGCAAGGAATTTAAGGAAAGAAATAGATTTTTTTTACTAAGCTAATTAGCTAAAAAGGCTTGTCTGGAAACACGGGCCCCATTGTGTCTGAAGTCTGCTGACACACAGCTCACAGCAACATTTTTCTTCCCTGTTATTACTCTGCCTCCCAGAGCATCCTTCACAGGCACACAGAGGGGGATGGTGATCCCTGCAGCAAAGCACCCAAGCTGCCCAGCAAGATGCTTAAGTGGCACAGTAAACACACATGTGTATACACATGTATCAGTGCATACACACGCATGTATATTCACACATCCACATATATACACAAACGTACACTACTTATAAATACGTTATACACATGTATGCACAAAGAAAAAACGTTAAAATCATGAAAGAGCACAGTTTGCTGATTCACATTAGCCTGCCCCTTAATTTAAAAGTAAACCAGGGGATACTTGATGAAACAGAAGGGCTGTAGATTTGAGGGAAATAAAAGGAAAATACGACCTGACCCAGCACAGTCGCCTCTGGAATCCACTACCCCAGGAAGTCATGGAGACACACACCAGTGGAACAGACATTTTAAAGGACTGGATAATTTTATGAGCATTAATAACATTTGCAGCTATGCAAGCTAATAAAATGTTACAAGGGTAATCAAACTTCATGCTCCAATGTGTAAGCTGATCACCTGCGAGCACTGGGAAGGAATTTCCTCTCTGGTGCTGTTGCACTGAGCAAGTAGCCAATTGCACCACAGGGGCACTTTGTTAAAAATAAAATATATACACATTAAAAAAAAATAAGATAAAACAGTGTCACTGCTGCTCTGTGATTTGGTTTCCTCCCTCTGCAGCAAATGGCACCCATTAGAGAGGCTAATTTCAAAACACCAGTGAAAATTTTGCTGTCAACTTCCTAAGGATTCCTGGTTCAGTTTTGGAACAACATATCTGCCACAATCTGAAAACAGCATCGCTTTGCTCTCAGAGAGTTGTTCCGATACGCTGGCAGCAGGCTTACGCCAAGCTTAACCCGTTGTTCCAGGACCACAGATACCACATGTACTCTTTACTGCTCCCCTATTGCATGAGTTATGCTGGACAGCAAAGCACTGGCTCTTCCACTAAGATCGCCCTGAGCCCCGTCACAGCAGAGCTCCAGGTATTATAAGGCAGCTTTTGAGCCATCTCTACCAATTCAGAACTACCCAGTATGTTACTTGTAACATCTGAGGAGCAACCTTGGTATTTCTAGTGTTTGCTAGTCTCAGAAGTTAATGACTTTGTAATTAATGAACCGACAGAAAATGTTGCAATCTGCTGCCACAGGCTTTGCAGGAAAAATGACAGACTTTGCTCCTGTGCCTACCCTTCTGTTCGGGGAAATCCAGATACAGTTCAGCCAGCTGGGGAGAAGGCTGGAGGGAGGATGGGACATAGCAGAAATGTCAAAGTAATCCTTCCACTTAGAAATAACCAGCACAGAGATTTACAGACAGAAGTCCAAAGGGCTGAAGAGGACTAACGTGTGCTGTCAGGCAATTGGTGTGAAAACACAAAAGACATGGCGATGCCAGCAATCAAGCAAGAGACCTGTTGCAGGAGCCTTCCTTGTCCAAAACAAAAAGAGCTGGAGTATATTGGCAAAACATCTGCTCCAGGCTCTCTACCAGCTTACCATGGTTTAGTCCACAGCAGGGTCTCGTGTGCTCTCCTGTGAAGTATGGTCCCTGGAAATGCAGGATTAGAGCCCGCTTTATGTCCAAGAGCCAGGGGTCTAAAGCTGGCTCTCCCTTTGTCGGAAGGGACAAGACACAGTTCCCTGGGACAGAAGGAAAAGCCATCTTGTTAGAATTAAGAGGTACACCACTTATCACCTGGGGCCTTTTTTATCCACAAATTCCTCATTTGTGCAGAAAGCATGTTCAAATGAGTACCATGTAGATCCACCAATCAACCTGACCATGCATGAGCCTTGGCCCTTATTTCCTCTCCTTCCTATTTGTCCTTACAGAACATCAGTTCAATATTCCTTTGGGAGAGAGGAGGCAAAGCATGCAAGGATTACGTGCATTAGTCACCCTTTAATCCCTTAATAACCATTCTGACCCTGACAGTCACCTCCAGGCCACAAACCCTGTATTTTTTCTGTACATACAGCATATGAAAACTACACTCACTGCCCTCCAAAGACCCTTCCAAATTATGCTCCCTCCTCAGCAGCAGCAGCAGCAGCTGGCCCAGAGCACACTACGCACTGAGAAAGCTGTAACTTCCCCCATCAGGACAGGAAAGCACTTTAAATCACAATTAGAAGAGCACAGTCATCAGCGACTGGAGCTGACAGCACATGTGGTATCACACACATGAACCCCAGCATGGTGGCAACAGCCATGGGCTCAGATAGATTTTGAAATTAGCAGCAATAAAGCATGACATCATGATGACATCATAGAAGGATAAATTTTATTCCCAGCTCAGAGGCTATCAGTTACTGTTTCATTCTCAAACCTGTCATTATCTGCATGAGCAATGAGCAGAATCAATCACTTCCAGGGGTCTTTATGTCCACCATAAATTCTGAACACTTATGTCTCAGCCCACTTCCCGTATATACGCAAGCCCATCTGCTGGCTGCCATGACGCTCCCTCAACACCCCAGTGCAACAAAACCCAAAACCCACAAGCACATTTCAGGTGGAATCACAACAAATAATAGAAATTCATGGCTGGCATGAGATCACGCACGCTTGGCTTCAGGTACATCTGAAACTGTAGCTCTGAAGATAGCTCTGCACATGGTTTTCTTCACTGCTGTGCTGACACACAGGGGTACACCATAGGCTAACACACTGCCACTCACGCAACCTTTATAAATAGTTTTAAAACCTGTTTTGACAAGCACTTTTAAGACAGCTGCTTCAAGATCACCCATTATAGGCTGCCTATCTCACCTCCCCCTCTACCAAGGCACATAATACACGTTAATAAAGTATTACTTTCACATATATATAAAGCACACAGCACAGCAGGTTACATCAGAGGCAGAGGTGATTGTGTTCTGCAAGTGAAGTTGAAGCAGGTGGAATACTTTGGGATGTTCTTATGAGTAGTTGATAATAATCTGGCTACTCTCACAAATAAGATCTGGCTCGTGCTGTCTTATATTTAACTCTAGTCTTCATAAGACCTCCAGCAGTGATAAAGAAGAGCCTTTTCATAAGATTCTTGATACAGAAGAGGTGCCCCTTGACTCTGCCTCACTCTTTTTTTACCCATTCCTCGGAAAAACAAAGCACTGACACAACCTGATAGATATCTCCTATAGTATCAAAGTATATCAGAGACCTTTGACTGTGTTATTTCCAGTCATAAGCTAGGAAACTTCTCCATTGCAGTGAACTGCCATTTCCAATTTCCTGACCTCCATAGCGTGAGATCCAAACAGTCTGATCTTTACCAGATACCTTGGAAATACAGAAATATCCTTCTGTTTGCCCCCACCAAGATGCAAGATACAATTTCCCATATGTATTAAAAAAAGTGGGACTAATTTTCACCAATTGCAACTGCACTTGTCCTGCTAACTGCTTACACATCCCATGTAGAAAACTCATCACATACAACAGTGATCCCCCTACACTACCAGTGTGATGGCGGAAGGACTGGCAAGGGGAGTTGGAACTAGATGATCTTAAGGTCCTTTCCAACCCGAACTATTCTATGATTCTCTGATTGCCAGCCCCTTGAGACCTTCTAGATACCACTGACTAATTCTCAAAATGCTAGACCAGGATGCTTCATGGTGGTGCCTTTAAGGGAGTTCAGTTGAAAGACATCAAACATTGCATCAAGTTTTAACATACTTTTAACTTAATGTACAGAATAATGTTGCTGATCCCTGGGGAAAACACAAAATCACAGCGATAGCTGGACAGAAAATACTCAGCTTTTGTTAAGGGAAACCTCAGTAGCAACTATCAGCTGGATTACAACTCAGTGCAGAGTTCACTTCATTTTCAAGATGTTTGATAAGATTGTGTATAGACAATTCATTACTTCTGCAGAAAGATCGAGGATAACACTGGGGTTTGGAGATGAAAAAACTTTGCAAGTCACCTTCTCTTTTCTCACAGGTAATGAATAACCCAAAGAACAAAGCAGATTCATTTAAGAAGGGCTGTTGGACAAGCTGCTTATGAGGGAACCTGCGGGAGGCTGTTGGTATTCAGGAAGGGCAAAGAGCTGCTAAAATTCCTCACATAACAGCCCACTTCAATTCTCAGGTCTTGCTGTCACAAAAATGACTGTATCATTTCAGATCTGCACCTCTGATTACTTGTAGGCTTTCTGGAAGTGTGACTTCGCACTAATATCCAGCGCTGAGAATGATTTTAAAAAGCCAGTGTGTTTTTCCTAATCCAAGTTCCACGGTCCCTAGCAGCAGCACATGACTAACAGATAACTTGAGGCAACTTTTGAGACAGCAGCCTCCGTGCAACACTCGCCACGCTCAGCATGGCTGACACACTGTACAGCTACATCTACACCAACCAGAAGACATAAAGACAGACAAAGAATTGACTGTATTTCCTAAAAGTTGCTGTATAAATGTAGCTCAGAGTTAAACATCAAGAACTTATGCAACCAAAGGACCAGCAATTACTGACTTTTTTACTGCTTCAAATATCATGACAGGCACTGAAATAAATTTCATTTATATGACATACAGTCATCTAAAAATGCCTTTTTATTTTTCTTATATGTGCTTCTAGAATGTCAATGTACTACACGCGGCTCCGTTTTGAGACCTCTCCAGACTGGAGATCAGGCAAGATATACAAGCCTTTCAGTCTGCCAAGTTTCATATTTGTTAAGATTAAGCCTGAATTCTGAATATTTTCTATATGGTGCCTCTGTGAATGAGATGAAAGAAGGCCTCTTGCCATTAAATGTTGGCTGAGCGCATGCAACACACACATGCTTGACTGCTGCTACAACCTTTGGGAGCAGGGTGAGCAGCTCCCTGCCTGCTGCAGTCACCAAGCCAGCAGAATGCAGTTGGGGAGTAGACAAGACAAATTACATTTCTTTCCCCGGCTAGAGGCTTTCAAAACCACCTCTCATCATATCGCAGTGTTCCCTCAAGGCTGGGTCTGTCACTCCTGTGCTCCAGGCACCAATTCTCTATTTGCCTCTGTAGCTTAGGCTCAGGATCTTTCTTTGAAGCCTGAACCAGAGCACAGACATTTCTCCTTGGCCTTCAGGCATCCCCTCTGGTACCCTGCATCCCCATCCTCCTAGCACACTGACACAATCACACCAAGCTAGAAGACAGGGTGGGCTGAGGAGTTTCTTAGTTGTTTTATTCCAGGATGCCAGCCCTCCCATGTGCAAGATCTGAGCAAATCCCACCAGCATCTCCCTCAAGAGGTCCTGCCTCCAAGTTCAGAGTGGTTGCATTCCTGAAAGGCATGGTCCTAATGCTATAGCTTCACCACATCACTCTTTCCTAAATACTTAGGAAGGGGACATGGCAGGTGTTGCAACTGGGACTGATCACACCTACCCACTGAGCAGAGAAGAAAACCACCTGTTATATTCCTCCATTTAAATATCACACTACCACAAATTACAGCTCAATTAGTCTCTCCTGGAATCCATCACACATCTCCACAAGAACATGTTCCCAGCTACTGCGCTACCCAGGCAAGTTGAGGCAGTAAATAGAAAAGTCTAATTGGGGAAGGGGGGAGATGCCATTTCCTGATGTTAAAAATATCTGACACTTCCAGGAAATAATGGTATAAATAGAAAAAGAAACCATTACTCTTCCAAAAATATTTCATAATTACATGTCATAAAAATAATTAGGTTATGGTGAATTAGTACAAATGTTTACAACAAAATTGCCATGCAAAACATTATGGGTAATAACATGCTAATTGCTGTAGAAGCAAAAGCTGATTATGTTTCAGCAATATTAAAAGTTGCCAACTCGGCGCTTCTATCCAAGCTTCAATCTCTCTCAGCGGTATCTAGGGACACAAGGAAAACTGGTGCTGAGCACAGGAGATGGCAGGCCCACACCATGCTCTGCCAAGCACTTTCCTTGTTGAGTGGCAACTCTTAGAAAGCTCAGGTCGGGTAATACGCAGTTATGAACACAGCACAATGGAAACACTCGGCATAGGTTGCTGCATGGTCACGTTTCCATCTGCTGAGAGGAGATTACCCAGGCTGGGAGCTGCCCAAGCAGATCAGAAGTAGCTGAGCTACCTCCTGCAGAGCCAGCTCCAATCCAGAGCAGCACAGTCATTCCTGCAATTGTTATCTTTGAGCTGGTTCCATGCAGACACCATCTGAGCATCTGCTCCATGTAGACAGATCTGCCCAAAGGCAGCCTGTGGCCAGCAGAGCAGCACAAGCTGCTGAGACCTCATAAACCTGGGCAACACCATGCCACCAGCAGGTGCTGAAGTAGAGCTGATATGGCATGTCCAGAGTGTCCTGCAGGGTAGGTTACTCAGTCTCTGTACGTTGCCTTCTCCAGCACATTGCCCTCCACAGAATACCTGATCGACTGCCTGGAACATTGCAGCTCTTCCCACTGTTTCAGGTGTACGGCACATTCCTCCTGCTCCAGCCAAGAGCTGCTATATCATGTGCCCAGGAGGGTCCAGATGCCTGCCACAGGATACACCAAAAGACAGTCTTAGTGCATGGCTAATCCCAGGGCAACAAACCCTCTGCTCTGTCCACTGCTGTTTCTGCTGCCTGGCACTATGTGACCTCAGAGGGCTCAATGTTCCTACTTTGAGGCAATCCTATAGCTGAGCAAGAGCAGATGAGTGTACATACAACAGTATGAGTAGCACCGTTATGCACAGAAGTGCCCTCTGTTTGCTCAGGTGCATATCTGGAGCCTCCGGACATGACAACAGACCCACAGCACCCTTCCTACAACCTGATGTATTCTCCCTCCTACTTTTGGTAAGGCCATGGCCTTACCTCCAACAGCCACCATATGCCAAGGCTGAGGGGTTGACTGCTCCTCCATGCTCTGGTTCTGGCCACATCAGAGCAACCCCCTTGATCGTCCGTCAGCAGCCAGAGAGTGGCCTCTGCCCATCAAGGGGTCAGGACCTGCTTTTTCAGACCACCGTGCATTGCCTCCAAACTCGCATTCCAAAAACCCAGGCTCCTGCCCTACGGACCACAGGTCTGCAAAGGGATGAGCTACAAGTACTAGCGGGCTGTGATGTGGTTTGCAGTAGCTGCTGCCTGAAGATGTGTTTCTGCATTGCTCAGATGCCCTCCTGGAAGCTGACCTGTCTGGAGCCCACATCTCCAACCTGCTGGTCAGCTAACCCATTGCCTGATGTTTTTTGGTATGTATTAACTTGATCCAAAATGTTTCAGAAGAATTTGGGTCTTAAATATTTCTAGAGCATGGGTAGGGGTCTTTGTTACACCCAAATAAACTAACTGGGTTCCTTATATCACCAGATGTGGCTAACCACTATCTCACAAGAAGCATTAGGTAAAGCTTGGGCATATTAGTCGAAGGTGTGGATTTAAAGTGTATTACTTCCAAATTAGCAAATCCCTACAGGGTGCTCTCATTCAGGATTGAAGTTACATTAATTGGGTTTACCAGACTCATTTCCAAAGCAAATTATGATAAACCAGATTACATTTGAACAGGGCACATTCACATAGAAATTTAAAACAGTTTAGCTAATCTTCTTTGAGAGCAAATCTGGCTTAAACCCTCTAAATGCCCCATATTTCAGTTTCTCCTGCAGGAGAGATGCAGAGCTTTACCTTTAAAAACTTCACTTTTGTCCCACCATTTTTAGGTTGGAAAGAAGGGGTTTTCCAAAAGGCAGGAATTCTTCATCAGCCTCTAACCCAGTGCCCAGAGCTGGGCAATTCTCAGACCATTACAGGGGAGAGATGACCTGAGTAAACGGTTCCAAGAGCAGGCAAAGCCCATCTCTTTCAAGGGACCAGCCACCTGCCCATGTCGAAACTTCAGCGATGCCCCTTGCATTGACGCTGTTGAAGCGCCTCCCTATCCCAGCCTCCCAAGTTTACAAATACTGAATGAAAGGAGCCCTGGAAATACTTTTCCTTTTCCTTTAAACAAAGCGTGGTTTCAGATGTTAATTCTGACACTGGCTAATGAGGGGCTTTTGCTGTGAATAGACCCAGTGAGCGGCTCAAAGCCCAGCCTCTCCCTCCCGCTCGGCTTCGCGATGTTAAAAGCGGTGTTTCGCGGCTCTGGAGCACTACCATCTGCTGTGCCCCGTTCATTATGCACCGAGTCACACCGGGCAGCTCCCGGCAGAAAGTAAAGACAGAGGTAAACTAGTATTTGAAAACAAAGGAGGGCTCTCTCCATCCTAATTAGCGGCAGGTTGCAGAGTGCAGCGGCGGAAGGCGAAGGTCACTTCCCACAAGGCTCTGCTCAGGATGCCAAAACACCCACTTAATTCAAGCAGCTCAGCGGGCAGAGTCAGACCAGAGCAATTATGCTCCCTGGATTTCCCCAAGGAAGGTTTTAACAATGCAACTCTTGGAAAAAAGATGACTGCAGGAGCTCTTTATTCTGCCACCTTGGAGCAGGAGGAAGCGCAGTCTACCCTGCTACTGACTCCAGGAATGGCTGCCTCTTTGTGCTTCTGCACTGGGAGGCAAGCTTGGAAGGTTTTGTTGGGTTTCCCCCCCTTAAGAAATGAATAAGGGCGAATCTTAACATTTGAAAAACAAAGACAAAAAAAACCCCACAAACATAAAGATTTTTGTAGTGGGTCAAATTCCCCTGAGCACTCCAGATTTCATTCCAGATGCCTGAAAGTGAGAATTAACCTTTAAAGGAACCATCTAAGCTTGATGCTCTGGGAGCTTTCCTGGAAGAAGCAGCTCCTCTGCTAGGATACTCTTTGCCTGGCTCAGCCCAAGAATTCACCTGTTCTGTTAAATGACTCCCTGCACCCTGGCCACCTCACACAGCAAGAGGTCAAAGCATCATTTATAACATCATCTGTTATTTCCCACTTTCACACTCCCTGGGCAATGTTCATCTACATCTGCCCTACTACTTGCACCTCTCACAGTTCCATGATGCAGCATCTCTTCCTTCAAAAGCATCTGCACAGCCGTTGACGTCTTCTGCCAGTGCCAGGTGCAGGAGTGCTACCTAGGAACCCAACTTTCTTCATCCCTTCCAAAAGCTCCAGAAAGCAGAATTTCATTGGGAAAGGAAGATGGAAGGTTTTCAAAATTTCAAGTTTTTATGTTTACCCCAACAAACAAAAGATGCAGACACCATCTGGATCCTTCCCCAAAGGCTTCAGCTACAAAATGTTGTCCAAACCCCTCTCCACTGGTCCAGCTAACAGCAAGTGATCACCATCACATGCTATACATGATCCACCCCAATCTGCTCTTGGATGGGAAACTACTTCAGGCAGCAGCTCTGCAGGAGACAGTAGCCATAGGTTTATTGCAGTCTTCTTTAAATCATTTGCAAAACACTTCTCAGAAGACAACCTGCAGCTCTGTCCCTCTGTCACACTACATGCTGTTCAGCAGTCATCTCCCAGCACCAAGGAGTTTAACAAGACCTACCGCTTTGCAAGCCTGAGTCACAGTTGACTTGTGCTACACAGTCATCCTCTGCGTTGTACCAACAACACAGGCAAAATCCTTTAG
Organism: Lathamus discolor; assembly: GCF_037157495.1. Classification (NCBI taxonomy): domain Eukaryota; kingdom Metazoa; phylum Chordata; class Aves; order Psittaciformes; family Psittacidae; genus Lathamus; species Lathamus discolor. The sequence continues at coordinate 50,399,628 of NC_088886.1, read as the reverse complement.
AGATGCAATTCCCCCTTATTTTCTCTCCCAGCTACAGCAGCAGTAACTAACACTCAGCCCTGGCATTACAGAGGTTTCCAACTGTTTATAAGCAGCCCATAAAATAGCCAGCAGTGTTTGATCAGTCTCTAGTGTTTGCATGTCATAGCTGTGCCCGCTGTTTCCAGCAAACAGAACTGGTTGCATGTTTGCCTTGGCACACAACGAGGGACACCAGAGTGATGGGCACATCGTTTGGGTCTCAACTGCACAACACTCCTGTTTGGTCACAGACTGTAAAACCTCTATCTATCCTGGCACTTCTTTTGGCATCAGATTGACTTTGCAGATCAGTATGGCTGAAGCTGAAAAGTGGCTTTCTTCTTGCTCAGATGTTTGCCATGTCCCTTTCTGAAATGACCAAGAGACAGTTTTAAGTGCAGGCCTGCCAAAACCAGTGATGCCCAGGGAAGGGGCTTGCTACCAGGGATGTATGGCTCTCCATCAAGCTGGTAGCCCCATCATGCCTCCATCATTCATACTAAAGTGCTGATGTGTCCCATTTGCACTCTGGCTGCACTCCCCACCACCTCCAGCCACAGTCCTGATGATGGATCCCATCAAGGTGACAGCTGCTGCCTCTCTGTTGCTCAGATTTCCTCTGCAAGGACTTACTAAGCAATAAAGCCTACAGTGACATGAAAGCAGTGCCAGGCATGCCACCATCACATCACCCCAGTACATGGAGTGAACATGCCTTCATCTCCCAGGTCTCTACCAGTCCACAGGGCAGTTACCTATGGTCAAGCAATCAGCACTCATCACAACCAAAACTGCAATAAGGGCACCCACATTCTCAGCCATTTGCCTCTTCTCTGTGTTAAAAACAAACTTACAAAAGCAACAAGTACCTCACAACCAGCAATTCAACAAAGTTAGGTCACCCCACTTTCCTCCTCCTGACGCTCACTGCCTGCAGAACCAGAGTGAAGAGCCGTTTACCTCTCCTCTGCTACGCCTCCACATCTCCAGAACCTCTGCTATGAAGAAGTTTCAGCTGCCCCCTCTTTCTGCGCAGGGTTGTTCTTGACCTGTTCTTTTTCCTGGTCACATGTGTTATTGGGAGATCACTCAAGAGATGAGAAGCTGCTCGGCTCATCAAACATCCTTTAAGCGTTTGGCAGGCATCTGCTGAGCACGACAGCCAGTCCCAACAGAACTCATCCTGTTGCTTTTAAGAACTACGCCTCTCGCACCTACTGGGCTTAAGGAGAGGGTGAAAATGGAGCAGTGCAGCTCAGCTCCCTCCCTTCACACACTGCGAGAGCCATGAAAAGTCCACAGTGAACCTCTTCCAAGGAAAGAGATGAGTGCCAGGAAGGAGAAATGAGTGTTGGAGCATTCCTGCAGGGCACAGCTCTGGCACTAAGCCAGTGTCACCCCTTCCAGTTATGCCTCTTATGAGCCTGCTCCACAGGCACCAGAAGCACCCTGGGATTAAAACCTGTTCTCCCTATGGAGAACACTTTGCCAGCAATCTCCAAACCCACAGATGGGAGGACATCCCTGCCTTCAGTGCTCTGCTGACCAATGGACCCTCAGAAACACCTCTTCTCCTCCAGCAGCAATTAAACCTTCACTGCCTTGGCTGGGCAAGATAAATGGTGTTTATTGGGATCACTTTCCTGCATGCCGACATAAAACAAAATGCCAATCGATAATCCCAGCCGCCTCACCTGGCTGTTTTATTTCTCTTATTTCTCCCACCCTCACTTTTAATTTTGCTGCAAACCAGAGCTCTCTGCGGGGCTTGCGTGATGGTTATAAACCAACACATCCTCATTAAGCCACGGCCTGTGGGCAAGTGCAAGCTTTCACCTTTTCTCTCTCTTTTTCCCTTTTTATTTATTTTTAAAAAATAAAAAAACCCAACCTCTCCCTCTATCAATATTTGATGAGGGTAATTTCAAAGACTTGTTTAGTATGATCTCCACATAAAGAGTCCTTCGGAGTGTTTATCACGTTCGAGGTATAATTACATTCAAATCCTGAGACACAGTTGCCAGGGTTACAGCTGCTGGTCGTTCCTCCAGCTTTTGTGTGTCTGGGGTTTCTCACCGCCCCCATTGCACACACACACACACACATACCGCATTCTCTCCTCCTTTTGCTGTTGGGATAGGAGGGGATAATGATGGGCAGGTTATGGACCAGGTCACAACAGGCATCTCCCAGCCTAAAGGGGAAGTCAGCATCACCACGTGGGATAGGATAGAGGGTTGAATACTGCTGACAGAAGTATTATAGTAAGAACCTCAATGGCTACAGAAGTTCCATAGAAGCAGAGACAGAAACATCGTTCCTTCATCCCTTAAATCTCAAGTCAAAATGAAATCGAAAGAGTGAAGACATGAATTGACAGGGATATACAGTTGCATAATCCTACAGGAGAGGTCCAAGAAAGGCCAGTGCTGCTGCCATGCCAGCCTGGCTTCTCCTTGCACTCCTAGCCTTCTCCAGGAGGGACAGGATGACCATGCAGTCCTGCCACAAGTTCCTCTGCTCTAGCTAAGCCAGGAGAAGCCTCCTGAAAGGTGCTAAATGCCCAAGGACACCAGCTCAGGAAGTACCAACAGAACATGAACTGGGTCTAGGGCATTCTCGCAAACATACCTAGCATTAGGCTGGTTTAAACCATGTACATACACATCATGGGCTACTTGCTGGGTTCGTGTTACTGAACCATGCAGAAAAGGGAAGGGGATGACACCTCTAGCTCCCTGCCTCGATCAAATGCGATTTTCCCAGCTATGCACAACAAGGCCATGTGCATGAAGTTAACTGTGACCACCAAAGCTGGGAGCACCCTAGCACCAGTGTTAACTGGTGGTGTGGATCTATTGAAATGCCCCCAAGACCCTACTGAATTGGAAGATTTTAGCAAACAAGAAAGAGAAACTAAAACCTTGGCATTTCTGCTGCAACACCACATCCCCTTCCTGCTGCTCCAGCTACCTGGTTATCTGCAGGACAAAGGCAATGCTTAACGAGGTGTTAATAGGAACCTTCATGGCAGGGGCAACCCAAGTCATTCTCCCCTGCTGCGCATGCTTTGTCTGTCTATCCAGCCACATTTAACTCCTTTCCCTGGCCTCAAGACAGACAGAAACTCAGCTCATACCTTGCTTGCATTTCCTGGACAGTGTCAGTAAATGCTGTTTTACCATAGAGCAAGGAACTGGAATTGAATTGCCTTTGTTCTAGTTCCAATTTTAAATAATATGAACCTTCATACAATAGGCAGTGTTATCACTAATCCCCACAGTTGAGCCTGAAATAAGCTTACAAACCATGCAGCAGTCACTGTGGGAAGAACAATTATTCTAACAAAGGATGGGGGGGGGCAGGGAACAACCACGAGCTCTTTGGGTTATATGGAGGGTGAACACAATTGTTGTCAGACCACAGTAAATTTAAAAAAAAAAAAAAATCATAAAAAAGCACACAAACGACTGCAGTGTGAAGGCTTGGTAAAAATATTTACAAATATTTCAAGAATAGGAAAAACTACCTCCTACAGTCAATAGGTTGTAAAACAAATTCGGATAGAACCTATTGTTTACCCTTAAATCAGCTCTAATGCACTAGCAAATGTGATTATCAGCATTCTGTGGGGAAGGGCAGCATCAGCATTCATTACAGGTGTGCTCAGTAAAGACTCTTTTGGCCACAGGTTCATTTGCAATTATTAAAATGCATCTAGTTAGCCCACACAGAGCATGCAGCAAGTTCTAAATTCCTGGGCACCAGCATGCAGTATTTGCTTTAATTTATTATGTGTGCTTTATGTATTATTTTACTGTGTCAATGCCACAGTGCAAATGAGAAACCCCGTCTCAAAGACGCCAAATGGAATAGAGCTTAGCATTTTATGTCACCTATGCACTCGGAGTTGGCACATTCTTTGTTCCTCGGGGAAAGCTTTTACATCAAGGACAAGCAGCCAGAGAGCTGGCAACCGTGGCAGCTATTCTCACTGCCAGGGGTGGGGAAGGGACTAGCACAGTACACTAAGGGGAAAGCAATAATATTGGATCAGGAAAGCCTTGTTATCTTCCTAAGGACACAAACCAGATCACTGCTGGGCCACCCTGAGCACTGTTGTTATCCTACAAATACATAGGACTGACAGAAAACCAGGAAAGGAGAGAAGCCACAAGATAGTTTGCAGTATAAGATGTGAGGAATAGATAAAGCACGCCCCATCTTACTTACCCAAGACAAGAGGGAAGACAACGCCACAGGAGAAGTTATGGAGCAACTATGCCTAGGCTGAAGCTCTTGAGGATAGTAGCCCTCAATTGAACACAGCTGAGAGGGAAGGCTTGGGTCTGATTATTAAAGGGACCAGCACAGGTAGATACCAGAGTCACGGGGGTCTGAACATCTCACCCCAAATGCATGTTACTATTTCTAAGGCAGAGGGCCAGGTGGAGATCTGATCCTAAGTATTTTCAAACATCAGGAAGGAGGATGAGGACATTGGGATGAAGGTCCAGAGCAGCATAAAGAGCACGGCTTTTTGATCCCACCTCAAAATGCAGTGCTACAAGGGACACCATTTATCAGAGGAAGAAAATGGGAATAAGATGACCACAGAGCTTGTTTGAGCATTCAAATTACAAGCAGGTCTTGTAAGGCGCAGGATCTGACATTTAATGCCTCTGTTTGTAAAGTGCTTGACATTCATGATAACAGACGTGACACAGATAGGCAGCAAGGCCTTCTGTCCTTCTGGGAAAGTATGTGCACTGCTAAAACCAGCCTGGCTTTCCCTGTTTGCTAGCTGGGTCCTTGGGAGATGCGAATGCAGGGTGGTGTGTGTCTGACATGAACACCTGCAGCACCCCTGGGACAGACTGCCTCCAGGCTCCTGGAAAAGTTACCTTATCCACTTGTTCCTTAGCTTTCATCCACAGAAGAAGGATCATCTATTCTGCTTGCAGGCTGTGCAGGACACGTACCGCATAGCCCTAAAGAGCCAGGTTTTTATCTTACCTGGGGCTCTGAGGAGCCGTTGTAAGAAAAATAAATTTCAACACTCATTCCTCTATTGGAAAGCTATGGATTACAGCAGACTGGATGGAAATAACTTATTTTAAAGGGTGCCTCACCTGACAGCAGTTCAGAAATTGAAGCGGCAGAGGTGGAAGGAAACAATTATTAGTTAGGGTCTCAGGTAAGCCAGTGCTCTCTAGCAACTACAGCCCTGGAACTATATTTAATGCAAGACTCAGCTTGGAATAACATAGCTGCCACCAGTGGTGTGGGTACTTTGGTAGCCAGCAAGGAGTCCCAAGTCCTGGGAGGTGACCAGCCTGGTCCCCAAGGTTTGAAATACAGGATGAAACTAGTGAGCAAAATAAACACATCATGGAAAGATAAAAGAGTAACAAATACTACCAGGTAGGCTTAGCATCACTAGAGCTAACTCTCTTCCCAGCCCATCTGATCCCAAGTGTTCCTATGGGATTTCCACCCCTGGCAGACAGTCATGAGAGCTGGCTTGTCCTTCCCATCCCCAATCCCCAGCAAAACTCCCAATCACATATTGGCCTCCAGAGGTTCTGCTGATGTGTGGCTGGAGAGTGGTCTACAAGAGCAGACAAGTCTCAGGGGTGGTTTACAGGGCAGGACCTGGCACAGGTGGGCTGGGGAAGGCTGATCACAAGACTAGTTAGTATTGGCACCACAAGTTACCATACTGCCCAGCAAGGAGAAAGGACGCTGGTGGTGATTGGGAACGGAGCAGAGCCCAAGGTCTTTGGAGCACAGCACAGATCCCTGCTCTCTAGCTCATCCATCCACCTGTATCTTCTCTTAATTACCTTAAAATAACACTCTCCCGCCTCATTTTTTATTATTAGTAATGAACAGATTTAAAGATTTCCCCCTTAAATTATGGTTCACCTGAGTAGATAATTAAAAGACTCTAAAGGAGATACATTTTTATGTGTAATTACGCCCACTTCTGCTGCTGTATCAGGGCTTTAAAAATATTTGCAAAACAACTCAAAACTTTTATTTTGTCAGTGCAATAATTGCTGCTTGTCATGGCTATCCATGCGGGTGTCGCTGCTCTAATGAGAGCAGCTTTGCTGAGGGAGGGAGGGCAGAGCTGGAGATACAGAGCATCAACACAGCTGAGCACAGTGTGACACTGAGACAGCACAGGGCTGGCTCCGAGCTCATCCAGAGTGCAGGATCCAGCAGGTACAGCTTCAGGAAGAAGGATGCTATGAGGGCCAGAGCAGCTCTGCTCAGGAGACAGGCTGGGAGAGCTGTGCTGGTTCAGCCTGGAGAAGAGAAGGCTCCTTAAGGGGAGACCTTAGAGCAGCTTCAGTGCATAAAGTTGCTGCAGGAATCCTGGAGAGGGGCTTTTGACAAGGGCCTGCAGTGACAGGACAAGGGGGAATGGCTTTAACCTGACAGAGAGGAGATTTAGGTTAGACATTAGGCAGAAGTTCTTCCCTGTGAGGGTGCTGAGGTGCTGGCACAGGGTGCCCATAGAAGCTGTGGCTGCCCCATCCCTGGCAGTGTTCAAGGCCAGGCTGGACGGGGCTTGGAGCACCCTGCTCTAGTGGAAGGTGTCCCTGCCCGTGGCAGGGGGTGGGAACTGGATGAGCTTTAAGGCTCCTTCCAACCCAAACCAGCCTGGGATTCTATGATGTTTGTTTGTATTCTATGGTGAGATGCGGTGATGGAGGGGAGGATCAGAATCTTTCCCTGAAGAGTACAAGGTTTGTTCTCCATCCATCATGTTAGTGGGCACACACATGCTGGATTTCCTCCATGCACTGCTGGATGCATCAGGTTTTGGTTGGCACACTAAAGGCTCAATATAGAACCATAGAATGGTTTGGGCTGGAAGGGACCCTTAATGATTAAGTAGTGCATCCCCACCTTACAATAAGCTGACTTCTTGCTCAGAACTCCATCCAACCTGGCTTTGAACACTGCCAGAGATGGAGAACCTACAACTTCTTTGGGCAACCTGTTCCAGTGTTTCACCACCCTCATAGTGAAAAATTCCTTCCCTATATCTAGTCTGAATCTACCTTCTTATAGTTTAAAACCATTACGCCTTGTCCTATCCTTACAGATCTTACTAAGATCCTCAGTAATACCAGTGTGGGACCCAGCTGCTACGTCCCTGAGCTGGTTTGTACCCCAGGCACATAGGGAAGAAGGGTAAGTTACCCACCATGAGCAGGAGGCTCTTGCAGAGGAGCTGAATCCATCTCCATGCATGGTGCTAGCACCCACATGGATGTAGCAGCAGAGGCAAATTCATGTTCCTGATGAGAACAGGCAGAAAGCTGGTGTTTGCTGTTGCTCAGGAGGCTTCCTCTGGTTCAGGGAATGCAGGAGCAACCACCTCTCCTAGTAGAGGTCTTGGCTGCTAATACCTTGACCCAGCTTAACTCCACAAAGGCCACAACTCCCTCCCAACACTACCCTGCAACTCACAGGCTAACAACCCCACAAAGCAGCTCAGCTGAGCTGATTAGCAGTCTCAGAGACACCTTGTTTGTCAATTAGGCTTATTAGCACAGCTCAGCACCTTGTGAGCAGGGCTCAGCACTCCCAGCCGGTTCCCAGCTATCGCACATATCACACCCCAGTTAATGAATCCTCCCCAAGCTAAAACCAGTCCTGACCTGACACCTGCTGCCCCAGTGTGCGCTGCTTCTCTCTATATTTCCTGGGCAAGTCAGTTGGGAGGAGGGAGAAACTGAAAGAAAGGGGTCCAGCAGACAGCTAGGCAAAGGGACACACACAAAGCAACAAATAAGAAGTGAGCATGGCAAAAAGATGCTGATTCTGTGTAGTGTGAGGCCACCTAAAGAGTGAGGAACAACTGGAGAGAGCAAGGAGCCCAGAGCACCAGGAATGATGAAGGGCACAGTGCCCAGGAAAAAGGTCCAAAGGAGCAGCAAATAAGGTCTGTGGCCCCTGGTGCAATCCAGAAAGCAGAGAAGAGGGGAGGAAAGCTTGTTCATGGAGACATAGACCTGGTGGGCATGGAAAGCTGCAACCTTTTCTGCAGCATTAAAGCTGACTGGCTTCCCTGAGTGCACACAGTGCAGCAGTCCCATGGTGGAGTCACCACATGTGACATTGCACCCCTATGTTTGCAAATAAATGCTAAATACAGGAGGAAAGATGGGTCCTCCAAAAGGAAGGTGCTGCTGGAATAAAGGCTGAGTGGCGATCACCCATATGGGGGCCAGCACCAGGGTGGGCATTATCTGCCCTCCTGCTGGGATACCTGGAGCCAAGGAGCCAACATGCCAGTGCCAAACTAGCACTTACAGCCTCCCGGAGCGCCTACATGGCTTTGAAGTCCCCATATCCATGCTGGAACTCGCTGTGTGTAAAGAAGATATAGTACCCCATCTCCCTCACAAGGGCATTGGGAAATAAATTCATTAGTATTTATAAAGAACTAAGAAACCCTGATTAGAGCCATGGAAAAAGCCCATGAGGAAAATGAATAATTCGGCCTGCAGTGCTGAGCTGGGAAGGCACACAGTAAATAATGCATGGGCTGCGCGTGGCACCGGCAGATAAAAGGCTTGGAAGCAGCTCTAGTACCACGTGCCAAGAGCAGCAGCGGTCCAGGGAGGGTAAAACATCCTCTTAGTGGGGGTGGGAATGACTACTTCATAGCACTGGGGTGTGAGGGGGTCTTCAGGCAGGCCGCATGGGTGTTTCAGGGTTTGGACTTCCTGTGTTCCTTCAATGAGAGTGGTCATCAGCCTGTGTGCCACGCAGGGTGCATCAATCCCACTGTCTGTGTTGCCAACAAAGATGTTAAACAGTGCCAGTGCCACTACCGACCCCTGGGGAACACCACTCATCACTGGTCCCCACTTGGACATTGAACAGTTGACCACAACTCTCTGAGTGCAACTATGAAGCCAGTTCCCTATGCAGTGAGTGATCCATCTGTCAGATCCATACCTTTGCAATTTAGAGACAAGGTTGTCACGCAGGACAATGTCAAATGCTTTGCACAAGTCCAGGTAGATGAGCATTCCAGAGCATGAGCAGAATCAATAGCAACAGGCTGTTGCCCAACCAGGCTGGAGGGTTTCATACCTGGTACTGGTGGTGGTTGTGGGGACAGGGAGGGGGTGGCCATGCAGGTTTAATCAAGAAGGTAACTAGAAACCAGCTAAAAGCAATTGAGTGGAGTAAATCCTGCCCTGTTCCGAGCACCCTGGGGAGCAGGGAGGATGCAAGCTGTGCACGCACACACAGGTTGGTGCACGCATGTGCATCTTGCCTAGGAGGTGTATGCAGTGTGACCTGACAAACAGAAACAAGCAATTTGGCTGGTGACAGGAGGTGGCTTTCTTGAGAGCATCCCCCAAAACCTCCCCCACAGGGCCTGTAGGAGATTTTCACCCAGCCATGCTCCATCCAAGCCCTCCTGGCTTCGGCACAGGCTCTCCAGCACTGCTGCAGCCTGCCAGGCTTGTCCTCCAGGAAAAAAACCCAGCACTTTTAATAGGCGATGAGGCATCTCCAATAATTCCAGCAGATGCTGCCATTTAATGCGGGTTGGCACATAACTTTATAATCGGACCATATTGCTCCAATTACAATTTAGCCTATAGTCCTCTCGGGCTTGTCTTTTATTTGTCTTGCATTGCCAAGCATGGGAGGGAAGGAGGGAAGTGGGAGAGGACGGGGGATGTGTGTCTCAGACCTCCTCCTCCTGCTCTGCCACATCTCTTTGTGCAGCCGTTAGCTGCCCAGCCACCTCTCTTCCCCATGGCTAGAGCTTTCCTCAGGCCAGAGCTGTGCCCGATGCTTCATTTGCCCCATAGTAATGGAGTAAGAGCAATTGTCTCCCACCAGACCCCATGGGTGAGCAGCCCCCTATTGCACCCCACAGCACTCCTCCTCCCCATCCTGTGTTGAGAGCAGCCTCAGCTCCGTTTTCTGGATGCGGTGGAGTAAATCAGGAGCTACTCTGTTGATGACTGGGTTAGGCTGGCATCGAGCTGGTGTGCGGGAGTATCGGGTATGTTGAAATTTCTGAGGGGTGGTGCAGAGTGATTGGAGCCAACACGCTGCTTCCATTCCTCAAACCTGAGAGCCATGAAGGAAAGATTCTTCATTTGGAGAGTCAGCCCCTGCTCTGGCTGTGACAGACGCCTGTATCTGTATTCAAAGCTCAGGCAAAGTTTTCTGAACACTCTGTGGCCTTGGCAAATGATGTCTTGTTCCAGCTGGGATGCAGGTGACTGGCTTTTTTCAGTGATATCCAGTGATAGGACAAGGGGCAATGGGTGTAAACTAGAGCATAGGAAGTTCCACGTTAACATCAGGAAGAACTTCTTTACTGTAAGAGTGACAGAGCACTGGAACAGGTTGCCCAGGGGGGTTGTGGAGTCTCCTACACTGGAGATATTCAAGGCCCGCCTGGACAAGTTCCTGTGTGATGTACTGTAGGTTACCCTGCTCTTGCAGGGGGGTTGGACTAGATGATCTTTTGAGGTCCCTTCCAACCCTTGGGATTCTGTGATTCTGTGATTCTGTGATCCTGTGGGGAAAAAACCTACAAGGGACAGAGCCTGCAGCCGTATAAACCCAGATCAGCATGGTGAGGCTGCATCAAGGATTGTCCCTGTGCTCTGGGCTCTGCTAGTGACCCCACACAGCTCCCAGCTATCCTTCAGAGCCCCATTAAGCCATCAAACTGCCAGCAGAGCTCCTCCAGACCCTATTAAAAGGCTATTCCCAGACAAGCTACTTTGGTAACATTAAGCACTGGCTGTAAATGTCTTTTGGTTACTTAAAGGGAAAACCTTGGGGCAACCTGTGTAAGGGATATACCCTCTCTGTGCCCCACATCCCAGAGGACTCGAGAAACATGAACACTGGTAGCTCATTAAATCAAGTATCTACTTAATCAAGGGCAAACAAACAGCTTCAGCTCTGCCCTCTATCAGCCGCTGCCCACTTGCATCTTGCATGTCCAAAGACCTGCCAGGAGGCTGGGTTTGATGGCAGAGGAGTTCTGGTTTCATTTGTCAGGATGGGTTTGGCTAAAACCCCTCCATCAAAACACCTCAAAAACCCATTTACTCCACGCTTGCCATTGTCCCCCTGTGCACGAAGTGCGAGGCAAAACTCACTGCAAGCCCAGGGCAGCAGAGTCCTGCCTGCAGGGACATGGAGCAGTCACCATCAGCATGTGGAACACTCTTGCTCAAGAAAACCCTACAGCAAAGAAGCCAGCTCTCAATGACCCTGGAGACACAGCAAGAACTCGGGAAGATCTCTGGATAGCAGCCGTGAGAAAGCCCCATATCAGCAATACCACCGCTCTGACAATTACAGGGCAACAGAGACCTCAGGGATGTGCCAGCGCCACCCACAGTGAACACCTCCCTCCCCATAAGATTACCCCAAAACCACAAGGCATGGGAATCCCATAACTCGAAAGCTCTCCCTGTAGCACCCCAAATACCTGGGTGGTGGTGATGTATTTCTAAAGCTATCCATTCATAGATATATATACGAAAATCTAAACCTTCCCATTCCAGCCCTCACTGCCGGCTGGAGGACATTCCCTGTGGTCACCCAAGGCCAGCAGGGTCAGCTAATCTCACACAGCAGCACCTGGACGGGCTGCATGGTCGCAGCTGGATAAAAAGCCTGAGCATAGCCAATGCAAAGGGAAGAATCCATTTTCCTGCAATCGTTTACAGTAATCCTTAAGGCAAGCACGTTCAAGCTGAGCATTGACCTTTTAATCGACAGGCTCCACCAAGGCCGGGGAGGCAAGGAGCCACTGTGCTCCCCCAGCACAGACGGCACTTTCATCCAGTCAGCACTTCCAGCGTGGCTTCCCTGAGCGATTCCACATCAGGACTTTGAAACGCACTCTGCAGAGAAACCCGTGCCAAGAAAATTCCTTCTCCCGGCTTTTTGCAGCAAGCAACCTCCGATAGGGATCGCTGAGAATCGAGTCACTTCATTTACAAACTGGAGAGCCAAATCTGATAGACATCAAAATCTGAGGTAAGTCAAGGAGCGATGGAGCGCTGCCAGTTCCCCAAATGAATATTCATGGCAAATATTCACCCAGCTCCGAGCTGGAGAGAAACTGGCAGCAGAAAGGCTGCCCTTGGGAAAGGGAAGGAGAGGGATCAGGCTTATTTCATCATTTTTATTGAGTGCAATTTTCTCTTTAGTACAATATTCTCTGAAAGTTACTGTTACAAACTCCGACAATTTCAACACAATCAACAAATTGGGGAAGGAGGCAGGGGGAGGGAGGGCAAAAAAAATTACAAGGGTTGAAATCTTTTACAGACATCTCACTGGTTATGTACAGGACAGGGTAGGGCTGGCTGGCACGGGGCACGCTGCGGCTCGGGGGGCATCACCATCATCATCTCATGGGAGGCGGAGGGCAGCGGTCCCCAGGGACCAGTGTCAATCCCCTCTCCAGTGCCGCTGTGGTGCTGGACTCGATGCCCCTGTAAGGAGGGAAATGAAAAGAGGATGAGAACAAGCATGTCCCATGCTGGGAGATGCAGCGGCACCTCCCCAAAACCATGCGCTGGAATGCTGAGCCCCTTTGTCCTGCAGCCGATGGCAACTGCACCCAGCAGAACCCAAAGACTTCTTACAGCAGATCCAGCCTCTCAAAGAAAGAAAGGAAAAAACCCCACAAAAAGCAGTGTTTAATTAATATGCTGTCAGAAAAGTGATGATTTCCCTGAAAGCTCTCAATTTTTTCCTCTGGGGAACAAAAAGGAATGGAAGAGACACATTTCTTTGTGAAGATGAGATGCTTCAGCGAGCAGAGACTGAGCCCTGATTTTGGGGGTGGGAGGGTTACTGTGTACCCCAGCAGTGATGATGCTTTTCTTTCTCCCCCCTCCCACTGCAGTATGAGCACCCTCAGGTCTAAAGCAGAAGCAAACCATCAGGCACCATGAAATCACTCTTTCCAATGTAACAAAACCCACTCATTTTCTCTGCTGCCAGGGGGAAGCCAGAAGGTCTCCAAACTAGAAGAGCAGCACCAGGAGCACCTCCTTCTCACCCTGCAACCAGCAAGTGCTGTGCAGCAGCAAAATCCCATTATTTAGCTGCTTTGGAGAGGCAAAGATGCTTTTAATATACAGCTGCAGCTTGGAAACATAAAGGCACCACATTAAATAACAAAGCGGTTGACCGCTGTGTCCCTTTGCTGGGCCACTGACAACTGGGGCTCAATGGCTAATCATTGCCGGGTGCCTCTGTGCCTCTCCGAACATACCAATGCTTTCAAAAAACAACTCCAGCTGTGTCTGACATTTCAGTGCTCTTAAAATTCATCATTCTCCTGAATGAAAATAATTTTCTTAGCAAACCTGGGTAGTAATGAAACTTTTATTTAGTAATTTGGTGTTTGGCAGAAAAAGGGGCATGGGAGAAAGCATGAGAGAAATTGAGATGATCTTAGGAAAAAAAGGAGCTTTGGCTGGGGGAAAAGATATCATTGCATATTCCTTATGCACCGGGGTCCATTTTCAGTGCTTGGAGATTCAGCCTCATGGCTCCCATTAGCATTAACGGGAGCAGAACAGCTAAACGGCTGGAAAACCAGTGACAACAGAAATACAACTGGTGTTCTACAGAAGGTAACAGACCCAGGGTGCAGCAGATGCTGCTGAACACACTGCTGAGCCAGATGGGTCCACAGGAACCCAGGGCTGCAAATCAAGGTGGTTGCACCCAAGTCAGTGGGGTGACAGTGACTGGTATCGGCCATGGATTTGGCCACATTAAAGCTGAAGCCGAGCAATGGCTCCAGCACCACCTTCTCCCTGTGGCCTTTCCCAGCTCATTTAGCCACAGCCACCCAACCTGCCCGGCAGCAGTGGAGCTGGGGAAGGGTTTGGGGTTTATATTCCCCCGAGGAGCCTGTGCCTCTCCCGGGAGGGTGCAGCTGCAGCCCCTCCCTTCATCCAGGGACAGCAATGGAAGATCTGCAAAGATCCCAAAGGACCCAAAGGTAAGGTCATGGGCAGCCAGGAGATGATGGGGAGGGGGCAGCACATTTGATCACTCCCCAGGTACGCAACCACTGAATCACCCCGTTGCACATCCTTCTTCCCATGCTCCAGCGTGGGAGCCCCTGCAAGCAGCGCAGCACAGCACAGAGGGCTTTGATCTCAGCCTGTAACTGTTGGCATGACACAAATAGCAATAAAAAGGCCACGTTTGTGAGATGAGAAGGCATCCCATAAGGGAAGGTGTTATCAGCATCAGTGTAGCAATAGGAGAGCAAGCATCGTGGTTGGGATGCAGGCAGCATGCCAGCCCTCGGGTGCCCTCCCTTTCCGTGCTCATGGGAATAGGACAGCCTAGGCAGAATTGCAAATACCCCAAATGATCAAAGGATGGATGGCATTGCAAACCCAGCTGCTATTCCTGAGTGCTGCTGTGGAAAAGGGGAGCAGCTTCAGAGCAGGTAAGGGATGGAGGCACGTGTGGAGCTGCCCCCAAAGCCATCACTGTACCACAGACCACTTCTGAGAGCCCTTCTCAGGCTCTGGCCTGGCTCTTGCCCTTTGGGCAGGAGCCTCCTGGAGCTCTGTCCCCATTTGGGCATCACTGGGGTTGGGCTATGGCACTGCCACCCCAGCACTAACCCTAGCCAACAGACCAGAGCCAGCAGCATCTGGCTGTGGACACCTCCCCACATTACCGTGGTGGGGAATCAAGAATTCACCCTATAGCATGATGGGGGAACAATGAACCAGCTGGTCTGCATACATTTCACAGCCACCTGCCCGTGAGAGCATCCCCAAGGCGCCAGCCCACATTTCTGACACCAGGCCCACCTTGCTTCTTAGGCAACACTTGGCATGGTCTGCACCTCCTGCCATCAGTCCCGCTCGGCACTAATTGGCATTGATAATTGCACTGATGATGACCATAATTTCCCTGCTCTCTCTCCCCTACCTCTTGCAAAGGTTCAATTGCCTAATAAGACCCCTGAGGATAATCATTGAGAGAGGAGCAGGTTCACCCCGACCATGATGTCAGCTCCTGGGCAAGGTGTGGGGATAGGAGAGCAGAGAAGGGAAAGCCACAGCACGGGCTGATGGCTGGGGAAAGCTTGTTTACTTGGGGACATAGAGAAAAGTTCACTCCAATTAACTTTTTAAGTGGATAGGCATTAATCTCCCTACACTTACCTAGAATTAACACAGCCTTAAGTAGATTTTTGCCTAATCCACTTGCACATCCACCCTGAAAGGGCGAGTCTGTTTTGGGAAGGAGCAGAGTTCAGCTAATCCACTTAAAATTCACGCAGCTGGTTTGTCCAGATTAACCTCCTCCAGCACTTCCCTCCAGAGATGGGCCAGGAGACCTCAACACCATCCCGCCTCTGCCACTGGCACTGCCACTCTGTCCACAGTCGCCTCACAATGCAGCTGGTTTCTCCTCCACTTGCTGTCTGTGTGCTAGGGTCTGCTGGGACCCGCTGATCCCCCTAAAACAGGCACAACTGAGGCACGCACCAGGGAACAGATAGCCAGGGGCTTCACAGCATTTTAAAGGCCAATGGCTAGAGGAAGGAGAGCAAAAGCAATAGAGATGCTCAGACACGGATGGGGAGGGAGCAGGCAGCTAATCCTGGGCTGGAGGGATGCTCACAACGCTGCGCCGTGTAGGACAGCCAAAGCAGATGGGACACATTGGAACACTGTCCCCAGAGTGCCAGCAGCTCTGACAACTCAGAAAGGCCCAGCTGAATGGTACCATAGTTACCACAGGAAGATGCATTTCCTTCCCTAGCACTGATTTGCTTCTCTGACATGAACTTCTTCTCTAAGCTTTAAGGTCCCTTCTAACTCAAACCAATCTAGGATTCTATGAACCAAGAGACCAAATTTAGTGCCATGGATACTTACAGTACCCAAAGGCATTTGCCTGGTTCCCATCTCACATTCCCTCTCCTGATCAGAGCAGCTGCATCTGCTCCTCTTTCCAAGCCAAACCCTGGGATGGCAATATAGTCCATCATGGTCCAATGACAAATGGACACAAGCCAGCAGACATCCCCCAAGACAAAGATGCAGAACTACAACCCAAGCACACCAAAACTGGGAGAACGCAACAGAATGGCAGCTCTCACACCTCCCAGAGACAGGGTTTGGAGATGGTTGAGCTCAGCTGGGACATGCACAGCCATTCCCCCATGGCACGAGAGTTGGACAAGATGATCTTTAAAGGACTCATCCAACACAAACCAATTTTATGAAAAATATAAGCTGAAACAGGAGCAACGGAGTAATCACTGACAGGGTGAAATAACTCGCCATGGGAGTGCCATGGGAGTCCCATGGGCATGGACTTTGTCTGTTTTCCATCATCACTTAGGAACCTTCTGGCTCTTCTGAAACAGAGGAGATTCACTGGGAACTGCTGAAATAGGTCTTCTTCAGGCTCTTTGAAGATAATATGGAAGGTTCCCAAGTCATAATTAGATCAGCACCCACTCTGGCAGGATCCTTCACAGAAGAGGCACCAATGCAGATGATGACATGGTGGTTAAATAATCCCCTGCAGCTCCTTGCACAGTGGGGACATTAAGGAAGCAGGAGACACACAGCACCTGGATGAATGCACAAGCTGGATGTGAAACCCTGGCCCCAACCATCTCCCTTTACATCTGCAGCTGGAAGAGGATGGCTGGCCTTGGAGAGAGGGAGAGCTTGAAAATCCATCGCAGGGTCTATAAATCCATTCCTCATCTTAGAAACCGATTGATCCCTTTTTCTTTAAAGTCAAATTCGATGTTTAAGAGTAAAGATTTCCAAGTGAACATAGAGTGGCTCAAATACATCGGCAGCTTTTATGCATCAGAGGCCAAAGCATTAATTCAGACCCCGACAAATGCAAACGTGCCTGTCCCCATCATACAACAAAGGTGTTGGTGGCAGTGCAAAAAAACCCTCCATAGGTGATGCCCAATGATTTATGCTAGGCCACAGGCGAGCTGTGATGCTCCCCTGACTCCCACAGGGAAGTCCTCAACCAGCAGGCAGGGATGCAGCCAGTTTTATTGACAAGACCACTGCAAATCAACCCCAATACAACCCTTCCCTCACTCCAAATCAGCATCCTCCCCACTGGCTTGCCAAGAGGATGCCATTGCCCTGCAGAGGAGAAGAAAGCGGAAGAAGAGAACCTGCAGGGCTCAGGCTGGTGCGAGGGAGCTCCTGGGGCAGAGATGGAGGAGAAGGGAAGAGGAACACGAGAGACAGCCCCATTTTCTCTGGGGAAAGGAGCATTACAAGCACCAAAAGCTGACAGGCTCAGAAATAATGGTCTGAACTCGCTGTTATTTAAAAACTGGCTGCCTGCTGTTTTCATCGCAAGCCCCGCTCTGACTTGCAGCAACATTTAAAATTAAATATACATAAGTGCTTTCAAAGAACTGTTAATTTGAAGGTCATTAAATGGCATAAAATACATTCCTTTTTTTTCTTTTTTCTAGAAAGAGGCACATAATAATGCTATTAATACATGCTCCTCTTCCACGTTCAAAAGCTCCCTTCTCTCCTTGGATGTGCAAGTGGCTGAGTTCACCTTCGCTTGCAGCGGCACGACATCTCGTTTTAATTACTACTATTGAGAAAGCTGCTGCTGCCTCCTCCATCGCGCACAGTGCAGCCCACCAGGGATAGGGCTGTACAAAAGACACAGCAGAGCCCTGGGGGAAAAGATGCAGCTGAATTGTCAGTGGGGGTTTTTGTGGGGGGCTACACAGGGGGGCTGGCACTGGAGGATGCAGAAGGGAGAGGGCAATGTGAAGCCAGTTAGCAACACCCAGCCCAGATGGGATCACCTTGCCCACTCACTCTCACACCACGACCTGTGGCCAAGGTCTGAAAAGGGTTTTTGTAGCAAAATTCCCTTTTTTTAATGTAATACAACATGAAAAAAAAGACAAAGCCAACACAGACACACACACGAAAGACACAAAAGGGCTGAGGTTTTTGCAGTTGCCATAGGAATGTAGAGGAGCTGACAACTGCCAAGCATTCCTGTGAAAGGACAGGAGCACGGCAAGCACAGGGTGGGCTCATTTGAAGGCAACCCAGGCGAGCAACCGCATCCAAGTGCTGCTCCTAAGCACGGAGCCAGAAGCAATCAGAGGAGCAAGGTGCCATTAATGAGCTTCAGCTACAAGAAGCTACAACCCACCCCAGCAGAGTCCACCAGTGAAGGGCACTTCCCAGCACTAGCACACGGCAGATGAACTTACCAGGACCCTATGTGATGGATAAAACCCAGCCTAGAGGAAAGGTCCGTGGAGTTGGTTCATTTTGACCAGAAAAACCTTTTTCTAACTTTCATTTCTGTGCAAACCAAAACTGGAGGGGGGGTGGGGGAATAAATTTTGAGCCATCCCTTACCTTTTGGGATCTAAGAAAGGAATTCCAATGGATCAGAAGACGATGTGAAACAGGAGCTTTCATTTTTAGACCACAGTTAGTGGTTTCATTTTCTTTTTTCCTCACTTTTTTTCTTTCTGCCAAATGTGGGTTTTTTTCCCTACATTTGGCAGAACTGCTCCACATTGGCAAAGCATCCAATGGATCCAGAACTGCACCACTCCTCAGTGCACAAAAACATAGCCCCAGCTCCCACCACTGCCTGTGGCTCCTGCCCCACCTCTGCACAAGGCAAAGTGAGAGCATCTCAACTGCTTCTCCATAACATCGCTAATGAAGGAGACTTCTTAAATGACCTGGACCAACCAATGACCAGCCAAGAACTCAGGAGTCTCCTTTTGACACAGAGGACTGAGTGTTGGCAGCAAGCCTTGGCTTAGGCAGCACCTCTTTGATGGGGCCCTGCACCTCCTACCCTGTTGAGAGCTTCCTCCTTGGCATCTGATGAAGGAAAAGAAGAGCCAGTACAAAGACACACAACCATGCTGTCATGACTAGGCAGAGATAATGCTATCATTCCTGGACAGAAAGGCTTTGTGAAGCCTGGGGAAGGCTGCAAACCTGTGCTATGCAAACATGGTGCCACTCTCAGACAAAAGCCTCTCCCTCCTCCATCAGTGGCAGTCCTGGGGCCCAGATGTGCTTCCTTTCCATGCTGAAACCCACAGCACAAGTTCCTTGCAAGCCAGAAACTTGCCTGCAGCCACCATGCCATGGGCAAGGCAACGGTGGTACTTTGTCTATGGGTGCTTGGCAGCTCGGGTGAGCCAAGGGCCAGGGAAGGTCATGAGCATCACCCACGCTGGGAAATCAAACCAAGACGTTAAAGCAGTACTCAGTATCTCTGAAAGCATCTGAGTACTTGGGCAGCCAGTTTATCCACTTGTGGGTACCCCGTCTGCTGGGTTGGATGTGCAGGACTCAATGCTTCATGTTACAGGTTTTATGCTAAGAAAGGGCTGTGGTGCCATCACATCGTCCCTCCATGCAGGAGGATGCAGAGCAGGGCTGCCGAACCAGCTGCTCCACAGGTGCTTGCACAGCCAGGCGACATACACCATGGGAGTCATAAAGGTGGGGTTTTGATATTTAGCCTGTGTTGCTGTCATTTGCTTCTTTAAATGCCTTTAGCTTCTTTCTAATAAAAATCATAAAAAAACCCCACAAAGGATCCTTCACTGCCAGCGAATATCAATGTGGCAAGGCAGCGTATTAGCATGCACAGCACCCGCTCCATCTGCATGTTGTATTCCGTGTGACAACATCCTGGAATACAGATTTGGGCCGTGAGTATCCCAAGAGGTATTAGCGATTGTCTATCAGACAGGACGAGGAGCAGTCCCTGCTGTTGTAAACAAGGGGTGTTTTTCTCCATCTCCTTCTCTGGGGGGAGTTCAGTGATTTGAAACAAGCTCATTCCTGCATCTCGTTAGTTCCTGTTCTTCAGCAGAGCACTGGGTCATCTTCTTCAGGCAATTAAAGAACTAAAATTGCAGGTGTAAAAAGCACCCCATCACCAGGGTCCTTCATCTGCTGGTGGTGTCAGCCACCATCCTCC
The DNA here is from genome assembly GCF_037157495.1 of Lathamus discolor. Lineage (NCBI taxonomy): Eukaryota > Metazoa > Chordata > Aves > Psittaciformes > Psittacidae > Lathamus > Lathamus discolor. The sequence goes on along the minus strand of NC_088886.1, from coordinate 50,379,543 downwards.
TGAACCAACTACATACTCTCCATAGGACACAAGGGGGTCCCCTAGCTAGAGAGCAGCACAGGACACAATGCTCACACCCAGGACACATGGACAGGCATTGGTGACAGCAGAGGAAGAGCTTGTCTCCTGCGCTCAGTGGTAGCAAGCAAATCGGGTGAGGCATCTCCATGGCATAAACGGGTGTTGGGCAATCCAATGGTGCAGATGGACAAGGAGCAACCCCATGGTGTGATTGTATGTGAGGCATCTCCACAGCAAGAAAGGACAAGGGGGAAAACACACAGCGCAGGTGGACAGGAGACATCCTCCAGGCACTGATGGACAGGGCATCCCCACGGCACGGCCAGATATGGGTACCCCCACAGCACAGACACAAGGTATCCCTACGGCACAGCTGGATGTGGGGCACCCCCGCAGCCCAGGAGGATGCAGTATCTCCAACACATGGATGCAACACGGCGCAAGCAGATGTGGGGCATCCCCACAGTGGGGGTGGATGCTCGAGGAGGACAAAGAGTTTCTCACACATGTACAGGCCACCAAACGAGAGCAGGGACCAGCAGCCGTTGAGGCACAGTGGGCAGCCTGCCCATGCCGCTGCTCTCCCTGCCATGTGGGTGCTGCTTGCTGCCAGTGCAGTGCCTGCAAGACCATGGTGATGGATCATTACAGCCTGCACACAACCATCTAAGTAAAAGCCTTATTAAGAGTTCATTCATTTTATAAACTCTCAATGCGATCCACAGAGGGAAGTTAGATTGCCCAGTCTTACAATATTCTGTGTAAACACTGACACGCGTCTAGTAATTTTAACTAGATCAATTTGCAAAGGAGACCGACGGTGGAACAAAAGGAAAATCAAATTAAACACAGGGAAACATTCACTGGAAGAGGCTTTAAGGAAGCAAGTAGTAAAACACAGAGAAAGGACGGATGGATGGACAGAGACACACACAAGACTAATGGACCTACCTCTGAAGCCGTGAAACCTAAGTCTGTAAATCAATGTCAAAATCCTTAGGTCCGCAGGATGGGGAAAAAAGTCCTCCATAGCCATCTTCTGCGCATTGCCGAGGCTCGGGAGGCCTTAGCAGTCTGTTTCCCAGAGCACCTCTCCTCCTTCTCCAGCAGTCACCAACCCAGTCACAACCACACAGCGGCTCCTCCGGTCCCATCCCGTCCCCATCGCACCGGCCGGCCCTCGGCATCCTCCTTGCTTGCAGGATGCTTCGCTGTTGGGCACTTCCCTGCTCCCTCCCACTCCTGGGAGCTGTGGTCACAACCCCTGCTCCCCCCTGGGCTGGGGACCAGCTGGCTGCTGGCCGCAGGATCAGCAGTGATCTTCGGTTACGGACAAGCAGTGAGTCCACAGTAGGGTAATGACGTACACACGCGCACGAGCGCACACACACATGGGAACACCTCTTTCTGTTTTCCAGGATGGACTGGTATCTTTTTAAATCCTTTTTTTTTTTTTTCCTTTTTGGAAAAAAAAACGCAAGCAAAAGAGAAAAAGAAAAAGAAACCAAAACAAAAACCCCAAGGTTTTCTATTGAAGGTACATCACTTCTTCAATATGAAGACATTAACTGGATTGAGTCGGATCCTCCATGCAGTGGTCAGCGAAGTCCTTTGGTAGTTGCTGGAGCAGCACCTGGGTGGGATGGCAGGGAGCTGTGGAGAAGTCTTCAGGACACTTTTGCCCAGTCCATGAGCAGAGAAGGGAGTGGGGTGAGCAGGGAAGGACAGGGCAGGGAGGGAGGTCAAAAAAAGAAAAGGAAGGTGGTTTCTCCGGATGGGACGCTCCATCTCATGCCTCTCCCTTCCCCCTTCTCAGTTTTGACCACTGCTCACTGGTGGTGGGATTGGAGTCTGGTCTCTAGGGTTTGGGTTTGCTTCCCCAACGCACATTGGTTTGTCTTCATTGTTTTTCTGTGTTTGTTTTGTTTTTTAAATATATGATTTGTACATATTTATATGTATTTATAAGCTGTTCCCCATGACATTGGTAAGTGTGCTTTTGTTGGTGAGGAACGGAAGTCACCAGTTAGAAATGAGTCCCAGGAACATCCTTCATCTGCGGTCACAGTCCCCAGGCAGCGGCAGCACCTCTCCAAACGCTGCCCCATGGGGCCTGTCAGTTCCTCCCCTCCCACCTCTGCCCCTCCGCTACGTGCCCTCCCCGTCCCCTTCCCCATCGAACAAGGGACGTCATGCCATCGAGGTCAGAGACTGACTCATCTGTACTCGCATGGACTGGACACTGTTCAGGATCTTCTTCTGGTGCCCAGCCAAAGTCACCCCTATTCTCAAGAGGTCTCTGGAAGACAGAGAGACAGAGAAATATCAGTGGGCAGCTGAGGGCTGGTGTATTTGGTTTGCTGTCTCTTGGTGTGGTGAGGGATGTAAACTCAGCTGGTCCATGCTTTTCAGCAGCAGAACAGCCACAGTGCCCAAGTGCAGCCCTGTCCGCTGGGACAAAGTGGGACCAAGAGCAGGGAGACCCACAAACTGACCCCCAGATGGTGAACACAGCCACCTCCAGACTCAGGGTGCTTCAGCTGACCAGTGAGATGGATACTCACACCCTTCCTTTGCAGGTGCCTTAAACTGACCTTCCCACCACCCTCAACCCCAACCTGCCCTGGGCAGCATCCAGCTTTCAGTCATGCCTCACATGGCACTCAACTTACTCGGATGTCATCTGGGCAACAAGCTGCAGGGAGGTGAAGCCAGCAGTCAGGAAGCTGTCTCGGTACTGGCTCATCTTCACAGCGCTCAGCCAGTCATCTACTGAGGTAAAGGCAGTGAAGTCGGGGATGGAGCGGTCAAGGAGGGGCTGAGAAGGCCTGCAAGAGGACACACCGCTGGGGACAAGCCTAACCAGTGCCTACAGGCTGCCATGCAAGAGCCCAGCCAGTGCACAGATGCCCTCCCCAAGCCTGTGCTCTTGTGCATCCCCCAGCACTGTCCTGCTTCTCACACATGCCTGAGACAAGGAAGGCCAATAAGGAAGGCCTGTCCCATGGGAATACTGCTCTACTGAGCAGCACTTTGCAACCTCACACGCTGTAATCCAGCTGCAGGAGCTGCAGGGATGGAGACACTGGCAGAACAGACATTGCACACGCATGGTCACACACCATAAAGAATCAATAGCAAAGAATTATTGCTGTGGCTTGACTGAAAACTATGTGTTCTTTGTCTGCCTGTCAGGCAGAGCAAAGACAGAAACCCCCCCTGCCTGGCAAACGATTGATGAATTCCTATCCTTCCCTCCAGCAGCAACAAGCCGTGCAGGGAGCCTGTCGCCACGGCTTGGGATGCAGACCTGAGAGCATCCCCCGTGCGCCAGGAGACTCACACAGCGGTGATGGTAGCCACAGTTTTGAGGCTTGCCGGGTTGCGGATCATTTTATCCAGGGTGTTGACTATCTCAGTGAAGCGAGGACGGGTGTTGCGGTCCTTTTGCCAGCAGTCCAGCATCAACTGGTGCAGGGCAGCGGGACAGTCCATGGGTGGTGGGAGCCGGTAATCCTGCTCAATGGCATTGATGACCTGCAGGGTAGTGGGGAAGAAAGCAGCATGTGAGGAGGATGAGGTACTTGGAGATCTCAAATAGGAGGAAAACACAGACAGAGCAGTGGCTAAGCCACCTCTGCCACTCATTCTGAGCCAAGCTCCTTGTGCGGGCAGAGGTGCTACAGGCAGTGCTGCCACAGACTGGGAGGGCAGCTGCCAGCCCATCTGATCAGCAGCAAAGGGAGCAGGAGGAGACGTTCCTGGCTCCGACGGAGCTGGGGCCCTCAGAGGTTAATCTCTGCTCTGATGCTCCGTGCACCGCAGTTCCTCTCTGCGGAGAGCTGCCACTCATTATCTCAGCAGATCACATCGGAGTACAGCAGTCCAACTACCAAAGCTTTTTCCCTGCTCGCAAACCCTCTGAACATTTTCAAAGGCCCTGCGGCTTGCTGAAGTCCAATTACCAGCCCACTGGCTTTTCTTCCCAATTTCCCTCCTTGCATCCTCCTGTTCCCTAGCCTGTTTCATCTCCGAAACTGAGTGCTGCCGAGGCTATGTGAAAGAGCAGATAACCATTCAGGCAGGGATTTGTTTTGGGAATAAGCCCACCACCACCACCTCCAGAGCTATGTAAATGACCCCCAGTGCTTACATCTTGGTTGGACATGTCCCAGTAGGGCCTCTCTCCAAATGACATCACCTCCCACATGACGATGCCATAGCTCCAGACGTCACTGGCCGAGGTGAACTTGCGGTAAGCAATGGCCTCTGGTGCTGTCCACCTGACGGGGATCTTCCCCCCCTAAGGAAAAAGGGAGAGCAGCTGAGAAACAGCTTCCTTGGCACAGGAGGGTGGACATCCACGAGCCAAGGTTGGAGCCATTCTGCACAGCCCTGGCTGCCAGTCCTGGGGATGCCACCAAGGAGTGAGCTGGTGGTACCCGATGTGATGAGGAGACAGGAGCCAAAAACATGTCCATGGATGTATCATGTACCTGCACAGAAAGGCCTCACTAAGCAAAACAAAAGGGTTTATCCCACTCACATGTGACCCCTGAATGACACCTCCCCAGTCCAGCTGCCCTACAGGACCCAGCACATCAGTAACCTGTCCCCAGGTCCCTTACCCAGGGAGACAACAGGTGACAAGGGCTATTAGCAGGAATGCATTAGCGCTTATCACAGGCTAAGAAGCCACAGCTATCCCGATGCATCAGCCTTCAATGGAAACAAGGTCTAACCTAAAAGCATTCTCTTCAGTATCATCAGGGCTCCCACAACAGCTGGAAGGCCCTTCCAGCCCCACTTCTGGAGAGGGATGCAAATAGAACACCTTTAAGCCTCAAAGGAGACTCAGAAAGCACCAAAATAGGAAAGCACCTTTGACACAGGGCCCCTCATTTCTCCTAAAGGCTCAAAATCAGGCTCAGTGTCTCAAACCATCCCATTAGCTGCTGGCAGGATGGGAAGGGCTGGAGGCCATGCCAAGAGGACAGGGATGCTGTGGAGGGACAGTGTGTACAGAGGGAATGCTCCAAGGGAAAGCAACCCTGAAATAACAGCAAAACCAGCCAAGGGATGAAGGAAAACCACAGACATGTCCGGTATTTACTGGGGGCAGAGCTGCATTGTAAAGCATTCAGCGCAATTGTTTTGCGTAGGCTTTCTGCCGAAGTGTCAGCTGCTCTTGAAAGATGAATGGCAAAAAATGAGATTTGAATAACTACAAATGGAGAAATTAACTGCTAGGTTGTTTTTCCTGCCTTTTCCCCAGAGCTAAAAACCTGCTGTGGGAGGCAGAGTGATGTAATCGCAGGCACAGCATCACTTCCCAGCTGCCGGGCAGATCTATTATGGCCTAAATTAAATAAAAACACAGATGAGACAACCTCTTTTATCTCTAAAGGAGGTGGAAAGGCTATTTCATACCTCATCCCAGCAGCTACTGCTGGGTGTCTGACCCAAGACCACTGCCTGCAGGGTAGGTCTGGGCAAAGAGTAGGGCAGGTCCATTGTAGGGGGGAACATCCCATGAGCAGGGGATGAAGAGCAACGGGCTGCAACTGGGTCAAAACACAAAGTCAGCCTTAAAGGCACTCCACAGGTTTCCCACTTTGGAGGCTGGAGCCCAAGAAACTGCTGCTACAGGAGTCAGTGCTGCCTTGTGCTTGCACCCAGTCCACAGTCTTTTAATTAATCTATTAGAAGAGGCCAACGGGTTGCTCATTCCCTTCTTCTCTAATCATCTTTAACACCACTAAGGGTCCCACGAGCTTGCTGGCCAGAGAATGGTCATAGTGGGGAGTTGGGTGCCTCCTGGGGTGGCAGGAAGCAAAGGGACAGTGGGGCTGCCATTACCTAGAAATGAGTTAATTAGGGATGAGAAGGGTGGCTGGGGAACAGCAGAACTTCCATTAGGGCTGACTCTTCAATTAATGCTGGAACAAGCTTCCAGCAGAGAAAGGCAGACCAGACCTGGAGCACCAGGGAGTTAAAATGCCATTGCTGTGCCATCGGGAGACGCTGTGATCTCCCTTTCTGTCTCTGCAGTGACTCCTCCATGCACCTTCCCTTCATAGAGGAGAAGGAAGGGGCTTATCTAGCTACTGCCAAGGGCAAAAAGGTGCTTGGAGGAGGAGTGATGCAAAAAACATAAAGGGAGGAAGAGAAAGGAGGCAAAAGAGGATGATGGGTGGGAACCACAGCCAGGGGCTTTGGGGCACAAGCCTGTGTGGTGGGAATCCTCCTGAAATGCTCCCACCCACGGTAGAATCTCTGGAGCATACATCCAGTGCCTTTCCCCCAGGTCCAGCTGGCAGCAGATGCAGGGCAGGCACTGGGGATGCTGGGCAAAACAAAACCTCACAAGGTACGTACCAAGGAGCTGGTGTAGGTAGGGTCGGACGTGTCGTCCTGCAAATAGCGCGAGAGGCCAAAGTCAGACACTTTGCACACCAGGTTGCTGTTGACCAGGATGTTCCTGGCAGCCAGATCTCGGTGCACATAGTTCATCTCTGCAAGGTACTTCATCCCAGCAGCAATTCCTCTGAGCATCCCCACCAACTGGATCACTGTGAACTGCCCATCGTTTTGCTGCAATCAGAAAGAGCAGGCACTGGCGTGAGCATACAGACCCCAGAGCTCTTCAGCCCAATCTTAGGAGGATGCTGCACCTCCACAGAGGACTACCCACCTGCCCTAACTGATTAAGGCAGAGGTATGCCAGCATCTTACCCGCAGGAAGGAGTCAAGGGCCCCATTCTCCATGAACTCAGTGATGATCATGACTGGTCGGCTTTTGGTCACCACCCCTTCCAGCCGAATGATGTTGGGGTGGTCAAACTGCCCCATGATGCTGGCCTCACTCAGGAAATCCCGGCGCTGCTTCTCGGAATAGCCAGCTTTGAGTGTTTTGATGGCCACGTAGATCTCCCGCTTGCCAGGCAGCTTCAGGCGTCCTTTATACACTTCTCCAAACTCCCCTGCAAGTGCAAGACCATCCGCTACTACCTACTCCTCCACAAAAAACATTGCAAAGCATAATGGTACCTTGAGCTGCTTGGTCTCCAAACCAACTGGATGAGGAATTACCTTCAGCAATACTCTCCTCTATAAATCTACTCACCTGTCCTCTTTAAAAGGGGCAATGTTTGCTGCTGAGAATGTGTTTAGGCTTGCAACCTTCTCCAAGGTGACAGAATCCAGCACCGACAGAAGATGCTGGGGTTGCTCTTGCATCCCCCCTAATAAGGATTTGCAGAGCAAGAGCAACAACATTTAAGGACTACCTCAAATATCAGTTGTCGGCCTTGATAATCTCAGTTGCCTTTTTGCACATCACTTATCTTGGAATGGAAAATAGTTGTGTTGTTTGCATTGCTGCCCTCTGATTAAAAATGCAGAGAAAACGTCCTCTCATTTTCAGTGTGAGAGTATTTCCTTCACCAAGGCAAAATTTGCCTGTGGAGGGATTATGCTTAAGCCAGGTTTGCAGCCACTTTGCCTTGATGAGTAGCAAAGGGCAGCTGATACATCGCTGAACTTGATCCCAATCAAACTAGCTCATTGCTTCATTGCAACTTCCCCTTGGCTTCTCACTTTCTCTTCTACAAGTGTGACACGTTAATTTAAAAATGGCAATAAAACCAGCACAGATGACATACAGATATGTGCATGCGTGTGTATATATACATATGTATGGAAATATGGCACAGACTAGAGCGAGATCTGATTTTTTCTTGCTATCTCATGGAAAAGCCAAATGGGAAATCCCAAGAGGCCCCACTGTCATCTAGCAAATATGTTCATAGAGCTTTTCCTGCCTCATAGGAACTTTGAGAACACAAACCAACTTTGTGTCCACCCTCATTCATCATAAAACCTGATGTCTTGAGGCTTCCTGGTCTAGTGGGCAGGTCCTTGAGGACTGGAGATTGGCCAACATGGCACCTCTCTACAAAAAGGGCAGCAAGGAGGACACCGGAAGCTACTAGCCTGTCAGCCTGACCTGAGTGCCAGGGATGGTCATGAAGCAGATGATCCTAAGTGAGATTATAAAGCACGTGCGGGAAAACACAGGGATCTGGCCCAGTCAGCATGGGATCATGAAGGGAAATTCCTGCTTGACCAACCTGATCTTCTGCAATAAGGTTACCCACCTGGTTGATGAGGGAAAGGCTGTGGACATTGTCTATTAGGAATTAAGTAAAGCGTTTGACACTCACACAATGTTCTCCTGGAGAAACGGGCTGCCCATGGCCTGGATAGGTGTATTCTTCATTGGGCTGGAAACTGGCTGGATGGCCAAACCCCCAAAGAGTGGTGGTAAATGTTATCACATCTTGTTGGTGACCTGTCACTAATGGTATCCCTCAGGGCCCGGTGTTAGGGCCAGTGCTGTTTAACATCTTCACTGATGATCTGGATGAGGGGATTCAGTGCACCCTCAGTAAATTTGTGGATGACACCAAGCTGGGTGGGAGTGTTGATCTGCTGGAAGATAGGGAGGCTCTACGGAGGGATCTGGACAGGCTGGATTGATGGGCTGTGGCCAATGGGATGAGGTCCAGAAAGGCAAAGTGCTGGGTCCTGCATTTGGGCCACAACAACCCCATGCAATGCTACAGGCCTAGGGAAGAGTGGCTGGAAAGCTACTTGGCTGAAAAGGACCTGGGGGTGCTGATTGATGGAGCTGAACATGAGCCAACTTGTGCCCAGGAAGCCAAGAAGGCCAACAGCATTCTGGCCTGTATCAGCAATAGCATAGCCAGCAGGGGCAGGGCAGTGATCGTCCCCCTGTACTGGGCACTGGTGAGGCTGCACCTCAAATCCTGTGTTCAGTTATGGGCCCCTCACTACGAGAGAGAGATTAAAGTGCTGAAGCGGGTCCAGGGAGGAGCTACGGAGCTGGTGAAGGGCTGTGGAACACAAATGTGATGAGGAACGGCTGAGGGACCTTGGGGGGCTAGTCTGGAGAAGAGAAGGCTCGGGGGAGACCTTATCGCTCTCTACAACTACCTGAAAGGAGGTTGTAGTGAGGTAGGGGTCGGTCTCTTCTCCCAAGTAACAAGTGATAGGACAAGAGGTAACAGCCTCAAGCTGCACCAGTGGAGGTTTAGCTTGGACATTAGGAAAAATTTCCTTATCCAAAGGATAATCAGGCATTGGAACAGCCTGCCCAGGGCAGTGGTGGAATCACCATCCCTAGAAGTGTTCACAAACCATGCAGATGAGGCCCTTAGTGACATGGTTTAGTGGGGAGTCTTGGCAGTTCTGGGGTAATAGTTGGCTTTAATGATCTTAAAGGTCTTTTCCAACCTAGTAAATTCTATGATTCCTTGAGGATTTCCCAGTGAAGGACCACACGTACATCCCTGAAAACTGCTCCAGGTGGGTGTCTGGCCACGCAGGAGCAGTGGAGAGGGCAGGGAGGGATGGGCGGCGATGGCGATACCCACCTGCTCCAATGACTTCTTCAATCTTGACGAAGGATACATCGATCTCCTTGGCGAACTCTCGGACTGCCTCGTTGGGATCCTCATAGGTGAAGGGGTCGATGTAGATCTTCATTCCTGGAGACCCTTGTTGCAGGAAATACAGGAGCAAAGCAAAAGGGAGAGAAAGTAAGAGTGTTTGTGCCATGGCCAAGAACTGGAGACCCCCATGTCCTGACACTCTCTGTACGCCCATTAAGATGGCTGCTATCACTGTCCTTACATATACCACCTCCATAGACCCTTAACATCCTCTTTGGTCTCCCCTATTCTACCTGACCCCCTCCTACACGGCTTCTTCTCCCCCTCTGCCTCTGTTCCTTCACTATTATCCTTCTTCTTCCTTTTCCTTGGCAATGGGGAGCAGTTACAGACATGAACTACAATTAGCTGGCTTTACGGTGAGGGCTTTATGAGGCTCTATGCATTACTGAAGAAATATTTATTTACCAAAAAAGGCCTCTGATAGCTTTGTGGCAGCTACTAAATTGACAGAGTGCAGCAATTATAATCAACAACCTGTATGGAGCCGTAAAATAGAGCTTGGCCCGCCTCCATGACAAGTGTGCGGTCCCTCGCACAGGGGCAGTGCACACAGCAGGACCCAACCATGCTGCAGGGAGATGCAGCAAGTGGGATCTTGCCTTTTTCAAATGGCAGAGAAATCAAAAGAGGCCCCCAGATTCCCCAGGTGGTGTTAGCGGACATCTTGTCAGGATGCTTTGGGGCTTGCAGAGCTGCCAGGGGCACAGCCACAGGTCAGAGCATGCCCATGGCCATCCCTGGGCCTTGGCAGAGGACTGGTGTTGTACCATAGTCAACAAAGGGGATCCAAAATGGGCTGCGGTCCCCCCTGTGGAGGATCAGCTTCCTATTTTATCAGCTATTTCTTAACCAAAAGTGGACTGGGGATGGTGTAGCAGCCCCTCAAGGTCATCTCTGGAGGAGACCAGGAGGAACATCACTGCCTGGTCCTCCTTCCTGAGGCACCCTGCCCTTACTGTGATCAACAGTGTTTGATTTCTGTCACACTGGTGTTTCCCAAAGGCCTTCTAGAGGCAATCACAGAGTAATGTATGGACCACAGCATTGCCCCTGAGCAGCTCCACACTGGGAATCCAGATCAGCTCCCAGCCACTTTACAAGTAATTTAGGAGGAGGCATGAGAGCCTCACAGAGGGACAGTGCTGGTGTAAAACAGCTACCAACAGAGAACTGCTTGCAGGGCACCCAGGACTTGAGAGGGACTGGGCAGGAGCATCCTTATGCCTAAAAGGGCCACCTGGGGCAAAAGCTCTGCACCTTGGAGGCAGGCAGGGAAAGCTGCAATGAAGCCATCTGTGCATCTCCCAGTTCATAAATCCCTTTACGGCTCTGCCTCATACACTTTAACTGCCCCATAAATTTTTTTACAAGAGCAGCTGATGCTCCAGCCAGGATTACAAAGGGATTTACAGGATCATAACTGAGACTGACTCACTGATCAAAATATTGAAGAAATAAAGGAGGCAATAATGCTGAAGTTTCCTGCCCACCGTCAACATAGGCTGGTTTTCAAACACCCTCTGATGTGCCCTGGGTTCTGCCCCTAGGCTCCATGAACACCAGGTTTAGCTCCCTCCCTAATGCCCATCCCATCCAAATGAATGGGATTAGGGCACCTAAACCCATTACTCATCTCTGCAAACCTCAGCCACCGGCTCATCATCACTATGCTGGCAAAACCTAGGCAAAATGCCAGGTACCGGAGCACAGCAAAGGCAACCCACGCTGAGCCTGCCCGCAAAGAAAGCTCTGTGCTCCTAAAATCACCCCAATACTCCTAGAAACTGGATTAGGCCATTTATCTCTACTGCAGATGACGGCAAACCCTTTATCACTCTGAAAGTTTAAGCGCTCTGCCCCACAACCCTGACTCCAGCATTAGATTCTTTCTGACATCATTTTTCCTTGGGAATAAATATTGCTGGGACAGAGAAAAAACCCTTTCCCACTGAATCACCGCCACTCCAACAGGGCGCTTTCCCTATCTTCCCTATCTCAAGGCTCCCAGCAAAGAAGAAGCAGAGATAAAAGCATGAAAAATGACAACCTGAGAGACCCCATCTCACCCCAGAACCAGCCCAGGGCAGTCCTTATCAGCTGGCAAACCCGGGGTGCTCCTGAGAGGAACAGCAGAGCTGCAATTGCTGTGCTGCTGCTAAACACATGGGTGATTTGTTCCAGTGGATGCACTTGTTACTCCATTAGTTGCTGGCCACAAATTTCCCACCTGTTTTGCTCAAGCATCTGCAATAACCAAGCGCCTGGAGGCTTGCTAACCTTGAAAGGGTTTTGCTGTGCATCCAGGAGCCCCAGCACCCTGTCTTCCTGGCACTGATCCTCACACATCCCAGCTCTAAAACTACACACAGACACATGCTTTGTTTCTTTCCCACCTGGTTTGAGCACCCTGTGTTTTGGAGTGCTTGGGGTGAGCTAGGAACACAACCAGGGCGTGAAACATTTCAAAACAGGAGGAGAAATGGGAGAAATAAGCCCACCTGCAGCCTGACACAGACCAAGCCATCAGGCATCAAATAAATCTTCCCCTGACTTCCAAGGTGCAGAAACACAGAGAAACGAGGAAGGAAAAGAACAGGTCCATTGTATTTAAGCATCACCCTGTGTTGTTTGGAAAGCAGTTTATTGTTTGCTGGGAGGCTTAAGGTCCCCCACAGCCCTGCCATCATGTTGGTAAGGTTTGGTATGCAGCTGAGAAGGTCAAGAGTTCTAATGTCCTGTTGCTGGCTTGGCTGGGCTCACCTGGCTGCCTCCAAACCCCCTCCTTCCCTGTCAGCACTCCTGTTTTTCTCTGCCAGACTGACCACTCCATCTCCACCCCTCCCCGCCTGCTCACACCCTTTCCAGCCATCCTTCACCCATCGCTGCATCCCGTCACCATCCCTTTTTTCCCCAAGCAGGTGCCCAGGTTTCTTCCCCAGGCAGGTGGTTTCTTCCGACAAGGAAAGCAAACTCCACCTGGGAGACATCTCTAGGAGAGCATAAATGGGATTCACATCCTGTGGGCATGGACCCTGTGGGCACTGAGTGGCAACTCCTCACCTCATGAAGCTGTTGCTCTATTATCACTTCTGGCCACCACAATGGCCTGCTGGCTGCTGGAGGGGCACCTGAGCAGACATTATACACAACAGTGGAAGGAGCAGCCAAATACTGGGCTGCGGCAGGAAATCAGTTGATCCTCCCTCTGAAAACCACCTTTCTCCTCCACTACCTCCTTTGGAGGTCTTCACAGCATCCTCTCCCCATCCCTTGTCCCCCCTGCATCTCCCCTGCACCTTACATCTCCCTCTCCCCCCAAATCCATCCTCATCCCCCAGATCCCCCTCCTCACTCTTCCCACCCTCAATGCTGCACCACTGTAAAATCCCCCCAGACACCCTGACACACAGTTGCGGACATCTCTACTCCCACCCTATGGCCCTCTCCATCTGTCCCATGGGGCTTTCATCCCCCTGCCACACACATGGAAGGTGGAAGCATGGGGCACATGCTGGGTGCAGGTTTAGGAGCATTTCCCCAGCCCACCTTTCCCCGCTCACCTCGCCCGGTGCTGTAGTGTTGTAACTTATCGCTGTACACCGCCTCCTTGCTATAGGCACGCTTCCTGGGAGATAAGGGGAGAAAACAAGCCAGGCGTGAGGGACCAGTGGCTGGCGGCAGCCCCAAACCGCTCCCCTGAAGCAGCACTTGCTGAGCAGTGACGGCTTGGTACTCCCTCCATCTATGGGATCTCCCATCCCTCTCTTCTTAACCCACATCTCTCCCAGCTACATCTTAGCACCTCCACTTCCAGGGACACATCCCATGGGGACCCACCTGCTGCAGACAATGGAGATGGCCACCAGTGAGACAATGAAGACCACCCCAGCCGCTGCGGACCCCGCGATCAAAGGCAGCTGCTCTCTCAGCTCTGACTTGTAGTCGTCTGCAAGAGAAAAGGGATGGGATGAACTCTCCCTCTCCCCTCTGATTCCATGGGTGCCGCTCCCCTGGGAGGGCTGTGGAACAAGGGGGATCCAGGCAGGAGTGTTGGTTGAGGCAGGTGATGAGTCAGTGCTGCATTGCACAGGGAAGGATTGTCACACTTGGCTCACACATACTTTGGGTTAAAAACGTGGAAGAGAAGGGCCTGGGAATGAAGTCAAACCCACTGCACATGGGCCCAGTTTCCTGCAGAGATGAGGTTCACAGGGTGGCTTTGTCCATGCCTCCGGAGTTTCTCTTCCCTCAAAAAAATTCAAACCTGTTGGCCGTTTTGACCAAATCTAACACGAGCCAACTCCTTTTGTAGAGCCACAGCAACTACAGCACCGAGCATCCCTCAAACCCCCTGCATCCCTTGGCCACTTGCTGTGTCCTTCAGCAGCAGACTGAGATGAAAGCCAAGGTGGCACAGGGAGGACTACAGGAACCCCAAGAAAGCCACTTGCAACCTCCATGTGCCTCCCCACATTTTCCTCCTCTTCTCCCCTGCCCCATTAGTGGTGTGGGCACCCGCAGTGGGCAGTATCCAGCAGACCCCACGCTCACGGGGGCTTCTGCAGCTCTCCAGAAACGTCTCCCTACCTCCAATTGTCCCCAGCAAGGTCTGCCAGGCTGTGAGTTAACATAAAATACACTCCAAAAGAAGCACATAAGCACCCCTTTATCTGTATTTTTCTACTCCACGGTTAATTAGTAGCAACTAGATTTATCTCCTGCATGCTGCTTAAAGCCTGAGAAATTCTCATCTAACCATCAATTATTATTTAATAATCTACACTATCTGTTCTTATTAAATTTCAATTAATTGCTTATTTGAGGCAGGATTTTTCGTCTCGCTTCTCTAATCTTGAATATTCAAAGCACTGGGAGGTTTTATTACCATTTCCTTCCCTTCGGTCCCCTGCGTGGTCCTCCTCCTCCCACTCCACTCAACATGAGTGCAAGCACAGGGTGACCCGGTTTTAGGAAAAGAGAAAAGCTTTAGGAAAGGCAGCCAGCAGAGCTGGGACCCATGGGTGTCACCTATGTGGAGCAGGAACCATGCAAGCAGCAGCAGGGAAGGACTCTCTGAGGGGACTTCATCTGCTCCAGGAGTGCTTCATTCACTGACTTCTGGGTTAGTTCTGAAGCTGGGATTAATGAAAAACCGTCCCATGGGTTATTAGTCTCTTAAGGGATCTAGTATTTGTGGGTACAGGGAAGGACCGGGGCCAGAAGAACGACAGCATGAGGCCAGAAGCCACAAAGGTCATGAGCTGGCCCTTTCCCTTCAACACACCACCTCAGGGTGGCAAATCAGCTTTCAGTGATGGCTCTGACCTTTCCAGCTTTGTCCTGAGCATCCCATAAGAGCATCCCAGAGTCCTACCTCCAGGGATCTACAACCCTCCTGTCCTCCCCACCCCACAGTGCCAGGCTCACAGCTGGTGGCAGGGGGTCTCTGCCACCACAGCTGGAGGCAGGAAAGACAGAACCGCAGCTAAACAGCAGGGGGAAAAAAAGAGAGCTGGGAGATTCAAAACAGATTACTCCTCCAGCTGGCGATTAATAAGACACTGCTGTAAATCACCTGGCTTTTGCCATGCTGCCCGCGGGGAGCGAGCTTTGCAGAGGCAAGTTCATTTAATCCAATTAGAGCTTGAAGCTGTCATTGGAACAAAACAACCACCCCCTTTGCCTCCCTGTGCCCCCCTCCCCAGACTCACCATCCGTCAGCGTCTGGAAGCACATCTTCCCACTGTATTTGCCATAGCCAGCTACAGTGCGGGCTCGCACCTGCACCACGTACACCATCCCAGGTCGCAGCCCCTCGATCCTGGCTGTGTTGGTCTGGCTGCGGGCCATGGAGGAGTTGTACTCATTGTGATCCTGAAGGCATCACGGAGAGAGACGGTCAGATGCAATGGGAATGGGGAACAGTGGTGGGGGCGATGTGCCCTGCAGCCCACCCATCCCCACTGATGGCAGCGATGAGTTTTATCTTCAGGGGAATCAAGCAGTGGCCCTGGTTCTGCTCCAGAAGGGAAAGCACTGGAGCCTGGGCAAGGAGGCTCAGACCCTCCTGGTTGCCCTTGATCCCTGATGCAGAGAAACCCACAGAAACAGGACCTACAAGCTCTGCTTGGCTTCTGAGGATCTGGGGAGGTCCCACAGGCAGCCCTCCTGATCACACCATAGCAAAGAGCATGGAGCAGTGGGGAAACAATAAGACCATCCACTCCAAAAACACTCATGAGCAGCGAATTCCTCCTCTTTGAACCACTGATGTTCCTGCACGTTGCAGAATCATCATGCAGTTACAGAAACACCATAACATGCCCTACGAGACCCTGCTCAAGCAGGTTCAAGGGCAACTGGCCTCTGACAAGAGCCCCAACCCCTGTGATCCCTGCTTTGCTAACAAGGGTTCTTGTGCTAAACCTTGCTGGAAGTCTCATGCATCCCAAATCTCACTTTCTGCAATGCTCCCCAGTGTTTTGCTGTAAAGGGGCTCTGGTGAGATCACCTAATTATTCACATTTAGAGGAATTCATTCAAGCTGGCAAGACACAGGAGGGATGAACAGCTTGGCCATGGCACAGTTCACCGCAAGGGTCGAGCGTGTGTCCCCTGCGGGCAAGGACAGCTGCCAGTGAAAGGATGCAGCGGGAGGCAGTGACCCGGCACAGGGACAACCCCGATAGCCCTCCCTGGTGCTTGCCATCGCTTCCTTTCCTCCTGACACTGACCCCAGGCTCCGAGTCACTGCTCACTTTAGCAGATACCAGAGCCAAGGCAGCAACAGCACTGATGTAGTGGAGGAAATGCTGCCACAGGAGAAGAATTAGCATTTGTGGCCACGTCTCTTCCCTTCCTCTGCTTGCACATCATTCCCACCCTCCCAAGCCAGCGCAGGTGACCTGCTGCCTGTTCCACCCCCCATCCCACCACTCTGATTCTTGCTGGCAGAGACCCTCATCGGTGTTCCCCATCTCCCAGCAAGCTCAGGACCTAAGCAACCTCCCTGGCAGCGCAATAGTTCCACGTGCCCCCAGCCCACCTCCATCACAAGGTTTCCGCCTGAGCTTACCGCTGCTGGCCTGGAGCCCACAGTGTTGCTGACATCGGGTGTGCAGATGCGGCTCAGCTTCTCATAGTAGCGGATCTCATAATCCAGGATGATGCCATTGGGCTGCTCAGGCTGAGGCCACGAAAGCGTGATGCTCCTCATTGTGGCACTCACCTGGTGCATGATGGGGACAGTGGAGGGTGCTGCCAAGAAAGCGGGGGTGGGGGGGAAAATTAACAGAGAGAGGTAGGACCAATGGCCCTGGGGAGGAGGAAAATTCCCTAGACACACAGAGCATCCCAAATATCCCATGCCTGTGGCTGTTCACCACATGGGACAAGCTCACACATTAACAGCAGGAAGAGCAGCATCTCAGCAGTTTATGTGGAACCAGAGCAGCGAGCTGCAAGGGAATTCTGGTATTTAAACCAATTTTTTTTTTAATTAGGGGTTTAGAAATCCTCAGTGCTCCTTCTCCCTGGGATTGCTTGCTCCAAGGATGTCTCCCACAGTGGAGCAAAGACAGCAAAGCTCTCCCCAGCAGGGACAAACCAAGACTCAATGGCATTCTCCAGCTCTACTTGCCATATTTTGCTGTAACAACCTCTCTGGGGTTAGCTAGCATCCAGCACTGCAGGAGCCTATACCACAGCCGTGACCCTATGTGCTCTTATAATAGGATGTAGGAGCAAAACTCTGCCAAACCCCAGGACGATGATGGGAAACCAGCTCAGGGACACCCCAGCCCAGTAAGGGGACCTGTAGCACAGCTTTGGCTCAGCCCTGTCCCAGAGGATCTGCTGGGTCTGCTCTCAGAGCTCTCAGGGGATGCTCATCCTCAATGCCCAAATGTGTCTCTCCCAGAAGTTTTTTCCAAACCCCAAACACTTGCAAAACACTCTCAAACCATCCTTCAGCTCCTCACCCACCCAGAGTTAAGAGAGCAGGTTTCCCAAAATAGCTACCAGCCACATTGTCCCCACTGCTCCTGCTCCATGTCCTGCTCTCTGCTTGCACTGGAGCAATCCCAAGGCTAATCTTCGCCTGAGCATCTCTTCAGCCAAGCACTCCCACAGCCAAGTATCCGTGGAGCCGAGCATCCCAACAGCAACAATACCACCCTTCCACCATCAAGGGCACCAAGCTACTATATTAGCCAGGAGCCACTTTTCCAAAGGCTTTTTGCCCTCCAAGTTATACTTGAAAGAGTCAGAGCCAGCAAATATGGCCCTGATCCTGTACTTAATCCTATCAAAAAGCCTCCCTAGCATGACCAGGGCAGAGCTCATCTTGGCACAACCAGCTTGGAGCATAGGATAGTGCCATGGAGGGAATCTGGGTGTGATGGGAGCTCCGTTCCATGTGGCTGCACTGGGAGATGCCGATAGCTTGGCACCGCCTTTGTTTACCTGGCATATTTAATCCTGGTTGTTGGGGTTATTTTAATCTCTCCACATCCATTCCAAGATGCTCATGGGCTGAAATTAAACACTTTGCTTGATTGCTGTTAATTGATGCATTCCCCACCCTGTTACATGGACAGCCGTGTGCAGGTGGATGGGGCTGGGAGCAGCCCTGTGGGGTGAGATGCACTAACCAGCCTGAATCTGGCTCTGCGGTTGGAAGAGCCAACTGCAAGCCAAGCAATTTTAGATGGACAGCACTGATCTTGCCCTTGACATGCCCAATGCATTTCCATCACATTACCCCGCAGCCCATCTTGTGGCACTGGGAGGGAGCATTTCCATGTTAATATCCATCCTTTGCAAGATAAACAGGGACTGCTGGGGTACGAACGGATAGCCACAGGTGGCCTGGCTGTTCCCAGCTTCGAAGCAGCCCCGAGGCTGCATGTGAGCAAAGAAACACCCCAAAAATCCCACCCTGGAAAAGAAAAGGCCTGGAAACAAGAGGCAGGCTTGACTGCACGTGGTTCAGGAGACAGCGATGCCAGCCAGGCACAAGTGTAGATTTGTACTGCCCGGAGCCAGAAGACTTAAATATTTATGCCAGGTTTCTCTGTTGCGCTGTCCCAGGGGAGCACCTTGGCAAAGCCTGCCTAAATGACACGCTCAGCACAAAGCAGGAATTACCATCCCCTTTCTCTGCCCAAAGCAGATGGGTTTCCATCTTCTCCACTCCCTGTGTTCCTCATTGCAGCCCAGAACCAGTTTCCCCCTTTGTCATCTCTAGCCCCAGCCGGCTGGCATCCCAGCTTGGCTCAGAGCTGTTGTTCAGCTCCTGACACCTGATCAGAAAAAGGGACGGAAAGGGGCAGGGGAGCCTGGAAAAGAGGACAAGAGGAGAGCAATGTGCCAGAGGAGACAAAACCTGAACTCAGTCCTGGGATGCTGCTGCTTCCATGCTGTAATACAACCAGGCTGCATTTCATAGCTGGATTCACCCCATCTCCCTGATCCCACTTGGGAAAAGGTGGGAAATGGTGATGCTATTTCATCCCCAAGCAATGTAGAGGTGGATAAAAAACCAAGTATCAGTCCCCTCTTTCCCACAACCCAGTTCTCACTTTTCCCATCCCATCCACCTCCCCAGTACTTTCCCTTCCTCTTTTCCTGGCCTTTCTTCCCTCTTGCCAACTTCCCCACAGCCCACTTGGGGCTGGCTGCAGGTTTACCACATCCATCACGGACCACTCACACACAAGGAGCTTTATCCTTCAGATGTGGAGCTTCCTTCCACATGGAGCTTTTCATTGGCAGAGTATAGCTAAACCCCCCAGCACTGCATCATCCCAGGACTCACCCGCTTGGTTGGTGGTGATGTTGACGGAGACGTGCTGCTGTGGGAAGGGGCTCTTGTTGGAAACCCCATTGACAGCCTGGATCTCAAAGGTGTAGGGCGTGTGTGCCCAAAGGTTGCTGATGAAGACCCGGGTCTCCGTCAGCCCCAGCTGCCTGGGGACAAAGTCCACGTTGTCATCGCAACGGGAGCAGGTGCGTCGGTCCGACCGGCACTTCTTGCAGATGATGTTGTAGGTAACATCATCCCGACCTCCTGTCTCTCGTGGCGGGTGCCACTCCAGGATGATGGACGTCTCGTTGACGATGGAGATGACGTTGCGGGGACCAGATGGGACACCTGCGGCAAAGGAGAGCGGTTGAGACAGCCCTTGTCCAAAATGTTATGCTCAGCCCTACTGGGGTTCAGCGGGAGCCCTGAGGGCTCCAGCATGGCTCCATCTGCTCATCTGCCCACCACCTCCTGCCTCAAGAGGGATTTGGTCTCCATAGCTTTGCCCGAGTCAGGGTCAGGCTCTCCCCATTGGTAACATTCACCACCTGCATCACCAGCCACAGAGGGGGGTTTCATAGTTCAGACGAGGACTCCCATGGCACAAACCCACTTAGTCTCAGAAAAAAAACAAAACCATGCAAAGCGCACACAGATCCATCTGCAAAGATGGACTCATTTTAACAGTCAGGAGATGTCAAGATGGAGATGTCAAGATACCTCCAGTGCTCACGTGGAGAAGCAGCTCAAACAGATTATCACAGTGAGAGAAACTCCACTTAGCCAGCACCACAGATAAACGGAGGAGCAGTGGGCAAAGAGAGTAAAAAATGGGAAGTGGTTATTAATGGTTCGATATCTCAAGTTGGGAGCCCAGATACTTAACAGCATGGAGGAGAGCTGGCACCGCTCTCTGGTTTGCAAGCAGCTCGGATGTTGGAAAAGAGATCAAAATTGCATTGATCAAATCCACTGGGAGCCGTTGCAAATGCTTCAGAGGATGGGAATTGAACGTAGCTCCGTCTGCAAGCGCTGCCGAAACAGGCCCAGAGTCCATAAGGAGTGATTCAGGAGGAATCCAGGCAGGACAGCACCATTGAGGTACAAACATACATCTACCCAGGTCTGGGGAATGATTTGGCGTTAGCCAGGACAGCTCTGCATCCAAACCCACAAAATCCAGCTGCTGTGTTATGTCAAATAAGGAAAGCAATTAATTACTTGTGCTGGATGGGCTCAATGCTGTACTTCCAAGGAAGAAAAAGGACTTTGTCATGATGCAGGGAGCAATAAAAATGATGGATGACTTGACCTGTGAGGAAAGGTTAAGAGCGTGAAGCATGCTCTGTCTTGGGGAAAACCATCCCAGGGGAGCCCTCCACGTGTGTGTGCTGGGGAACATCATTACTGCCTGCAGATAAATTAGCCCCATTAGTGGCTGGGGATGGGCTGGGCAGAGGCAGCTTCATCAGCGTGGGGGTGACATGGCTGGTGGGATGGATGGAGAGGTCATCCATGCAGGATGACCTCAGCTGATACCCTGCTCTCACTGCTCCCAGCCAGCCCAGGGGGCCACGGGTGGCCACCCCTGCCCAGCTCCCTGCCTGCACCGCCCTCTTCCCCTGCTCCTTTAATCCAATCCCCCTCTTTGTACCTTAAGCAGACAAGGTGTTTTTTCCTCCAGATAAAGGAAGAAATCTCTTTCTTCTCTGGCCCAGCAGCAAACCACTGTATCCCCCAATTCCTCCCCTTTAATTGCAGCCCCTCCCCTCCTCTGCCAGGGGTATGGCGCAGGGTCCACACTCGCAAGAGTCGCCCTTGGGAAGGGCTCTAGTAAAGGGACACAGCTCCACAGTGTTATTTACTCCTCTAACACAGAGAAACTTTGTCAGTGAACAGCTGGCACCTCAAATAGAGCCTTGTAAAATTAAGCATCGACGAGAAGAAATGAAAATCGGCAAATAGACTTTTTTATACTGTATTTGTACAGCGCAGCAATACTGTAAATCAGCTGTGTAACAAGACATAATAAAGATACATAGATTATCTGCAGTTGCGCTACCTGCTGAGTACCTCTGGTTTGACAGCTCAAGTGATCCAGCAAAGCATGCAAATCCTTTCCTCATTTCCAACCTGCATTTCAGGCACTTCCTAGCATCAAGGGTCCAGAGCATCCTTGTGTTAAAGCTGTTTGAAAGGCTGACTCAAAACCCCCATGGGGAGTGGGAATCGAGGCTGAGATTCATGTTCTCAGTGGGCTTAAGAGCACAGCAGCTCTTTTTTTCTCTCCTGGGCTGTTTTCTCACCAACAGACAGGCTTGAGGAGGCTGCTGCCATCACAGGCAGTTTGGGCAGACATCCAAGCAGCAATGCATTGCATGCAACACCGTGCTGAATACCAATGCTTAACACACCTTTCCCCCTATAAAAATAGAAATACTCCATCTGCAATGCTATGAATAAGACAGCCACAGCAGGTAACTTTAAATTGTAATTCATCCTGTGGACTACCTCTGTACCATCACCACCACTGCCAGAGTGAAGTTTAAATCCACATGGCTGACAGAGAGGCAGGTTGCAGGGCTGCCCCATCACTCATTGTTTGGTGCGTGCCATGGCAGTGTCCCAGGCAAGCACAGCAAAGGGCGATACAACAATTTCTATAGCACATGGAGGCGGTGTGTGCCATGTGGAAAGGGGTGGGTGTGCACTATGGGTATCCCAGCCCTCTGCAAATCTAAACCCTCACAGTGGATTGACCACAGTTGGCAACCAAATGCTCACCCAGCCACAGTCTTGCTTCCCTCTGCAGCAGGACAGGGGGAAAAAAGAAGACAAGAAAGCTCCTGGGTTGAGAAGTTATCCCCAGCAGCAGAGGAGCACGAGACCCCGCAGCCCCCCCACCAACCCTGATCTATTACTCACTGGTGCAGGCAGCTGCAGGTGGGTCAAAGTCTGCCCGGTAGTAGCCATTGCGGCACGTGCAGACCGGCGAGGCCTCAGTGGTGGAGCGGCTGTTGGAGGGGCACGGCACGCAGACCCCCGCACCCTGGCTGGCCTTGAAGGTCCCTGCTGGGCAGGCTGCAAGAGAAAGGAGACGAAAGCAGTTGGATGCTGAACCATCCCAAAGCGGAGGCGAGAGCAGGCCCTGTCCTTGAAACAGGGCACAAAGAAAGACAGATACAGAAAAGCTTCACGCCTGTATCAGAGCTAAACAGGGTAGCACCTTCCTATGGAAGTCTGTGTGGACAGAACTTTACACGCTGGCCATGAATTATTTCTGTGGCCACCAGGAAAACACTGAAATCACACAGTAAAGATACAATAATTAGCCAGGCAGAGCAAGGAGGCTGCAGAAGCTGCTTCACTCCTCACCGCTTGTAAGCAGGCATGGGGATGGAAGGACCGCTGGCCCAGCAGCACCCATGGGGAAACAAACATGAAGGAGCAGGACAGTATTCCCCTTCTGTTGTTCTGAAATGTCCTTTTCCACCACCCCAAGGGTATGGCTCAGGTCTCACATCTCTTTTGCCATGTAAAATCCGAATATTTAATTAAGAAGCTGATGGGAAGCCCATGCCAGTGTCTTACAGATCCATCCCCATTAAAGCCCTACAGCCCAGGGCTGGGGATAATAATCCTGGCCTTTGGCCTCCAAGTTAATTTAAGCAGGAAATGGAAACTAATCCATAAACAAAAAGATGTTCCAGTTACAGCGAGGCTACAGTCAGTGATAGGGAGAGATTTCATTCACCAACTGCCTTGCTGCTTTGCGGTTAGAGGGTGAAGGTGGAGCGACAAAGATGGGGTCCCCAATCCCTGCTGACCCCACCAGTCCTCACAAACTAGGTGCTGATGAATGGATGCTCATCCATCCTTGACATCTAAGAAAACCCCCAGGTGGCCCCTATGAAACAGATGGCTGCAGAAGGCATTGTCTGTATTTTGGCACATGTACTTGAGGGATCAGATCTCCAAACCAGATCCACCTCCCATCTGCAGAGAGACTGCCTGGCCTCACTCACAGAGTGGTCCCACCTCCATTTGGATCCTGGCTTTGCCCCTGTAATGCTCCCACCACCAAGGCACAGCTCTGCAAAGAAACACCCTAAGTGTCTCATAAACACGTCGATGATTGAGATAATGGAAAGTGCCTCTTAGCCCCTGTCTGCTGCATCAGGATATGAGGCATCTCCTAGCAGCCGTGAAGAGGAAATTAATAGGAGCGAGCAGGAGTAACCACTTTGATGCAATTTCCTTGGGAGATAGTGGACCATCTAATCTTTATTGGAGCCCTTTAACCTGTCATTCAAAACTCATGAAGGCCTCTTGCTCACACAGTCTTTCCAGATATTAAAAGACGATAAAAAAGGATAAATCAAAACAATATTTTACAATTTTATTATTCAGGGGATTTATTCCCCTGCCTAAGGCACACAACTGGCTGCAATGAACCGTCTCCAATGGCACTAACAGCTGAGCGAGGACATGGCATTCAGAGGGACCAGCCACCATCTCATGATACCCTTCCTCCTCCCTACCACTGCCAAGTCCTCTGCATCCTACCACAGCTATCCTACACATATGGCATCTTACAGAAGCTCTTAGGGCCATAAACCACCATCTCATAGAGACAGACAACTAGGCACACAGGGTCACCACACACTGCAGGACACTGGGAGGGCACATTAGGCCTTGAGAGGGAACTGCAGGATACCCAACCAGAAGGCAGCTGGATGCAGACCCCTCCCTGAGCCTCACACACAGCCCTATGCCCCATAACAGCATGAGGAAGCACAGAGCTACACCAGGCACACAAAGCAGGAGACAAAACCATGTGCGGACATCAAGGTCATCTCCATTTCTCCACCTCTCCCTTCCCACCACACCTCCTCATGACATCCCTGCAGCACTACACTCCTGACAGCAAGTGTTAGCATCCATGAGATGCGCAGTGGGCTCCAAAGCTGAAGGACGTGTTCAGAAACGTGCCTGAAACTTGCTGGGCTCTTTGGAAGAGCAGGAAGGAGAGTGCAGTGGTACCAGGGAAAGGCCACCTGCATTTCAATGGCTGGAGACAGAAAAGGGAGAGAGGGAGATGAAAGAATCGCAGTGCTACAAACACACCACAGTTTTAAGCACAGGGGCATGTTGGTGGGTCAGTTGAATGGGTTTGTCAATTTTTAGTTATAACTCATTGAAGTGATGCTCTGTCACAATGCCCAAACAAAGTACACTCTGCAGCCCAGCATCCTCAGGTTTCTTTCATCACTTTGCTTATTCATAAATTCCTGTAATCTGCAAGCACGTGGCTCTTCATTGGTAATGATAACAATTAACTTTTCCTCTCCTATAATTACACTGTGTTTGCCTAAAATCTCCTGCAGTGTCAGGGGAGGTGGGTGCCTTCTTCCTCTTCCCAGGCTGCTGCAAGCTGCAGCCCTCTGCTCTCGCTATTGCCTATATCTCCCTTCTTTCTGGAGGAGCTAAACCATGACCTCACACTGAAGATGAAGCTGGGACTCTCAAGCCCTTGCAATGCCATAATGGGATTTAAAGACCTGTGCAGCACGGGGTCCATAACCCTTCAGATGGTAAATGTGCAATCTGAGCGTAAGGCTCGGATAGAGGGCTCAAGACCAGGAGGGAGCAATAAATCACCCCATTATCAGCAAGCACAATGTTTACCTTGATTTAAGGACTGCTGCAAGAAAGTTTCCCAGAACTCGCAAGGTCTGGATCCACTTTAACACCTCGGACAAGCACGGGATGAGGCTTTGCCTTGCCTTTCCCTATGGAAATGTGCTCCTTCTGCCACTGCCCAGGCTGCGGCGCAATCTGCATCTCTCCAGCCCAGAGAAGAATTAATTGATTGTTGATTATGTGGGCTGGATAAGATTAATGATGTGCTTAACTATCAATTTCCTTGCATTTAAGCACTACGGGTGTGTTTGGAAATGATGAGGCACAAAACTCAGCAGTAGTGGCACACAGCAGCACTGCCACACAGTATCACTGCAAGGCTTTGTAACTGCCGCTGGTAACTCTCCTGTCTTAACAGCCTGTATCCTGCACCCTCATATTTCGGGTGTCTGGGGACCTAGAAAGAGCCAGAGGTAAATGGGATCACTCTGATCCTCCACCCTTGCTCCTACCCAAGGCAAGCCACCCGTTAACAGACCAGATGCTCCGCAGAAGGGGCGCAAGGGCAGGGGCATCCAAGCATTTCACTCTTCAACCTAAATCCTCTCAGTTAGCACCTGGAACTTGCACTTTTTAATTACTCTCTCAGGGAAGCCTAATCTGGATAAAAAAAAAAAAAAAAAAAAAAAAAAGAAGAAGAAAGAAAGAAAAGAAAGAAAGGAGACATCTCCTCTATATTAACCTGCTCTAAAGCTCCCTGGGGATGTGGAGTGGCAGCTTTCCTTATCAGGTTTTAAAATAGGAGCTTCTGAAAAGAATTACAGATTTTAGCTGGCCATTCAGTGAGCCCATCTCCTCCCCTCACTGCTACCCCACTGTGGCTCCTTCACCCACAGCAAACTAAGCCTGTGCCGCCTCATTGTTCCCATGCCTCTGATGTCTCTGCTGGGGCAAAGCTAACCACATTTGCCAGGTATTCCCAAATTCATGCTTGTTTTGGGTTCCCATTTGGGTCCAATGCCTTTGCAGGACAAACTCATTGTGTTTAAGCACACCTGTGGCTATGCTGGCTGTTCTGGTTATTTTTTCCTCCTTCCTAGTAGCTGGTGCAGTGCTGTGTTTTGGCTTTAGTCTGAGAACAAAGCTGATAACACACCAATATTTTAGTTGTTGCTCGGTAATGCTTACCCTGATCAAGGACTTTTCAGTCTCTAATGCTCTGCCAGTGAGGAGAGGTACAAGAAGCAGAGAGGAAGCAGAGGCAGGACACCTGACCTGAACTAGCCAAAGGGTATTCCATACCACGGCATGTCATGCCCAGTATATAAACTGAGGGAAGTAAGTTACCCTGGCCTAGATTGCTGCTTGGTTCGGGATGGGTATCGGTCAGCGGGTGGTGAGTAACTGTATTTTGTGCATCACTTGTGTTTATTGTTTTCTTTTCTCTTTTTAGTTTTATATTCTCTCCCCTTATCATTTCTGTTATTATTACTAGTATATTTATAGTATACTTCAGTTACTGCACTGTTCTTATCTCAACCCCTGGGATTCTTTCAATTCTCTTCCCCATCCTGCCTCGACGGGGGGGAAGAAAGGGATGAGATGAGCAAACAACTGCATGGTTCTGAGTTACCAGCTGGGCTTAAACGACAACACAGGCACAGCAGGTGAGGAAGAGATGGGTTAGAAGTGGCAGTGCTGCAGAATATGATGCCCTCAAGCAAGCTGGAGGTGCAGAGAGCACTGCCACATGCAAAGGCAATAAAGAGCACGGATGGTCCAGCCTTGCTCCAAAAAGACATGTGAATGGCACCTACCAGCACCCCCAGGACATGAGTAGCGGGGAAGGTGCCCTGTTGCATTTGAGGACTCCACAAGCCATGAGCAAAAGGGGAACTGCAGCTCATTGCACTTACAGCCCACTGGAAAAGGACTCAAGGCCATTTCCCTGCCTTCTGCAAATGACAGTTTTCATTAAGGAAAAAAACTTGTGCATAAACCAAACACTTTCTGCAAGAGGCTCGTGAGTTTCTATGAAAAATAGAGAAAGATGCTTTACTGGAAACCCCTTGTACATTTTGCCCACACCAAATGCATTTATCCTTAAGCACACTAAGAAAAGAAGGCGAGGGGAAAGCCCATCAATTTTTCACCCTTCAAACTGATTAGCCCAAATGATAGGAATTCTAGTGGCAAGGCAGCTCTCCTCCCTGTCACACTGCCTCCATTGCAGCCTGTACACAGGCTAGGAAGCCCTCCTAGATGCTTTCAGCTGAAAGACACCATCCAAGCAAATAAGCACCCAACTGAGATTGCATGCCATAGAACAACATTTAGAGGATGTCGTGATTACAGGGGCAGGCAGCACCAGGAGACTGGTGACACCACATCCCCTCTTTTTGTCTTCTCCACAGACATCCAAGCAGGGAGCAGGCACTTGTTGCCAGAGGTTTAACTACTTGATGCTCTCCCATCATCCTTTCCCTCCTGCATCTCTGTTGGAAAAGGGGTTAGGGTTGTTTAGGATTCCTCCCCCTGCCTCCTTGCTACTTTTTAAATGATCCAATTCCCTTTTCTACCAAGTCAAGTGCTTCTCCTGAGCACCTCAGCCCTGGCATGGCCACACCAAGCTCAGCAGGCAGCCACTAACACCGGTGTCCACACTGCCATGCCACCCGCTATGAGGCATCCGCAAACTAAACTGAAGAGCGTTCTGTATTAGGAGCATTGCCATGCTCCAGCAAGGAGGGGTGGGAGGGTACCCACCACACACATCCTGCCTTCCTGACCATGGTGAGAAGGGAGACGGAGGTCAGACCCGGCCTTGAAACACCCCTCAGCCACCAAATTTCCTTTCCTACATCCAGTCATTGGGGCAGGGCTAGTAGCATGATCCAGATGAAGAAACAGAGAGACTGGAGCATTCCCAACCCCTCAGACAGACGTGTGCTGTTCCAGAGAGGAAGCTCAGCACAAGTCCTCAAGTAATGCCAGAAACCACAGCACCCTGGGGACAGAAAACCCCAACAGAGCCACATCTCAGGGAAAGATAAAAACCTCATTTTGGTGCAAACTTCACCATTTTTGCAGCCAAACACACAAATTCTCATCATTCCAAATCACTTAGAGCTGCTCCTGCCCCAAGGCCAAGTGCTCACTCAAGCTAATTACAAACAGCGCCTGCCTTGTTGCATTGCCTTTCTGTATTTCAACACTGTATAGGCAAAAACTCATGAGATAAACATAAGATTTCAGCATCTGGGTTCGCATCCTGCGGGCAACAGGCGGCATCTCTCCCCAGTGTGTGGAGGAAAGAGGCCCTGGCTCTTCATGGCACAGATGGTTAATCAAACCAGCCCCTTACCTCTGGAGAAATGGGTTTAGATCCGCCTTGGGACACATGTAAATTGAAGTCAGCAGCTTCCGAGCCTGGCCAGCTACGGTTTATTCGTAAAATTCAATGTGTTTTTTTCCTTCTCAGGGTTTTTTTTTTTTTTGCTGCTGCTCTTCTCACAGATAAGGAATCAATCAAAGCAGGGCAGGATTTCAGTGGCACTTGCAGGTAGCTGTGCGAAGCCAATCAGAGGTAACAGAGTGTGGGTGCGCCTGCATTTGCCTCTCCTGAAAATCCCATCCCTCATCAACCAAGGATCTGCTTCTCCAGGGCAGAACAAGGTGCCTGCAGACTGAGCCATGTATGCTTGGCTGCAAGCAAAACTGAGCTGATCCTCATCCGGAAGCGTTTTTCCTCCAGGAAAGCAGGCTTGGGAAGATTAAGGATCTCTGGATGCAGAAGAGCTGTTTAGGTAGTGCCATGAACCTAAACAATGAGTTTAAGCCTAGAGTAGGGCATGGAAGCAGCCAAGTTTTGCTCCCACATGCTTGCAGCATCCATCGATCCGACAGGTCCATGCTTGCCTATTTAGTCACCACTTTGGGCTTGACTTTCTCTGCTTTTCATGGTTAGAGGGATTCTGAAGGTCTAAAGATGAAATCTGTCCCAGACCCATTTGCTGGATGAGAAAGGGGAGAGCACGCGTGCCCTGGGCAGACGGCGCTGTAGGGCTGCCAGCTCACCACAGAGCAGGGAAACTTGCTTTGCTCTCCAAAACAGACAACAGGGGGTGAAAAAAAACCCACTTCTCAATGTCACTTCTGCAGGTCACTTTTCTTCCACCTGGGTTTTGCTCCACTTTAGTTTCCACTTCATGCCAGGCTGAAGCTGCTCGCTCTCACACCACAACTTCCCCACCACGTCCCATTTTTTCCATAAACCTGACACTGAAATAACAACACCAGATCTTCTGCTCCAGCCATTTTGCATGGGAAATCAGACGTGAAATGCAGCTGGAGGGCGCCTGGCACAGCTCATGGAAACCCTCAAGCCTACTTCCATTTCTCCCCGGTGTTTCAGCTCTTCCCCCTTGGGAATTAAAGCACTGCTATTGAGGGGAGCAGGAATACTTGCCTTGCCCCTGCAAACAGTGAACAGGGAGGCACTGCAGGGAAGGATAAGGCTAGCACCGCCTCTCTGAGCAGCCATGTTCAGTGGTCAAACTCTACACAATTCATCTGCACAGGCAGGAAGGTTTATAGTGGAGCAACCACCAGTCACATGGCCACAGCGGTGATGGGCACCGGCTGCTCATCACAATCTGAATGCTGCCAAGCTTGTTAATCCGAGTCAACAAACGAAGGGGGGATGAGTCTCTCAGCCATGACTTGAGGTGATTTAACCTTCTACTCATCTTTAAAAACATATTTAGCAGCTGAAGCCTGCCATGGGCTGTCAGTCCTGCAAGCAGGACAGAGCTGGTTTTGTCATCGCTGCCCCAAACCCTCATGGGCTTAGGGGCCAGGAGCTACCTGAATAGTAGCTGCAAATGAAATGCCACGACCTAGCTCTCCCTGGGGATGAGATGTAAGGAAAAGGGAGATTGATTTTCCATGGAAATAGACAGCAGTGTCCAACCCCCTTCTCCGGGCCTTCCCCACCCCTACCAGCAATAGATGAATATTTACATCTCTGCTGGATGTTAAAACCAGAGCTAAGGGGTGGGGAAGAAGCCACATGGGAAAACCCTCACAACCTGGGGCACTCTTGTTTTTAATGAGGATGATAAAACTAAGGCTGAGCTAAAGATGGCTGGTGCTATGAGGGCAAGAGATGCTCATTGTGTCACATTGGCGATGCTGATCACCATCAGATTGCACCAGTTCTGGTCGACTGGGCCAAGCATGAGAGGGTACCACCAAGACATGTGCTGGTGAGCAAATGCATCCACAGCACTGCAATGTCACTTGCAATGAACCTCCTGATGAATTTGGAGCAAACAAGTGGGGGGATCAACATTCAGGACAGGACTCGCATTCCAAAAACACAAGCCCCAGAAGATGCTTTACTCCTACCCCGAGCACTGGTCTCAATACAGAATTTGTGGCATGCGACTATTTCCCCCATGAATTGCAGCAAGGTGAGACTCCAGCAGTCAATAGACACAGACTGGAAGCCATACAGGAGAGCTGATACTTTGATGTACCACTTAACGCAGCACATTCCGTTCACCACTCAACACCTACGTGAGCGATCGAGCCACCTAATGAGCAGGAAAGTGAGCTGCCACAAAAATGCATGGTGGATCTCAGAGACTAGCTCTTTCCTCAGGTACAGAGGTGCTGGCAGGGGCTGTAGTTAGAAGCCCCCTAAAAACAATCTG
Source organism: Lathamus discolor (assembly GCF_037157495.1). Classification (NCBI taxonomy): domain Eukaryota; kingdom Metazoa; phylum Chordata; class Aves; order Psittaciformes; family Psittacidae; genus Lathamus; species Lathamus discolor. Next base: position 50,348,818 of record NC_088886.1, on the reverse strand, counting down.
TCTTTGCTTTGCAACCAGCAGAAACTCCCTGGGGATTTCAGGAACCACCAATGTCACAAGTAACTCCAGCACCTTCCCCAAATGGGAAACTGGAGCAGCATCGCCCCTGGGCTCCCTGAAGCACAAACCTGGTTGGGATGCAAACATCTCCCACTCTTAATCGAAACTAATTAAGTACCTTTCCCTCCTTTGCCATCTCACACCACGCAGTATCCCCTCAATCTAGAGAGCATCAAGTGCTTATTAATTACATCTGAAGTGGTTCCTTATTAGTGCTGACACCATGAAGATGAGTCACCCCAGGATGGGGGATAGCTCCAGCTGCAGGGACAGGCTTGCACTGCCGGCATAGGCAGGAACACGCGGACACACGGCTTCCATGTGTCCACACCATGACACTGGAGGACATCGTGCCTTGCATTGCACTGGGGTGGTGGGATGCCCCATCATGGAGCAGGACCTTGCCATCCTGGTGAAGATGAGCCTCTGGGGATGCAGTTTGACTGACTGGTTGAGGACCATGCCTAGGGATGGTTTTGGCATGGGAGGATGGATTCAGCATGGGAAGATGTCCCAGCCAAGGCGCAACTGCTCCCTGAGATCCCTCATTCCCCCCCAAGAGACTCATGCATGGAATTAATTAGAAAAGTAATTAAGAGAGCTCCCCTATGAATATTTATAAGCAAGCAAGCCATAATTATTGTTCCTCAGAGGAAAGGTACCTTCCTACCCAGCCACAGAGAGAAGGGAAATGTAGCACTGATCAGGGGACTAAAGGCACCCTCTGCTCCTGCCTTCACATCTACTTGCCCACACACAGCCCTGGTCCTTGGGAAACTGCCTCCATTAATCCACAAAGGCATAAGCTTTCCACTGCTGGGGGGGGGGGGCATTTTCAGCAGCAAGCTGCCATATTTCCCAGCTGAGTGCAATTTACTATTATTTGTAATATGAACATCACTTATGTATATTCTGTACAGAGCAAAACCCACAAGCATCAAGTAGTCCCTGCTCCCAAAGAGAGCAACCAGCTCCCTGTGTGCCATGCTGGCATGCATCAACCCATTCCAAAGCTATGTCCAGGGTAGGTTTATTGAGTGATTGGTTTTAAGTGCCTCAGTAAAATATAGTAAAAAATAAAAATAAGAAACAGATAAAAATAAGTCGATATCAATCTCAACTCAAAGGCAATTTACCCTCTTGGCTGCTGAACCAGCAAGGGGATAGCCAGTTGAGCTAGGGTAGAAACTCAATTCCTATTCACTTCAATTCCCCTTGTGTACCAATTCCCCAGGAAGCCTCTGCTTTTATGGACCAGTTTTAGACAGCAAATCCCAGAAACCAGACCTTAGGTCACCTCTGGGGTGACACACAGCCCTGTGCTCACCCAAAAGAGCAAGGAGACGGCAAAGCTCTGCCACACTGATCAGAGCATCATCCTGGAGAGGTCCCAGGAAGTCAACAGATGAGATGAGACAAGAAGAGATGGCATTAGCCCAAGCATCACTCCCTGCTCACAGGGATGCTGCTGCTGCGAGGTCAGCAATTACCGTGCAGGATGCAGCCACACCAACAGCATCACCACAATAGCTGGTCACTATACCAAGGTAACCAGCTCCTACTCTCAGCTCTCTCCTTCCTAACAGCCATTTTCATACAAGAAATACCATACAAGCAGGTAAGTCCTGAGTTTAACATAAAAACTAAGCAATGCAGTTCCACACCATGCCATTAATTGCATTTCCTTGGTTGCTGCTCGCTGGGTGAGGCTCCCCTGGGAGCTCAGTGTGGGGGAACATCAATTCCCTCCTCGTTCAGGTTTGCACATCTTAATTTGAGGTGCCCACAGCTGACTACTTCGTCTGGTTTGATGCTCCAATAGACAAGGCGTGGATCATTTCTTGGCTGCGAGTCTGCTGCGCTGGCTGAAGACGAATGGATTTTCCCCTGGCTCCCCAGCCCTCCTCCAAAAGCCTTGCTTAAGTGCGCCAGTGATGCTTTGATTTAATCACCACGCTCCTGCTCTCAGCGCATCCTCTGAGATACAAGACACCAGGTGTGACAAACGACCACTTTTAACACACTCAGAGCTAACACCCAAGGCACCGCTCCATTTGTCACTGGCTGGGTGCAGAACAACCCGGGTAGCACATGCAGGGGGTTTGGAGAGGGTGAGAAATTAAAACCTCAGTAATCTGTGCTGATTTCTTTTAGCCCTCACCCTGGTGGGCTCCATCCTTGCTCTGCACATACGCAGTGCCCCAGGCCCCGGCTGGCAAGTCCAACCCACACAAAACCCCCTCTGACAGCCCAGGCAAAGCAGCGCGAGGTGCAGCAGTGTGACATGCTCCACCACATCCATGGCTTTTCCATGGCTTGCATTTACACAACAGGTTTTTCACTTAGTAAACATCATCAGTGAAGGCCTGGTTCCCAAACCAGAGGTTGCAGGGGACCTGCAAAGCTCAACTACACCCCAAGGGCACAGCCTAGCTCTCAAACAACACCCTGCACAAGGGACTGCCAATGAGTTATCTCATGGCTTGGGGTAAAAATGTGCCCCATTTATTATTATTACTGGACAGAAGGGGTAAAAACACTCATTTCTTTTCCCTTTTTAATTATTATTACTAGCCTTCTGGGAGACATGTTGACTCCTGAAGAGCTTGTCATGGGCTGTACAGTGCAGCACAGCCCCAAACACGGGTGAGATGCCCACCCCTTGGCAAACAAACTGCAGCAAAATCATGGTTTGGGCTGGAAGGGACCTTAGACATTAAAGCTCATCCAGTTCCCACCCCCAGTCATGGGCAGGGACACCTTCCACTAGAGCAGGGTGCTCCAAGCCCCATCCAACCTGGCCTTGAGCACTGCCAGGGATGGGGCAGCCACAGCTTCTCTGGGCACCCTGTGCCAGGGCCTCAGCACCCCCACAGGGAAGAATTTCTTCCTCATCTCTAATCTCAATCTCCCCTCTGTCAGGTTAAAGCCATTCCCCCTTGTCCTGTCCCTACAGGCCCTTATGAAAAGCTCCTCTCCAGGTTTCTTGTAGCCTCTTTAGGCACTGGAGCTGCACTAAGGTCTCCCCAGAGCCTTCTGTTCCCCAGGCTGCACGAGCCCAGCTCTCTCAGCCGGTCTCCAGAGCAGAGGTTCCAGCCAGAGCTGTTCCCAAAAGAGCACTCTCAGGACTTAAAAAAGCAAAAAAAAAAAAAAGGAAAAAGTTACAGAATGGCTCTAAACCACCCCGGGCTGAGTCACTGAGCTTGCCAGGTGCTGACTGCTTGCAAACAAGGGTGGAAACAATGCGGGGCCCGGACATGGGCCGGATCCTGCGCTTCCTCACAGCTCTCCCATTGTCCAGGAGAACAATCCCAACGCCAGCCGGAGAGGGAAGGGCCTCCAGCATGATGAGGGCAGGGTGAGAGCTGGATCTCCTGGACTAGAGTAAGCCCACCATTGCAGGGATGCACAGACATGTGCCCATAGCAGTTCCTGCAGCATACAGAGAGCTTTGCACCCCGATATCCCCAAGGAAGCACACTTCAGCTACCACAGAAAGCTTTTTAGACGGACCATTAACAAGCCAAGGGTTTGGAAGCAGATTTATGCTCCCATTTGTAAACAGGCTCATGAGAAGCACCCTTGGAGGGGTAGAAATCAAGGGGGGATTTTTCTTCTTAAGACTGGAATAACACTTAAAAGTTCCCATTATAAGGAGGGAAAACATATAAATGGCCCATGGTACAATCTGAGAAGGAAAATACTGCATCAAAATAAATACACACACACACACACCCTATACAGATAGGGGGCCATTCCCTATTCGCTTTGAGGCCATGTGCAGTGACAGTGTGGCCAGGGCAGCCCAGGCTAGTGATGCTTGCCTGACCTCCACTCACACCTTCTCCTGGTCATTATCCAGGTTTCTCCTTCACTTCCCGTTTGGAGGGGTCTGGATTGCAGACATCACCCAGACCCTGCTCAGGGTACGGGGACAAAGCCAGAGAGCAGTAGCTGCAGTGCCCAAGCATCGTTGACAGCAGCATCCCAGGGCACGCGGTCCTTCCCCATCCCTGTGTTGTGGGAAAGGAAAGGGACCGAATCCACCAAAGGAACATTTTGGCTAATAATGTCTAATTAAGACTTCCATTAAAACCCATCACACTCATTAAAAAAAATATTTAGCAAGGCTTTCTGGACATTTTCCTTGCAAAATTATCACAGAGGTTAATGGATGTCTTCATTAAGGCATAATTTAAGAAAAATCACACTTTCTTTTTTTTTTTTTTTTCCTTTTCTTTCTCTTTTTCTTTTTGGAGGCGCGGTGATTCAAACGCTTCCCCTCTGCAGCATGGCCGTGGTAAAACTGGGCTGCCTGTTCCACCCAGTGGTGGAAGCAGGGAGATGGCTGCCAGGCAAAAGCAAAGCCCCTCCAACAAAGGGGAGCATCCCTCCATCCCTCCCTCTGGCATCCCCGGGAAGAGGTGGGAGAGCTGCCACTTTCTCAGTAGTCAAGAGGTTTGTGGCTCAGCTAAACACAGAATAAAACACTCTCTGCTGCCATTAGGTGTGGAAGGGTGCATGGATGCTCTCACTTTAGTCTAAAATCAGGTTTTCTGATGGTTAATGTCTACCAGGCACCCAAGCCCTGGGGGACCAGAAGCGCAGCCCCAGTGTGCCAGCACACTGACCAGCCACCCCTTCTTCGGGTGTTGAACAGGAGAAAAGCTTGAAATCCCACTTCCAAACACACAGAAAAACAACTTCCCCACAAAGCCACCTAAAGCATCGTGAGCATCAATTGCAGCCCCAGAGTCTCCCCTCCATCAGAGCTGCCGGGCACACATCCTGCTGGTGCAGTGACCATGTGTCCATAGGTACAGACTGAGACAGAAAGGTCTGGAAACAAACTGTCTGATCTTGTCCTGGTCTCCAGGAAAGAGTCTGAGGAAGCCTAAAGCGGGTTTTAAGCCCCATTATTTAAGATTGCAGGTGGGGTTCTCCATGGGGATTCCCAGCCCTCAACGTACCCATCCCGTTCTGGGATGCTGCTGGCCGCATCACATACCCTGCCATAGGACAGTGCCAGATGCCATTGCACCATTGCACCCCAGGGACATCAGAGCACCCCCTCCACCTTGCCACCAGCCAGTGCAACACCCACAGCCACCAAACCAGGGATGGGGAGAGGGTTGCACTTCCTAAAGCAAGCTGGGAAGCTGTGGCTCCGCTAAACCAAATCCAAGGGACGGCAAAAGGCGAGACGGGCAGGGCAAGCACTTTCTTTTTACCTCTTTGTTTTTCCCCTCCTGTTTTAGAGGATAAAGTGCTCAAAAAGAGATCGCCTGTGGGCCAGGCAAGCTGGAATGAGATGCTGAAAGAGAAAGCAGTGGGGAGGCTAGAGGCAGTGAGGTCTTTCTGCAGCCCCTGCAATGCTTGGAGTGCTCACCCTGATCCAGGTACCAGGGCAGCTAGGCATGAAACTGCACCATCCCAGAACAGATGCACCCCAAGGCACAGAGGAGCAGAGTTCTGTATCCCCAAGACACGGTGAGGCAGCTCACAGCCTCCTTTCCTGCTATCCACCCATGCAACAAAACCAGCATCACCTTCTTCACCCAATGAAACCTCTACTGGGTGCCACAACACAGTGCAGGGGCACTGGACTAGAACATGGTGTGTGAAAAGGGCAGGCAAAGGCACAGCCAGACAGAACAAAAAGACCCAGTTCTCAGCACAAGCAACAATTTGATTCGGAAAACTTGACGCTTCCCTGGGTTTAAGTGTTGGCAAATTATTCTAGTAATAATTACAAAATGTTCCTAATTATTATTAAAACCAAAATCACTTTATAAATCGCATGCTCTGCTATTGTTTCCAGCCTTCTGTGGTGGATAAATAATGGAAATCAATAATTATCACCAGGGCTGCTCAGCAGGAGGGGAGGATAATGGGGGGACTGGCATGGGGCTGCTCGCTCCTTGACATTCCACTGGTAGGAAATTTACCCCCCACTACTCCTTTCCCAAATCCAGCCCTCCATGCACAAGGAACGAGAGAAGGACAAACAGAGAAAGGAGACAAAGAAACCAAAGGAATGCAGATCACCAAAATAAACCTGCACACACACACAAAGCTTTGGCAAAGTCTTGGCAAAGCCTGGTGCATGGCAGCTGAAAAAGGGCTGGGGGACCTGCAGATGGGGAAGGGGACTGGCTGCCTTGTGGAAAGCCGGGATGCCTGGGAACAAGGATGCTCGAGGAGCAGTTTCTGCCTCACAGGCATCACAGCCCAGCTTTGTTCTTGTGGTTTGGGTTTGGTTTATATTTTGCCACCCCTGCTAGCTCAGCTGTTGCAAGCAAGCAGGTCGGTTCATTATCCCAGGCTGCAGCAGCTTGGAGGCTCCTGACCACACCACGAACGGAATTTGCCAGAAGGGAAAACACAAAGGCAAGAGAAGCTTGGGAAGCAGCAGGACCACCCTCACCCCTTCTCCCTGGGTTTATAAATCTTCTATAAAGTAAAAAGATTCAGCACAAAGCTGATTCAGATCCAGCCTTCTTTGCTGGCTTCTCTGTGCAACCGAATTATTGCCTGGTACTGAGAAGGTCAGAGAGAAAGAATGCGTGATTCCAGAGGACAAAAGTACAGTGCCCCATCCTCAAAATCAAAAGGGATAAAAGCCAAGACACTCGCAACCGCCATCATTCTAGTGAGGGGTTACCTTGCCATCATTAGGTTTCAGAGTAAAACACCAGCAGAGAAAGGGCTTAATAATCTTCCTTGAGGAGAACAAGCAAAATCCATCCAGCACGCTCATCCAAGGTCTCAAATGATTTCCCTGGCCTCCCAGTGATCCCCACTCCCACTTTTCCTCCCACCTCCTCACCAGCGAAATGATGCATTACACCTTGACCATGCAAGGAAGCCATAAAGCAAGGCTGAGGGACGGAGCAGAGCAAGATGAATGGATTTAATATCAACCCGAACGGAGCGTGGGCTATCACACCAAATGAATTATTCATTTTGAATTCAGTAACAGCCTCCATTTCACATTGACCCACAAGCTCTCACGGGCATGAGATGCCAAAGAGGATGGGGTAGGCAGTCCAGTGGGTTTTAGGGTATGGCATGCCATCACCCATATGAGAGTGACACAACTCCACACCAGCCAGGAGGTCTGTGCCAAACCCAAACAGCCTGGGATGGAAACGAAAACCAGGCAAGACTGATAAAGAAAACCTTCCTCCACCCCCACCTTAGTGATGTGTTGGTAATGACCCCTCATCACTTTGACCCTAACACACAACAATAATCTCTTCGGGAAGCAAAATACCCCCAGATGAAGATTGCATCCTGCCTGTGCCTTTCGCGAGCAGCTAAGTGCCGATAAAAGCTGGTATTAATGAATCCCTCAGCGGCCCCGAGCTCTGCTGTCAGCACGAAACCACTCCAGTCTAATAGCCCCATGACAGGCACAGACTCTATCCCCTGGGGGTGGGAGGGATGAGAGAGGACTGAGGGGGGGCTAAACAATTCAACCCTAATTTTTCCCCACCACTTTAGAATTAAGCCCATTTTGTCAGCCTTAAAATACCAAGGGATTTTTCCCTTCTTTTTTCCTTGGTGACAATTCCCCTGGGTTTGTTAAGTGGCTCATCTCCACCTGACGAAGGCTTTGAGCAGATGTCAGGAGCACGTGGCTCCTGGGAGCTGGGGTCCAATCCTGGCAGCATCTCTGCAAGGTGAGCCCAGCAGATGAAGAAGGCAGGGGAATGCAACCCCCTCGAGAGCACCGAGACCAAGCAGGTGATTAAATGGCACCAAGCATATGCGTGATGATGAGATGATGCTTTTTTGATGATCCTGTGGGCAGTGTTGGGTGCTACTATGGTGTTGTCTTTAGGGCAGAGCTCCCGTAACTCCTCTCTCCCAGTCCTGTGAGAGTATTTCCCAGTTCCCTTGTCGGGGTGATAGATGAGAGGCTAGGGTTGTAAGTGGGACCTGTGAATTTGATGTTCCCGCTCAACACTAGCGAGGAACCCAAAACCACTAAACCTGCCAGCCCCTCCTAAAGGTTCATTAAAACCAGTCCTAAAAGCCTGAGCCAGAGCTTACGTTAGGACTGCTGGAAAAATTAACTGCATTTGAATAGAAATCTGCCCTTGGGTTGGACTCTGTCTTCTCTGTAGCTCGTGTGCACCCGTTGGCCAACAAGTTTCTCCTTGTATCCCTTTAGACCTTGGAGATACTGCAAGGACCTGAGCACACTGCTGCCCGTCTGGTGGGCATGAGGTGTCACGTCACAAGGTTTAGCAGTAATAATTTGTTGGTTTTCTGTTTGTCTCGGTGCTCTCGAGGGGGTTGCATTCCCCTGCCTTCTTCATCTGCTGGGCTCACCTCGCAGAGATGCTGCCAGGATTGGACCCCAGCTCCCAGAGCTGGGCTCGTGCGGCCTGGGGAACAGAAGGCTCTGGGGAGACCTTAGTGCAGCTCCAGTGCCTAAAGAGGCTACAAGAAACCTGGAGAGGGGCTTTTCATAAGGGCCTGTAGGGACAGGACAAGGGGGAATGGCTTTAACCTGACAGAGGGGAGATTGAGATTAGAGATGAGGAAGAAATTCTTCCCTGTGAGGGTGCTGAGGCACTGGCTGGCACAGGGTGCCCAGAGAAGCTGTGGCTGCCCCATCCCTGGCAGTGCTCAAGGTGCTTAATCACCTGCTTGGTCTGCATCCACAGCATACTTTGGTGCCTTTCAGGATCCCAGATTACGTCAGTCAATCCGTAAAAGACATTTCTACTGCCTTAGGCCTGACAGGATCCTGAATTTTCCCTCAAGGAGCCCAAATGCAAAGCATGCGCCCCATGCAAAGGCAAAATGCTCACTAGAAGCTCCGCAGAACCCATATTAGGGCAGCACAAGGGGTTTCTCCTTCAGCATCAGCACTGCTGAGGAGTGGGAGCACAGCTGGAGACAAGTGCTGTGGCACAGAGAACTCAGCAAATTCCCAATGTATAGGGGTCTGGTCAGCACAGCTTTGATGGCATGAACACACCATGACCGTTTTGGGGTTTGCATGAGAAAAGGAAACAAAAGAAGCCATGGAGATAGGCCTAATGCCCACCCCTCAGCAGGTTTGCTCCCATGCCTCTTTATAGAGTCCTAGAATGGTCTGGGTTGGAAGGGACCTTAAAGCTCATCCAGTTCCAACCCCCTGCCACGGGCAGGGACACCTTCCACTAGAGCAGGGTGCTCCAAGCCCCGTCCAAACAGGCCTTGAACACTGCCAGGGATGGGGCAGCCACAGCTTCTCTGGGCACCCTGTGCCAGGGCCTCAGCACCCTCACAGGGAAGAACTTCTTCCTTATATCTAACCTAAATCTCCCCTCTGTCTGGTTAAAGCCGTTTCCCCTTTTCCTGTCCCTACAGGCCCTTATAAAAAGCCCCCCTCCAGATTTCTTGTAGAATCTTGTGTCCCCCTATCCCCTATTTTCTGCCTTGTCCCATACAACAAGCACCAGGTAGGTGCAACAATCATCTCCCCCTAGGAAGTTAGAAGCATTCAAGACCCCAACTTTCTCCACCACCGCAGGCAGCAGCAGATAGAATGGTCAACATCACTGAAACCTGCAGCAGTTTTACATTGTAGTTTTCCTCACATTTCTGGCAAAATGACATAATTTCCCAATTCCAGTCTTCAGCTAAAATGAGTATTTATTTTTCAATGACGAGAAAATGTCATTTTGCCATAAAACCATGTGCGCTTTCTGTTTGTTTATTCAATAGTAGAGGAACGTCTCGCCAGAAACGCTTCGGTTTGCAGAGCCCTCCCTCCGTCAGAGCACTTTATCTCCTCACGGGAATCCATCTCCTAGTGGGAGCAAAACCACATTCAAGATCAACCACAAAACCGAAAGGAATCCACCAGCGATGCTACTTAATGGCAAAGCAAGGACTCTGGTCCTTTCCCAGTTGTTGGAGCCCTGGCACAGGAAGGCATCGCCGTCCCCATGTTGTCCAGGCAGGAATGTGGCTTTTCATGGTGAAAACCTACACAAGTTCCCAGGTTTAAAGCAGATGAACAAACAAGTTTCTCCATAGCTTGAATCCCAACTTTGCCACTTTCATATATCCAGAGTTACAGATGGAGAAGAAACATGCAGTGGCCACCCCAAGGAGCATCACAGCCAAGCCTGCCACACTTGCTGCCACCTGCACCAAAAGAGGTTCAAGTCAGACCTCTTCCCATCACTCCCCCTCCTCCAAAACCAACCCTAAAGCCCTTTGACACCTGTCTTTAACCTTTTTCTTCCCAACCTGGTGGTGCCTACCTTCTGGAAAGCACTAATGAAATGAGGTTAGCTTCTCATTCCAAACAGCATACAAAAAAAAACAAACACCCCATCTTAATTGTGAAGAGACAGAAAGGGCAGCAAATAAAGCCAATTCTCCAACAGTAGTTGAGAAATATTCATCAGAATAGCGAAAGGAGATGAAAAGCAGCAAGCGCTGTTTTTATTGGCTTTTATTTTATATTTATAACCCTGCGCTATGGAGGCCTCCAGCAGGCAGCAGCGGCTGGGGAAACCCAAAAAACACAGCAAAAAAAAACCCAATTAATGCTGAAAATCAAAGCAGCTTCACTGCAGCCGGGCCCGATGGCAGCTCCCAGCTCCCGCAGCTCTGCTGGGGGAATAACAAGGCAGATGAAAGCGGCTCAGCCTGCGTGGCACTTTGAAGGTAACAGATCACAGAGGAGGCTTCCAGCGGGCTCGCAGCGGCAACTACTGATGGAGTTTGGCCATGGACTGACTGGAGCACACTGAGAAGACACAGGTTGACCGCTCCCAAATCCCTGTCTGGTCCCCAGAGCAACACTGCTTCAGGGCAGGTAAATGGTGCAGAACCCATTTCACAACAGGCATTACCCAAAAGAGCTTGTCTGGGGACAAACATTTTGTTAAGCGAAGCTCAAAACCAATAGAAGCACCTTGTTAGCCAAAACAAACCTTACCTTTGCAAGCCACATTGTTCTCCGGCTCATAACCAGCCTTGCACGTACAGCGGCCGATGGGCACCATCCACTCTCCATCCCCATTGCAGTACAGTTTGATGGGCACGTCCACCTCCTCGGCATTGGGGATGCAGGTGCCACGGGCAGTCACTAGAGAGGTGCTCTCTGCGCCTGTCATCGTCTCTGGGAAGATGGCAAAGTTCTGCACCACGCTGGGGCACTTCTTGAAGAAGACCCTGACAGACAGCAGAGACATACAAGCCCCATAGTCCTGGAAAGCCAGGTAAAAGCCATTGCGGGTCAGGGGCCCGAAACTTCTCACTTCTGTGTTCACCTTCATCAACCTGCCACCAAAGTCCACCTGGGAGAAGCTCTCGTCAGCAGCAATGGTGTCCACTTTGAGGTAGGGTGCCTCTGTCCAGAAGGCAGACTTCTTGGTGGCAATGACAGAGTCTGTCTCGTAGTAGTAGAGGTTGAAGGTCTCTTTGCAGGAGCCAGGGACGTTGGGGAGGCTGCTGCAGTCCCGCACAGTGAAGCGCATCTCGGTGTAGATGCGGTGAGCTCCACGCCGGTTGATGAACGTGGTGAGGAGCCAGTTGTTCTGGTTGGGCTCGAAGACATTGCACACCTGGTACGTACGGATGGTGTTGAGGTTTTCGTCGTAGCCACTGACTTCTTCCCACTGCAGAAAGGAGAAGGGAGAAGTGATAAGATGGAGGCAGAGGGACCAGCAGTGGCCCATGAGCCATGGAGGTGCTGCTCACTCTGCACAGGACTGGAAGGAGAATCCTAAAGCCCCAAAGGGGACTAGGAACATGGTCATGGACACACAACAGGATGCATGGACAGAAATACCACCTGGGACAGCATCAGAAGAAATCCTCACCTCTTGCCCCTGCATGTCTTCCCCCGTCCCTCCCATCTGAACATCTTTTCCATGTAACCATCTTAGCTGCCCTGAGAAGATGTGAAAATGGGAAGAAACACGCTCCAGGTATGTGGAGGTAAGAGGAAAAGCAGCATACAAGGATACAGCTTCATTAAAGCCTAAGCCAGCACATGGGCTGGAGAGTGAGGCTGACCCCAGGCTCTCAGCACGATGGGATCATTTCCCCTGGGAAAGAAAACTAACTAAATAAAACATCACCGCTGCAGAGAGACAGAATATAGATTTGCAATTCGATTTATAGAAGGGCATTAATATAATCCAGGCTACAATTTCAATTAAGGGACAGCGGCAAACTGTGAATAGTCTGTGATGGCATTAGAGTCCTACAGACTGATTTACAACCTCATAATCCATTCATTTTAACTAATCCATGTTTACAGTCTCTTCATAACAGCGTTATTCGTATGGCAATCTTTAAACAGTACTCTGAATATCATGCATAATTTCCAGGAGCGATGCTATGGCAGCACTCATGGGTGTTTGTGCTTACATGGGGATACAACAGCAGATGGGTGATGCCAACCTGTTCTGTCACGTTGAGTCTTCCCAAAGAGCTCATGCACCACAACCAATCCTGTAACCCTGATTCCGCCCTCCTCCATTTTCCATTTAACAACCACTTTCCTCACCTACTCCACAAGCTTCCCCCTTGTAAAACACAGCCCTGATGTAAAAAAATCACAGGTTCTTATTTTGTTTTCAAAGCAGGGTCCTCTTCATGCTGCCAAGAAGTGCAGCAGAATGCTTGCTCCTGGGTCCACCTACTCAGCTCCAATAAGTTTAAGCAATGATCACAGCTCAGGGTTGCACGCTGTTGTTAAACAATGTTTACCAAGACAGCAATAAACTCTCACGCATCCAGCTGAGTGCTCTCCCTTCTCATTCTGTACCACGAAAGCACTGCAAAAAAACCCTCTCCACCATGGACAAAACACGTGAATTCACTTCCCTTTCATTACCAGACACCTTTTCACATCAGAAAGGTCCTCCCCAAACCAAGAGGGCTGGCACTGGGCCGCGGTCCCAGTTCCCACCTGGGATGTGCATTACAGCCCTGTCATCCAATCAACACCGGATGACAAGCTCTCTTCCTGCACTCACCCACCAGCATTAACACCAGCTCCACTGCTCCACTGTCTTTGCTGCCCAAATCCTTCCCTTCACCCCACCCGCCAGCTCCTACACCCCACCCCAAGCGCATGGTGGGGGGCAGACATGACCTGTTATCCTTTATTCCCAGTGCCCATCTGGGAGCCAGCTCTCTCGCCAGCTCCTTCTATGGAGCATCTCCTGAGTTTTGCTGCTTTCCTTTGCAGGAGGGTTGCAAACAGGGCCTCAAAACTCAGAGCCAAAACCTGCCAGCAGACCCTACCCACACTTCAAGCACCCAGCACATGGTGCTGGAAATAACACGTAATGCCACTTGGAAAACCCTCCTGAGGGTTTGGGGCCAGACCCTGATGCTCCCTTGGGAATCCCTTGAGTTCAGCAAGGGATGAATTCCGCAACCAGACACTGAAGAGCAGCAGGTCCCTGTGCCTGGAAAGACCCATGGTGCCAGCAGCTGCTGCCATCGATGCTCTAACAGCAACAAATGCATCATTTTGATGAGATCCCACTAAATAATTCACAGGGAGCTGGAGATTAAGACAATGTTATTCTTTGTCTCTGCTGAGATTTAAAGCGCATCCAGTGGGGAGAGCAGAAGGACAGCCCACATCCCGCTGCAGCCAGTCCTCAGCAACCACAGCCCCTGCTGCCCAGCTGGTATCTGAGCCCCAACACTAACGTCAGCATCCCCACTGAGCCCCAGGGCACATCTGTGAGCCACGGTGAACAGTCACTCTCAGAGCTCAGCCTACCACGGGGGGATACCACTACCGAAAGGGACTCAAAGCCTGCACACAGCCTATGCCGATGGCAACACCAGGGTCAAGAGAGATGGCCCATCAAATCCCGGCACCTCCAGCCCTAAGAGGAATGAGAGGAATCTGGCAGAAAGAGATGACACTCCAGCAGTAGACAGGAGCCCCGGTCCCATCCCCTCCCTCCTGCCCCAAGGTGCAGGAAGGTCCCGTTTACAGATGGCAGCTACTCTTCTCCCTAACAAGCAGAAATTCACGTATGTATCTTAGCATCTCTAAGCCAGGTTGCTTGGATGGGTGACATTCTGCAAACCCTGGCACCCACACTCTGGACAAGCTTCACCCAAATACCGGCCATTACCACTGGACAAGCCAAGAACTGGCACAAATCTGCCCCCGAATATTTGTTGTGAGCTATTAAATGGGACAAACCCTAACACTAAGAGCTGTAACCAACCAGCTCATAAAGACTACTGCACGCCTGAAGCAAAAGGTGTGCAGCCTCATTTCTTTTGAGGATCTGGCCAAGTCAGTCACACCCTAACGAAGACGCAGGCTGGCATCCTTTCCCCTTTGGTGCCATGTACTGGAGGCCCTGGGGACAGACTCTGCTGCTGTACTCATCCCTGCCTAATCAGATGCCTGTGCTACCATGATGCCCATCTATCAACTCACATCTCCTCCTACCACCACTTCTCTTCCCCACTGACTGCGTCTCTCACTTTCTCTGCCAGGGGAATGTGAGTCAGGTTATTTTATGCTTCCATTCCTCAAAGGCTCGTATTATATAAAAAAGATGTTTTAAGTGCCTCAGGGTGTTTTGTTCCTCATTACTTCATAAAAGTGACATTAATAGCCAGGGAAGAGCACTGCCGAGTGCAATTATGGATGATGTTCCAGGTATGAAAGCTGTTTTGAGCCTACTAATGTTTCCTAATTACAAGCCTTTTGGCACAGGGAGAGGGAAGGCGTGAGCAGAGGGATGGAGAGTGGTGTTGGGGATGGACTCTTCACCTGGGAAGAAGACAGGCAGGGGAGGAGAAAGCAAGCAGATAGAGACCACCTTTGCTGAGCCCCCAAGATTGGTTCAGGGAAGGGATGCTCAGCCCCAGGCCAGCCATGCAGCTTGGTACAGATGTCCCATACTAGCCCAATGGGACACCACTGTTCCCACTACAACTTCTTCAGCTCCCCACCTGCATTTTAAGTTAAATAACCCATAAGAACCCCAAGAGATCATGTAAGGATCAGTTGGACAAGTGACACTTACCCCTGAAGGCGGGTTGGCGGTCCAGCCCAGCTCGGCCGTCGCTGTCCGCGTATCCATCAAAGTTTCTGAGGAAACACAAGAAAAGGAAAGCAGACTATTCACTCCTGAAGTTTTCAATGACATTATGAGCTTGAAGCCACAGAAAAACATTTGGCTGGGTTCACAGAACATGCACCTGACCCTTGGAGCTACTCAGAAATAAAGCAGCAGGTGCCCTAATACCTCTAATGAACAGCTTCACTCCAGAGCAAATGGTGCAGGACAAGACTCTTTGCAGAGTCTCAGCCTGACCCAAGCCCATGCTACCATCTCTGACCCTCCCAACAGTGTTACCAACTAAAACTATTTAAAAACTAAGAAGGATGCTGCATTTCATGGAGTCATTACATGCACATACAAAACCCCATCTAGGCCCGTAAGTGAGCTTGCATTAACTCCTTGGAAGCAGCTGGAGAACGGGTGAAAGACTCCTACCACAGGCAGAGCCCACCCTCTCCTCCAGAACCTCCATATGGACATTTCAAGTGGGTCCCATTCAACTTGTTTGCAGCTACTTGCTTTGCCCCACAACACCAGACATCCCCTTTTATGCACTGCATCTGTCTGGTGCCCTGAGTTGCCCTGGAACACAGTTGTTGTTTGCCAGAGTGATGGCATATAAGCAAATAAAAATCACACTGTTCGAGCTGGTTTAGTCTGCTGGGGGTCTTTTGATGGAGAATTTGGTGGGAAATGTTTAGAAGCTGTAATACAGCTGACATATCCCTACTTTCAGTCTTTAAAAATAAAACCCAACAAAACCCAACAAGAATAATAGCGAGAGCAACAACATACAGAAACAGATGGGAAAAATGCTCCAGGTTTTATTTATTTGTTTGCAGCAAGCAGACATGCAGATTCATTTCCTCAGTTCTTGTGTCTCGAACAAGCAGGAGGAGGAGATGCTGACATAGCCGAGCATCCCCCATCGCTCCCCTTTCCCAGGTATTCATGGCAGCTTGACAGTGCCAGGAAAATGGGTGCAACCAGAGAAATAAAGGTCAGGAAATAAAAATCAGCCCAGGAACATGAACTGCCGCCGGACCACTGCTTTTAATCTCTCCACGCCTGCTCCAGCAATTGCACGAGGGAAATGAGACTCCTATTAATCTTCCCACCCCTCCCTTTGCTGGCTGCTCCGGGATGGGAAGCCAGAGAAGCGTGACCAGGAACTCCCCACCCTGCTACAACTGATAAATGCTCTAACAAAATCCCGGCTGGAGCTGCTGGCCCAGCCTGGCTTCCAGAGGTAAGCATAGCTGTGGAGGCAGGGAGAGCAAGGCAACCACCCCAAAGAGGGAATGAAAGGGTGCTCGGCAGCATGCAAGGCTTCTGCGCCCCTAACCAGCCCCAGGATGCTGCTGTGGCACTGCCAGGGGGACCTTCAAAGCCCACAGCACCCACACATTCACTCCCACAGGGTACACAAAAGCATGGTGGCGTTCATGCTATCACAGCATGTTACTCTATGATAGTTTCATCCCTTTTCTGTTTGGCAGAAGCCAGATAATACGATCCCAGCTCCAACTCCTCAGGACCAGGGGCTCCAGACCTCCAGGAAGTTTCTGCTCACCACCAAGCCTTCCATCCCTTGCAAACAGCCCCACACCTCATTAAGTTGTCATTTAATCCTCACTATGGCCCTTCAAATAGCAGGCGGACATGCCTATACATAAACGGAAGCGAACGCAGAACCAAAAGGCTGTGCAAACATCTCCCAGTCCCCCCTCCCAGCAGGGCTATGCAGGGAGGGATGCTCTGAGAGCCCCTAAAATGATCACTGCTTTTCCCCACAACAAATGCAGTATCCTTGTGCCATGCACAGGAAACTGAGGCAGCAGAGCCCAGGGAGATGCAGGGAGTGTGGCTGGGCTGGCACTCAGCTCACCCACCCCATGGTAAGTAAGGACACACTCAGTTACAGGAAAGGCACTTCTTGCAAGGGTTTGTTCAGGCAGTATTCTCACTCCATCATCTCCCTTCCTGTTCCACACACTTACAGCTTCCTTCCCCAAGTCATTGGGCTGGGATTTGGGATTTTTCTGGGGGATGGGATGATGACAGAGGAATGTACTTCTGATAAAATACAGCTGCTGTGCGGGACAGTAGCACGTGAGGACCAGCGCTGCTCTGAGGTGACATCCACCAGGATTCCCACCCAGCGGATCTCACCCCTTCCCTCCAGGTTCTCCCCGAAGGCTCTTTTGGAAAGAAAGTAGGGAGGCACAGCAGCAATGCTCCCGAAGCAGGAGACTTCAAAATAACTAATTAAATAAATTAATTAATTGAAACACAGAGAAGCTTTCATTTGGAGGTTGTTGGAGCCCCAAGGGGACTGTGTGGCTGTGGCCAGGGAGGTCACGCTCACGAGGTTTCCACACTGATGTATAACTCACACTGCAACAGCTTTGTGTTTCTAAAGCAATTTGCACACCCAAGGAAAAAGAGGGCTGAGAGCCACTCCTAAAAGCTCGACCCTCTACAGACCGCCTCTTGCCCAGATCCCACCCTGATGCTGCCATATACAAGAAGGTCCATAACCTGGTAAAAAGGTTTGGTTGGTTTGTTGGGGTTTTTTTTACATAAACTGGTTAAATTTCAGCTCAAATTCCTGCTGAGCTCACCCAAACCCCGTGACTGCAGAGGCACTGGCACCAGAAGGACTCGGCTGAGCAATTTCCCATTGACCTCCGCTGCTTCCTCTTGGAGGAAATCTTGGCTTTTACTTCATTTTCTGGGAGGTTCAAGTAACCCCGTGACGCCAGGGGAAACCCCGCAGGGACGTTTATGGCCAGGCCACTTAGGGCTAAGGCTGCTGAGCACCCTTCTTCCACACTGCGGGGGTTGCAGATGACTCTGCCTCTTGCCCCAGCTCCTCACAAAGCAATGGGGAATGAGATGGGGCTCTTAGCGCTCACGTCTCCATCTCTGGGCTGCAAAATATCACTGCCAGCATGGGGACCCAGGGATCACTTCCCCCAGGCATCCAGCCCTTGGGAGCAGGCAAAGCAGCGGCAGGAAGTAAGATCCCTTTGCCTGCTAGCAAGGGGATTACTGCAGACCACTGCCTGAGTGGCATTAACCAGTGGAAAAGCCACACAGACACCTTGCACCTCTCTTCTTGCCTGCCTCATCCTGCTGTGAGGACCAGTCCTTGTTATTTGGCACTGGTTATTAACACTATCATCTCCCCATGCCTCCTACATCTAGCACGACACCATTAGCCACGCCATGTGAACCCCGTGCTGCCTGTCCACCTGCATCAGACAATCTCAGCACCTCCACTGTGTCAGCAGGCAGGCTCATGCCCAATGGGCAAATGCAGGTAAGGCGCTGCCCTCCCCTTGCCTTCTCAAGGTACAGCTACTCCAGCAACTCCTTTCACACACATGTGTGCAGAGCAGACACCCAGGGGATGCTCTGCTCAGGAGAGAGCTCAATCCAATTCACTCCCAGAAGTCTTCAGGACCCGAGCCTCCATTGAAGGCAGCTGACCAGGCTATAATGGCTGAAGTCCTCATTAGGGAGAAGACAAGCTCTGCTACCAAGAGCTGAGCTCTCAGAGTGAAGAATCTTCAGCTGTATACAGTAGATTTTCTTTAATGGACACATTACTTTAAACTAAGCCTTCACCATCTGTTCCAGTCCCTAATTATCAATACAAAAACAAACGTCTACTCACAATTACACTCATAACAAGTAAAGATGCCAGCAATTAGAATGCACCAGCATCCTCACTGCTGAGCAGCACATCCATCTGTGATAGTGCTCATGCAATCCAGGCAGGGAGGACCCGCTGCCATCCCGGGCTCCCCTCACCCTCCCGTGCAAACCAGTGAGAGATGTGGCCAGAGCAGGTGCCTGTGGTGGGATAAGCTGGATCTCAGAGAAGCAAAGGGAGGGGTGGCATCACTCAAGTTACTCAGGCAAGAGTAGCCAGGTGGGGAGCAGGGCAGCGCAGCATCCACTGCAGGAGCTGATGCCACCTCACCAACCACTCTTCCCAACAGGATTTAAGCCTTTTCCAGAAAAACCTTTCTGAACTACTCAAAACAAAGTGAAACTTACTTCCTGAAATCCCCAGCTTGAAGCCTGTATTTCAGACGTCGCCAGCATGGAGTGCTCCTGCCAATCTCATCATAGAAGGTGGGATTTTCCCCTGGGAAGGTGCAAGGCAAGGGTACAGGCAGAGAGAGGCGGAAGAAAGGAGACCAACCCAACCTGATCCTGTTTCAGCACTGTCATCTGGACAGAAAGAGGTATGACAACAAATCTGTTCAGGGAGTCCATGAAGAAACTTCCAGGAGTGCTGCACTCCTCAATAGATGCCCTGGGAACATGGTCCCTCTCCCAAAACAAGAAGCAACAGCTCTCGCTCCTGCAACATAATGGCAGAAACCAGCCTAAGGCACTCAAAAGCAAATGCTTGGGCATATGCAAAGAGATGCAGGCATGTCTAAGACAACCAAGAGGAAAAAGATAGAAATTAAGCAAAATAAGGAGAGAGAAGGCTTGGTAACAACAGATGGGTAGAAGGAGATTTGGAAAGGATGCCAGCTGCTGGAAATAAGCCCCCCAAGATGCGTGGGGAGCAGAGGGGAGCGTGTCAATAGCTGAACCTTCACAGGGAGACAGAAGGGCAGGCATTGAGCGAGGGGTAGGGCATATGTGGTCATGCAGGGCTCGGGTCTAGAGTCCAGAGGGACAGAGGATGCTCTGTGGGTAGGATCATCAGAAACTTGTCCTGATGTGCTACAACACAAAGCAACCACAGATGGGTTCACTGCATGGTCCAGCCCCAGGGCATGCCCCCTGGGCAGTCCCAGCCCCATAGCATGACTTCCTGAAGGGGAACAAAAGCAAGAGTTTTTTCCACAAGCAAAGCACCATATTTTCCCCTTTATTTCACGCTCATAAATGCCAAGCTTTCTTTCTACCTCCTCTTTCTCTCCCAAGAGCTTCAGCAAAATCAGCCCAAGGCAAGCGCACAGCTTGGGAAGCTTCTGTCCAAGTTTGGTGACATTACCAGAAAAAGGGAACTATAAAGAAACAGAGCCAAGATGCTTTATTACAAAGACTAGTGCTAAATAACATTAACTGCTATCATGCTGCAAGCTCTGCCTTCCCATGGCTGTCATGACTTCAGGCCAAGCTCAGATTGCATCCATGATTTTCATCACCATTAACTATATGTTCATGATTGCATCACACCTCTCAATGTCAACGTGAAGAAAGTCCCACAGGTGCCAGGGGAACAATCTGAATTTAATTCTATTTCCCATAGATGAAGGGGTTCAAGCACACACCAGGAGGTTGCCCGAGTAATTCCAGGTGTTCTTCATGACGTTGCTTCTGACCACAACATCCTACACTATGGTCCAGGTACACCCATGCAAGGTTTTAATATATCCTGAGCTTGGACTGAGCTGGAAAAAAGCATGAACATGAGACTTGTGTGGCTGTGCCACAGGGACCAAGGCAGCAAGGTGCTGGGCACACATACCCCACAAAAAGCCTCTTCTGCAGGAGAAGTCCCCATCTGGTTCCTGCTCCTAACTGGGACAGAGCACTACTGCTCACCCCTTATGCCACAGAGGAGTCAGCAGCTACCCTGCATGAATGCCATGACATCTCCAGGACGGTTTAATTACAGTGCTGTAGAGGCAGGCAAGGTAAGAGCAGGATCAGTCTCTCTCCTTTGGTAAGAGCTGCTGCTCTGAACAGTTTCCTGAGAGCACCAGCTTCCGAAAGAGCCTCTTACTGTATCTAAATACTTTCAATCAAAAATATTACAGCAACAACTAATTACATCCCATCATTCCCATAGCTCTCTGCCTTTAATGGTGCATTTTGCTGCTACCGAACGATGTTGAAACTGCTCTGGAAGTGCATAACGAGCTCTCCCTATCAATCTCCCGCAGGTTCGTTATGAAGGATTACCCACTGAATAACGAACCCGACGAGAAGGGGGAGGATGTGCTAAACAACAACAAAACAAGTCAACACCCAGCATCTTCTGCCTGTGTTTTAAAGGAAACCACCAATGCTCTGGGGTCTACATGAACCTCTTGGGGTAGAGGAGCCTGCTCTGCAAAGACACCTCAACCATGACACTACCATCAGTGGCCACCAGCCAGCACAAGAAGATCTGTGGCGGCCGAAAAAGCCCTGCTTCTGGTTGGAAAAAGAAAGAATTTATACATATACATATAACAGCTTAGGACGAGTGCACTGTGTCAATTTGTGATCGGATGCGTTAAGCTGTGGCTGCACAACACAGTCCTGGACCTCCTCCGGGATCCCTTGTCAATGGCATGGATTTCAGCATGCAATGAAGATGCATCACAGCAGGGCAGGCGATAACTTAATGAAGCTCAGATTTGGGGGTGTTTGCTCAGCAACTATATAACAACTTTATCAATAAGCCACTGCCTGCTGTGACTGCAGGATGAAACGCTCTAATTACAAGCGGCAAACACTACCCATATCAGGATATAGCAAATTGAAATATACTGGTTGATGTGCCTGAAAACAGACAGTAACATACCTGCTTACATTTCTGCAAGTGTATACGCATACACACGGCAAACCCAGCACATCAGACAAGAGCAAAGCACAGGAGAAAGACCCTCCACCAAGCCCATGCTTAACACTGGCTAAAAAAGTTTACGAGGTGATGTAAAGTTTGGACCATAGGTCCCACTGACCAACGCTCACTCCTCCCTGCACACCACACAGAAGAGACCCAGCCCCAGCATCCCCCCTGGGTTTTCACACTTGGAAGGGGCTTGACCCAGCATGGGTATGTGGTGTTGGATGAGCTCAGCTGAAGCCATACAATCCATTAATCATAATCCTACCAAGGAGAGAGACAGTAAATCAAAGAGACAACCTGCCTGCAAATAAATTACACGGGGGAGGTGGAGGGGGAGAGGAATGGAGAGGAAAAGAGAGAGAACTGCAGAGGGAGAGATAAGGAAGAGGGAAGGAAACAACAGCAAATTACCAAAACAAAAAGAGCAGGCATCACAGGGAAAAAGAAAAAGACAAAGGGGACTAAATCACATATAAACATAAGAGAGAGGAGATATGGCTTTCAATACCTTTTGTTTTCTTAATTGTAAACCTACTGCAGAAAAACTGGGAACAAGTTTTAATCCACCAAGCTCAAACCCAGATATCGGATGCTAGGGGAAAAATCCCAGGACAGCTTGTTACAGGTAACCCAATGTTTTCCAAATATGGTGCTCATTTGCTCCTGTAAGTGATAAAAGTCAGTTGCTGATATCATACTTTTTATAATTGCAAACAGGCCACAGATATACAAAATCCACACACAGATCATAGTCCATGCCTAAGTATTTACAGATGGGAGCAGATGTGTTTGGGAACTCAAAATCAAGCAGCAACAAGGGCCGAGAGAGCACTTTAATGAATGCTCTGGCCCACCATGACAGAACCAGCAGTCTCAAGAGCCATCCCTACTATCACCACCCAGGAACACATGCCAAAGCAGATGAAGACTGAAGGTCGGGTCAGGTGCCTGAGGACACTCTATCCCTTGTCACACAGTCAGGTGGCTTCAGCATCAGATGGGCACAGCACCTTGCGTCCTGGACCTCTTGGGTAGAGACCTGCTGGCTTGAACAACCATCTCACCAGCCAAGCAAGTGAGGAGGATCCAGTCCCCCAACCCACCACAATTCCCAGGGGGAGCACAGCACCTTAAGGGATGGCAAGGGTAAGCCAAACATGGGGTAGTGATGTCAGCAACCTTGTGTTTCTGCTACTTTTCTGTAGCTCAGTACTTGGTCATCAGCCATGTATAGTATTGGCTGCACATGTGTGCTCCAGGCAGGTTGAATGGAAGTAAATGAGCTCACTCAATGAGAAGGATATTCTTCCAGGAGCTCTTCCCTTGGGAAGAGATAGCTTGATCTTCATCATGCTATATATGAGAAGACAAGGAACCCCCCTAAAAGGAAATAAAATAAGAGCAGCATTTAAGATTTCACAGACAAGGACCATTGAAGCCTAATGAGTTCAGTGAAACTGGGATTTCCCTTGGAAAGGATAGCCTTTAAATACAGAATTAGTCAACTAAGGCAGAGCAACCATAAGCATCAATAGCATCCACGATTACACATGCTAGGATAAATGAAAAAGAAGCGTAGTCTTCATGTGTGGATACACAGGACATTCACCTGTGGAATTGCCTGAGGATCTCCTCAGCAGCATTCTCACATGTCTTACAGCTGCACCATGCTTGGCTATGAAGCCAGTCTTCAAGGCCTGCTCCAGCACTGCCTCTGTGCTGGTGCTGCATGAGATTTTGCTGAACTACTGCACCAGACCTCTCCGTGCAGCTCTGCTTTCCTGCTGGATTTATTTTGCCTTACTGTGGGATAGCACTGCCTATGAGGAAAGCTCTAAAACCCAAAACATTTATCCTGCATTTCCTTTCTTTAGAGATTCAGGATGAGTCACAGTCTTGAACCACGTTCTCCAGAAAAGCTTCGCGCTCGCTACAAGAACATGCATTTCACAGAGCCCTAAATCTAAAATGCCAGCCATAAAGAGCCCTCAAGACGAGAGATGCACCTGGCATCGTCCAGCTCCTATTTACTAGATCCCATTTTAAAATATCAAAGGGATTCTGCATGAGCTATGAACATGACAGACTGCTCAGATGGCGAGCAAGCACCATCGGGGGACTGAAGCTTAGCGAACGGCATCCCTTCGCCCATGCGCATCTCCTCCCAACGCAGCCAGGGGCTTGGTGTTTCAGACACCAAAATCTGGGAGAAAAGCCTCCCTTTTCACCCTGACAAACACCCTGGCTGCCAATAGCCAAAGCCAGACTGCTTCATCGAGCCAGAAAACAATTTCCTCCCCTTCCCAACCAAAATTAGAGGCTTGCAAAGAAAAATCCCACTCTGGACAAGCCAGTGTGAAGCAAGCATGCAATGAGCTTGCTGGCACAGCCCGGCATAGAATAACGGCAGCCAGATTGATCCTGTATTTTTTAATGCAGCATCCGACACGTACTAAAGCCTTGAGGGAGGCCAGTCAATTATTTTTCAGGTGTAAATAATAACCAAACAATAGCAACAGTACTGCTGACACGAGGATACATCCTGAACATCGTGCCCTGGGAGCCTCAGAGGGTGGAGAGGAGGGAAGGCAGGTCTGGAAACATGCAGGGATGCTCTGGCTGCCACTGGAGATGTGGAACTCAGCTCTGGCCTCAGCGTAGCACAGGCATCGAGGGGAGGAGGTAGAAATATTGAACCTCAAATGGAAGAAGCTGCAAAAGCTTGTTGGGAAGCGGCTCCCGCGCCACCTCCCTCCCAGCACCGGCCGCCGCGCCGAGCATCAGCTCTACAGTTTTTGCACCATATGGAGTCATCTCACGAGTGCAAATGAGGCAAAGAGCATGAGAGGCAAAGTGAAATAAATCTGTGCCGCCACGGGGGCTGCCGGCAGCACGGGAAAGCCTCTGGTGGGACACAAACGGGAGTGGAGGAGGCTCCGCTGCATCCCCCCTTGCTAGAGAGCCAGCCCCATCACCTGCCCAGTCCTCCCCACCATAAAGCTACACACATGGGAAAGCGAGGAAGAGGGGATGTAGCAAAGCCAACAGGTCCATCACAAAGGGCACAGCACCCTGTGAGCAGACCCCAATAGGTGCTTTTGCTCTGGCCCCATAACCAAATGCTGCTTCCCAAAATGTCCTGCAAACCCATCCCTTGGCTTTACAGCTTTGCCTGGAACTCACCTTTTTTCTGTCTTTTTATTTTTCTCCACTCTGATTTAGGCTAAACAGCCAATGGCCAGGATCTGTAACTATCCTCCATCCTCTCCCCAGAAATTTTACTATCAATCTTAGCTATCTTTAGGTACATACGCACATGATAGCTGGTCCATTGAGTAAACAAAATGTGTTTGCCAAGGTGTCTAAACACCTATCCACACAAGGTGCCACACCAGCTCTGACAGGACAGTGGAGCTGTGTTAACTCCTTGCCTAAAACTACTGACAGCTACAATGAACTACAGTCGCCCCTTTAGAAGGTATTCTTCATTAATGGGGTGCACTGCAGGGGCTGCAGGACCCCTCTTCATAAGCTGTTGGTGCATCACCTGAACTGTGCCAGGAGCAGTGGGCAAACTGCTGCCTGCCTCTCCTGCTCCTGGCAGCACCAGCACCAGGCCCTATGTCCCCCAGGTTTCTCCCCACCAGGATCTGTATTCTGTGAGAAGAGGGGAAGAAAGGAACACTGCTGTAAGTCAGCCTCAGATCACAAGGCTTTGCTTAGGACTCTGCATACGCCAAGCTTTTCCTGCAAGCTGCAGCTGACTGAGCCGCTGTGTGTCCACAGCTCTCACCAGCCCTGGGAGGCAAGGAAGGAGGAAGAGAAGGATGCTGGCAGGAGGCACTGCTTGGCTGCTGGCCTGCCCAGCGTCCCCTGCCTCCAGTGCCTGCATGGGTGCAAGCTGGGAGAAGGCTCTAGCATGAGGACAGCCATCTGTGTGCCGGGAGTGGTGCCAAGGCAAGGTTGGGGGATTGTTTTCCCTACACACACCCCAGGATGGTCTCCTTCCCAAGTGCACAGGTAAAGATGACTTAACATACGGGTGACACCTCACCAAAACACTTCAGCATGGGGTTGCAAGGAGGTAAGCAAGGAGAAGTCCACTTCAGCCACCTCCAGCAGCCTGCCAGTCACTGGCCAGATCCCAGGGAGGTACCTAAGATCCACTGTGAGCAAGGGATGGTCCCAGCATGACCGGCACAGCTCCATTTCACGCAACATCAGCTCTGCTCATTTTTAAAGTGGCACCCTTGATGATAAAGTTCCCCCTAAGCTCATCTCCATATCAACCTCTTCTCCTGATGACGCTGACCCATCCTCCCTGATTGTAGTTTCCTTACTGAAATAAATCACTTTAAGTGCACGTTGTGCTCTGGGTCTCATTACTGTTCATCATCTTCTGCACAACGGAGCTGTCACATCTTCACAAACTCTGTCACCTGGGTGACACAGAAGCAATTTGGGATGGCAGGCAGGTGGGGAGAAAGCACTCACAGCTCAGCAGGGCACCAGAAGCTTCCTATCCCTCTTCCCCGCAGCTTTCAGATGGTGGGCTCACGCTTTCCAGCCCCTCACATACCCCTCGTGGCACAAAAACTCAGGAGAACAAAAGCACAAAGGTGCAACAAGAGTGCAAGATGGGATCATTGAAAGCAAGTACCCAGAAGAGAGAAGGATGTCAGGAGCAATGGCAGATGCACATTGATGGCCAAAAGCATCTTCCTTCAGTGAGGTATATACCTGCAGGGAAACTTCCTCCAGAGGAGGTGGCAGAAACTCTTTCCTCCCCAGATTTAAATCAGAAACACCTAAAGAAAGGAAGGAGGAAGAGCTGAGCACAGGGGCAGCAAGATGGTCACCAAACCTTCTCTGTCGTGGATCCTAGGCAGCACCACATTCAACTCCTCACCACAGATGAGTGCTTCCAACTCTACCAGGTTACTCCAGATTAATATAGAACAGAAGATCACAGTCTCACTGCACATAGTACATTAAAAGCTCTGTGCCAAAACCTGTGAGGACAGATCAGACAGAGGCAATGCAAAGGCGTTGTTTGCCTGTCACATCACTTTTGAAAGCCAAACACTCAGAAGGCAAAAAAGGGAGCAATTAAGGCTGCTGCTGATCTTGTAGTGCCCACAAAGACGAGCCTGTGGGTTTTTTAATTGAGGAGTGTAAGTGCTACCAGTTTCCAGATGGCCAGCAGCCCCAGAAGGGGCTGGAACCTGCTTGGTATCAAAGGCCAACCTCGCTGGCAAGGAAGGAGCAGCTCATCCATTGCCATGCAGCTGACACCTGCATCCCTGCACATCATCATGGCTCCCTAGGAAAAGGAGCTGTTTCCCAATGCAGTTTTTAAGGGAGCACAAAGGTTGGATTTCCCAAGTACACAACACCTACATACACCCCTGAGCATGGCCATGGAAAAGATGTGCTGCTCTCGTGCCTTCCATAAGCACAACACTCATGCTTGTCTCAATCTCTCCACCTCCACCATCCCATCACAACCTCATCAGAAAACACCCCTCACTGCCCCAGTGCCCACAGCAAGATGAGGATACCCCCAGAGACGCAGGAGGAGAAGATGCCAGAGATGCATGTGCACCAGGACATCTATCACTGCTAGGAAGGACACCCCAAGTGACTCCACGGGCTTTGCTCTTCTCTCCCACTATCCCACCCCAAAACCCCAACCAGCCCACTGCAGCCCAGCCTAAGAGACCCCGTGTCCCCCCCTCTTTGCCCAGGGCACTTGCACACATGTTCGCACACGCCAGCACAGAGCAGGAGGGGAAGCCGTGTTGCAGAAATAACACAGGCACACAAACAAAAGAGCACAAGCCATTAATCTGGGTGAACCAAAGGAAATGAAATCATTATGTCTGCAGCTACAACATCCCGAAGAACAAATTTCCTGCCTGGATAATAAATGGATTCTTTTGTTTCACGTTGGCCCCAACCACGTGAGTATCTTGGCCTATTCCTCATCCAAAACATCTTGCTGTATAAATACCCAGACGGGCTCGAGTTTCAGCTGCTAAAAATATGTTTTAATTACAATAATATATAATAACAAAAAAACCCTAAAAGCACTAGACCTACAAGCTCCCCTTGCCTCCTAAACCACCTCTGAAGGCTTTCCAGCATGCAGGCAGGCAAACAAAAGGTCCAAAAGTTGCCAATTACAGCTGAACAGCATAAATGCAATCTTTAAAACTAAGACCAAGGCGCACGAGAGGCAGCCCTGGGTTAATGCTCAGAACAGGTAGCCCCTACCAGAAAGCGAAGAGATGGTTCATGAGCATTTGAAGCACTGATGCCCCAAAAGTACCTTGTAGGTACCTCCCAGCAGCAGGACAGGCACAGATAGCTGCTCCTGACCTCCAAAACCTCAGGGCTGTGCAGGTTTTCTTCTGAGCCAGGTTTTCTGCTGGTGCCTCACTAGGGCTTGGGATTTATTAGCTAGATAGATGGGGAAACACAAGTCCTGGCCTCTCCTGGCCTGGCAAGGGTATGTGTCAGCTCTAGGAAAGGCTCTGGGGGTCTTGAGGGAACGCAGACTTCTAAGAGAGTTGTGTCAATTATGGGTTTCAACCAATACTTCAACTGCAACTCCACCAGATCACTCTGTTAGAAACATTTTTGAATCTATGTATTTTGCTTCTGACTTCAGCTTTTTTTCACTCGCCTTCCCAGTTTTACAAACACATAGCAAATGCTGCATCAAGTTTCAAAACAAGACATGGTTTTGAATCCAAACATCAAGCGCCTTGGTGCAAAAAGTCTGAATTGTTTGGGTGTTAAAGAGATTGATACTTCCATGAATGGAAACAAGCTTCAAAATCCCCCCAACCTAGCAGGCAGCTGAAGGCAGAAGATTCAGCCAAGGCCACGACACTCAACCATAGCTCTTACGGTCTCTGGATTGTACTTGCTCTCCATCACCCCACATATCCCAGCATTCCAAGGCAAAACACTCTTCAAAGACAAGCAGAGGAAACCCCGTTTTAAAAGCTGGCTTGGTGCATCGCACCAGCAAAACTTCATTTTCCTTTGTGGGTCATCTTTAATGTCAATTACATTATGGACACTGGGAGAAGTGTCCAAGCATAGCTGCTGCCTCATTCCAATCGCTTATCACCACTGTTTCTTCAAGGAAGGGGAGGAAAAAAAAAAAGAAAGTCCTTGGAAACTAAATATTTACACACCCACGTACGCTAATCCCAACGGATCCAAGGGTGGGAAGCCTATTTAAAAAGCCATCCTTAATTACTTTCCCATTTGAAAGGGAATAATCTGGTGATTAGCTAGAATGCTTTACATTAGTAATCACATATTTTTGAAGAGGAATAATCTTCTGGTGTGTGCACAGACAGTATAGGGACCCAACAAGCAGGGCCATGAGCTGGAAGCACAGTGGGTTATTAGTGCAATACACAGATTTATCAAGAGCATCCTTTGGTCCCTTTTTGCTGATGTATTAGCAAAACTAACTCTCTCATCAGAAGTCAAGTGGTTTCTGCTGGAAAAAGGCTAAATAATCCAGACCAGGGGATGTACGCAAGGATTTCCAAGGTCCCCCTGCCACTGCAAAGCAAATAGCAACAGTTTGCTAATTGGCAACAGCCACTGCGCTGCTCAAGGAAAGGGCTGAAGCCTTCAGGATAGGTGAAAGTTTGATTATAAGACATGCATGGCGGATCATTTAGAGAAATAAAACCGTATTCGCTTTGCCACAGCCAGCTATTAAAAGTGGAGAATGTTATTTCAGGTAATAAAGAGCAAGACCTGAGGACCAGCCTGGGAATTCAAATTTACAGCCTGTATCAAATTCATACGCTGTAAAACTTCACCTAGTTTATAAGTTTCTCACCAACTTCATAAAACATGTTTTATTATTATTGTTTTCTGACTCTCCTGCCTTAATAAAATTCCTCTCCCAGCCCGTGTGGGTGTCGCATTATAAACATTTGCACTTTGATTCATTCAAGACTGAAGAAAGCTTTCGAGGTAACCTATTAGGAATACTTTAAATGTTTCAAAGACATCCCAGTTTCCCCTGAACGCTGCAGAGCTTTAAAGCAATAAATAAAAACGTGCCTTGCCACAAGCCACCTCCAAAACTCTGCTGGGCGGCTGCTGACTCAAGAGATCACATTTGGGAACGACCGAGTTGCACACCAGCCCGGCAGGGTCCATGCCTGGCATGGGATGAGAAAACGCAGGGGTTATCAGGGCACAGGGGAAGGCAATCACCCACCAATCAACCCCCAAGCCCCCTTAGCAGGGAGCCCTGGGGTGCTGCTCAGTGGGTCCCACTGGTTGAAGGCAACGCTTCCTCACAGTTAGGAGCCAGATTGTGCAAAAGCAAGGGTTTCCCTATCCCCAGTCAGCCCCAGCGCTGGCACACAAAGGCAGAGCGGGAGGGTGCTCTAAGCAGCATCCTTCTCAAAGAAGCCCATTTTCTCCAGCCTCAGCCAAAGCCCGTTGAAGTTAATGAGCGTCTTTTTATAGCTTTCAGCAGGCTTTCGAGCAAGCCTTTCAGTGCAGGGGACTCCAGCATGTGCGCAGTGGTGCCAGCCATTGCAGTAATAACCCACGCACAGTGCAAGGAGGGATAATAAAAGCTGATTTTTATAAAGATACTGAACACAATTAGCTCTCAGCCTCACAGCTCCCACCAGCCTCCTTCAACCTCCTCCCCTCTGCAAGGTCAGCTTCAGCACCCATTGGAGGGGCATCACCAGGTGATGGAAGAGTTTGGGAAGGTCCTGCCTAAGCTGGGTCCAAATTAAAGGCATCAGTGCCTTTAATGCCTGCACAGCTGAGGCTTCTCTCCATTTCAATGAGGAAGAGTGAGGCTGCCTGGTGCGGCGCACGTGGCTCAAGGAACCACACCATCCCTCCCTGGAAAATATGGCATAGAGGTGATCCTCCTATATTTTATTAATCCAGAAATTACCCCTTTACAGCTTTGTACATGGTCACAATGGCACCATTATATAGGACCTCACAGTGCCTCTGGCAATAGCCTGATGGGCTCAAGCAATTTAGACCCTCACCAGTAACTCCATCTCAAAGACCATGCATCTCCAGGAAGTCCACCCACTTGCATGAAGCTTCTGGAAAGCTTCAGCTAAACCCTACGGGCTGAGACATGCAGCATCTCAGGCTCACTTGCAGCCAGGTTCTGCTTCTAATTGCCAGCACTCGATAAAGGATGCAAAGACCCAACATCACTGCTTAAAAATCATTACAGCAGTAGTCATAGGAACATATTTGTTTCATATGAAAAGCAGAGCTGATGCATCACAGCGTGCTCTGAGAGAATCTTGCTCCAGCTCTGTCCCTGTGCGTCCATCTCATTCCTTGGGCATCTGGAAATTTCAAGGGACTCCAGCAACAGGCACTGTGGCTACTTCCATCCCTGTGACAAGCGCTGCAGCTACTAAAACCCTTGCAACAAGCACCATGACTACTCAAACCCCAGCAACAGGCCCTGTGGGTACTCAGACCAGAAAAGTGCAGTGGTGATGGAATCAGAACTGGCTCCAGCGCACAACAACCCAACACCACACACCGTCTTTCCTGCCTTAATAGACAGTTATGACAGATGGAGCCCAAAGTCATGGACTAAATTAACTCAATGGACTTTTACAGGGATGGCCCATAGACTAAGGGAATGATATCTCTGTGTGTATATCTCAAATGCCTGGAAAGGTGATGGTCTGTCCCTATGCGTCAATCTCCTTCCTTGGGCATTTAGAAATATGAAAGTGTTGGGTGAAAAACAATAAAATAAAGGTGCCCAGCCACCTACCAAAGCCAGCACCCAGCTATTTCTTTGAGCTGCCCCAGCTCAAAGATAGACATGAGTCTATCCCCCTCCCAGCTCCCCCCAGCCAGAGGACAGGGGGCTGCCCAACAGGACTGGAGCAGATCCCCCGCAGGCAGCCCTGTTCTCCTGCCTCCCAAGGGCAGTGCTTCCTTTTCAACTCTTCTGCTGGGTTCCTGGTTTTCCTGGGGAAGATGTAATTCACACCCCTTCGCCTCTTCCATGGTGATTTAATGTCTTTTGAGCAAAAAGCAATTATCCTCATATCAACAGGACCCTGGCGAGGATGATAATGAGTCAGCTCAGACCCTGCGGCTAAGGAAGCAGCTGAAGCGAGTGGAGGCCTCTGGTAATCAAAGGCACAACCCTGGCCTCCAATGGCATAAAGAATAAAAGAAAAGAAAATTTAAAGCCTCCACACAACTTCTGTTGTTGCCGTTCCGTCTCCATCCCTCCAGCCATGGAATAGGTTATAGCATCAGGAGAAAGGGGACCAGCACCAGCCCTGGGTCCCTTCCACTTTGCCTTGTAGATGCATTTTGGGTGCTGCTTCCCAGCTCACCCACAGCACCCCACAACAGGGAGCTGGCACAGGGGGGGTTGGCCTCATGCTCAAAAGCCAATACCACACACCTGTTTTCCCAGGTTTCGGAGCTCAAGGAGGACCCCCCTATTTGGAGTTAAGCCCAGAATGAAGAAGACCTGCCGTGCCCCAGGACTGGCATGCAGGGCCAGGCAAAAACGGGTGTCCCCATATTCTGCCCTGCAAATGGAAAGAAAATAGGAAAAGGAATGCAAAGACATGTACCTGCAACAGGTCTTGGGCTTTGCAGGACTTCAGAGGCTCCCCAGGAGAAGGCAGAGCCATGAGGAGAGCATCCAGTGATGCCAAACACCAGGGCAGTGTGCTGAGCTGCTCTTCCCATCAAAAACATATATAGCCAAGCAAAGACAGCAAAATCCAGCCACATTCAAAGCAATCCAAGGAAGATGCTAGTTAGGTTTAAATAATCCAGAACTTGGTGCGCTGTTGCTGCTGGGTTGCAGCATACACAGTACCAGTGCATCAGAGAGACAGGCAGGATGCAAGAGGGACTTTTTGGGGAAAACATCATGGAACAATCCTTTAACATCATGACAAAGCTGCTATGTGGGATGGGAGAAAAGAGCCTAAGAGCTAAAAGGATAGCCACAGCCTCTCACCTATTCTCAGCCTCCACTTTTACTCCTTGCATAACAAATCAACACTTCATCAGCTTTGAACAACAGTAACACCCACCGGATGCCTCCCCAGATATTAAATGTGTTCCTTACTACACAACAAGTGCATACCTGAGGGTTTATTAATAACACCTTATCGCTTGGTGTGGCTATTTCCCAATTAAAATAAATAAATAAATAAATACTGTAACCCCCTATCCCCCCCAAAACCCCACCAAAATAAACTTAACAGGTTGATATTGGAAGAAGCGAGGCCGAAGGAAAGTCATCTTCCTTGGCCAGGGCTCAGCGCAGGGCCCCTTCCCCTTTGAACTGTTGCCTCTGATTTTTCACCACAGGGCTCCCAGCAGGAACTTATTAAAGCCAGACCAAAGCACGTATGCTTTAATAGTAATTAGGTCACCCTGGGTTGTGGGCTTAGCAGGCAAAACTATAATTATTTAGAAACATCAAGTTTAAATGCCAAAGAGCCTTAATGCAGCTGAGCTAATTAACTAATTTCAACTAAGTCACTGATTAGCTTAAAAAAGAAAAAAAAAGAAAAATCAATGATCATAGACAACAACATTTTCTTTTAACAGGTTGTTTTCTTGCAGCAATTCTCAATTGCACAAAAGGAGACCAACAACCCCCGCTAACCAAATATTATTGTAATTAAATATTCAACAGAAAGCCTCTTCAATTATTCAGAAGACTGATAACACTTGTTTATAATTGGGGTGGTGGAAGAGGTTTCCAGAAGCAGGGATTCTGCACATTATCAGGCTCTGCTTACAGATGCAAACCCACATGGGCAGATGGGTCGTGGCATCAGTACACAGTGCCGGCTCCGGCACAGCTCCAGCCACCACTCCCATCCCTCCTGCAGAAACTAAACTCGGGAGAAGGATGCTTTCCAGCCTCGACATAAGAAAATGGACCATATGGTCCACATGCTTTCTGGATTTTTGTCATTAGACCAGAAATTTAAGGGACTAATGGCCAGTTTCCAGGTTTCACACCATTTTCCAATGGTAGCGTTATTCCCTCAACAGAGAACCAGGAGGAAAAGCAGACCCCTGTGTATCATTATAACTCACTAAGCAGCATTACCATAGGAAATTACAAATTAGCTTTTCAGCAAAGGATATGGGGATATTTAGATTAGCTATAGAGGAACTACAGAACCTTTCAGTCCATTTATCAAAGCTCTTGTAGCTCCAACTTCCAGAGAAATGAAACAACAATAAATATTAAGCAGGGAAAGTTAATCTCTGCCGAATGCACTTAAATAATTCAAAAGTTATGAGAAATTAATAAATAAAGCAGACCCTTCAGCTCCTACAAACACACATCACATTTTTCTCACCATTTCTCATGATGTGACTTTGTGGAAAATGGATGGTGACGCAAAGAAGAAAACCCAAACCAAACCACAAATACCAGCTATGCCTGGGAGCAACCACATTTACAGTGCAAGAGGGAGCCGTGTCTGCCACTTATCTGGAAAGCAATAGTGCTGATTTGGGCAAGAGTTTGCTCTCACTGTCCCCAAAACAAGGGCTGTGTTGCCTCTACCCACTACTGGATGGTGTCCACATCAGCCCTGTGCCTGCTCCCTCTCCTGCACACTCTGAAGCAGCCTCTCAAGCTGCTCGCCTTTGGAAAGACTGGTTTTAGCCCCTAAAAGCAGGACTGTCCAATAACCAGCCTGGTATCCTGCGGCCAGCCAAGGTCTCAGTTCTCTCCTGATGCTGCTCTGGTATCACTCTATCCCCTTCTCCTCCCACACCAACCTCCCCCAAGAGGGAAAAATGGGAGGGATGCTGGAGGCCCAGCCAGCAGAAGCATGCTGTGTTCACAGGTGGACCATGATGCATCCGAAAGTCTTCTGGATTCATGTTCATTTGCCATCCCCACCACTCAGCATCCCTTTGCAGGGTGCTCTCGGTCACCAGCAGACTCAAAGTCCCACCATTTGGGCCGTCCACATCACTCCCATCACCCCAGCTCTGTAGACCTCCACGAGCAACAGGCACTCTGGCTTCGTAACATCACAACTGAGGCTGTGCCTTTCCAAATTGCTACCCAGCAAATACCCAAGCTTAACATTTGCCTTGTGCAAGTATTCAAGCATGCAACGCTTGATAGCTCAAATGTTTGCAGAAAGAGAACAAGGTCAAATTGAAATGCACTTTCAAATTCTAATGAATATTTGGGGAAAACATTCCCTCCCCCAACCCCAACTCTTTACTCAGCCTCTCTGTGCTGTTAAATGACTGCTTACACCGACTGTGTCTCTTCAGACAGAACGGAGCACTGCAGCACCTTTTGGGCTGTATCACAGAAGTCTGGGTATCCTGCATGAAGCGATTTCCACACCAGAGTACGATGAGCTTGTACCCACAGCTGGGAGAGGTATTAAAAGCCTCCTTGAGCTGTCTGGGTCTCCACTGGAGTGGTGCAGTACACACCACAGGCATTACAAGAGCAGCGCTCTGGGAGCCTCAGCCTTGCTCCAAGCACGTCTTCCATCAGCCTCAGAGAATCAGCTAGGTTGGAAAAGATCATCAAGTCCAACCTCTACCCCAGGACTGCCGAGTAAGTCCACCATTAAACTATGTCACTAAGGGCCTCATCTACATCCCACAGCAATCCTGCTGCACTAGGGATCAAGACCTTGCTAACCTGATCAGCATTGAGTTTCCCATTGCCCAAGGAACTATTTTCCCCCTTTCACCAACTCTGAGTATTTCTTTCACTTACAGAACCCATTTCTGCTAGAAACATCTATTATTTAGCACCGTGGTCTGGCTCCAGAGCCAAACACATTCAGGTTACTTCATCAGCATCAATATTTTCTTCCGATTCTTACAGCCAGCAGATTTTTACTCTGTCCTCTTGTGTTAGGAGCTGCATCTGGGGTAGGGATGAGGCCACCTTACAAACCTTCCCTGGCAGCTCATGCCACAGTAGACAGGGCCACTAAACACGCTGGAGCACAGGACAGCAACCCTGTGTCCATACGGAGACAGTAAGCAGAAAGAGCAGAAAAACACATACATTTATCACAAACCCCACCTTTTCATTGACTGGAGATACCAGCAATTAGTAAAACCAAAAAAATACCAGCAACACAGGTATCTGCAGTCTCAGGCCAGTTTTCCATGACCAGACAAAATGCTTTCCCTTCAGGCTAACAAGATCTGAGCTCATTCATCATGCCAAGGATAAAGTTTTTCCCCTTAGGGTTTTGGGTTTTTTTTTCTTTCCCAAATAGTTTGTGCGAAAAAGTAAGAGTAAAGGAATGGCTAGATATCAGCACTTGCAAATTCCCATGCAGGATAATAGCACTTGCAAATCTCTCCTGAAGACTTGTTCCTAGCTTCTCCTTGAAAACTGCTGTGCTCCCGGTGAAGCAGCTGGGCCAAAGGTGGAAGCCCACATGGTGACAGCGGTGATGGGAAGGGTGGTGCGGCAGCCACCGGCTCTCAGCTTGCTCAGTGCAGGCACCACTCCGGCGCCTGACGGAAGCAGAGGAAGCCCAAAGGATGCCTGCAACAGATGTGTGGATCCCGAGCCAAAACGGGAGGAGAGAGGGCGCCTGGGATGGGCGGCACGCAAGGAGCAGGAGCCAGGGACAACACGCTCTATGCAAACTCTCCATCCCCGGTCCTCCCCCAAGCTGTGATTCCGAAGGCGAGGCAGGTAAGCAAGCAGATAAGCACAGAAAGCAAAACTAAGCCGGATCTGCCAGCCCTGAGTGAGGCTTTTCACCTCCCTCCCCCTGCTTTGCTTATCGCGATGCCGCAAGCAGCAATACAGGAGATGGAGAGAAAAACCTGTCCTTTAAAAGAGCTGGCATGAGGCAGGGAGATGATGGATAGGTGAGCAGGTAGGCAGATTAAATAGCCTGCATGGAGAAACTGCACCAAAGCGGACATCAGCCCCAACTGACACACCAGCACCTCAAACTCCAACAGCTCCTGTATTAAAAAGCACAGCGATGGCCCATTACCATCCTCTCTATGTGCTAAATGTGACTATATTTGGTTCAGCTAACACAAGAGAGAGCACGCGAGCGGCGCCTGAGTGATTGCAGGGTGTGGGAGAGATGGAGTATTTCTTCCTGTCATCTTCTCATGTCCCTCTTCCTCTTCACAAGCCACAAAAAGAATTTAAAACTACTATGAAGATCCAGGTGTCCAGCAGGAAACAGCCAGCCGAGCCCCAGGATTTGGTAAAAATCAAGTAACTGTAAGAAAACTCAGATAAGCGACTCCACTATCTCCAGGTTCACGTGCCGCAGGCAATGAGTTAGCAAGGTTTTATGGAGCATAAAGAGATGTTCGCAGGCAGCCCTGACCCTGGCTTCATCCTCCTCCTATTCCAACCGGGTCCAGACCCTCAAACATCTCTCTCCCTACCCCGCCACCATCCCAGAGAAAAGACTTTTTGTTCCGATGGCTCATCTGGGATGCAGGGAGCCACGGCACAGCCGTGCTCCAGCCGTGGCTTTGACTTGCTGTCGGAGAGGGCTGCCGGCGAAACCGGTCTCATGGCTGTTCCAGGGGAAAAGCCAGACCCCAAGGTAGGTTAGGCTCTGGGAGATGCTTCAGCTTGGGTAGCAAAACCCACGTTTCAATCAAGCAAATGCAACCTCTGCACCAGGAGGATCCATAAGATTTAAATAAGCTCCATAAAAAGGTGTTTTCATTATACGACCACGCCAGGAGGCTGTCACCTTAAGCCCAAATCAGATTCGATTGCTTTGCCTCAGGAATTTCTCATCCAAAATTTCTCCTTAAATCTGAGATCTCTCCCAGGATACTACTTTACTATCCAAGCCATTTCCTCAGCTGAGTAGAAATGACACTGCTCTTCAACAGGTTCAGTCCCAGGCAGGGATGCTGGTTCTGCCAGCCCAGCACACGCTCCCAGGGGTGGCTTGGGGAAGCTGGGGAAGACCCTGCATGACAGACAGACAGACACATCACCCAAGAGAGTGCTCTCAGACAGGGACCAAGCCGAGGTCCCCCAGCCAGCCGCGATGTCAGCAGTACCTCAAGCAGCTGACGCTGCAAACACCAGCTAGTGAAGTGCTGCTAACAGGTCTGGCATCTTCACGTGCGGCTTTGCGACCAAGCAAGCATGCACCCATTTGCATCACGCTTAAGCAACGCATCAGCATTTCCACCTCGAGTTATTTCTATACAGAGATGCAACGAGGGAGGAAGCCTGAGAAAGAAGAAAAGCAAACGCCTGGCTCAGCCAAAAGCTGGCAGAAAGTAGATGCTGCAGCAAATGGGCCTGGCTGCCACAACCAGGCAGGCACGCTTGCGAGCAGAGGGCAACCATGGCCAACACTCCCACCCCACTGGAGACCATCACAGCAGCGTTCCAGCTCCTGAACTGGCTCTGTGTTGCCCAGAGCTGAGCTGCCACTCTCTAGCCAGCTCTATCAGTTGCCAGTTCAGCTGTAACCATGCTCATAATAGCTATATCACCCCAAAGAGGGGACAAGCCCCACACAGGCCAGCATCTTGGCTAGCCCACAAGACCCCATGCATCATCTTTCTGTAGCCACATGCTTCGTGTTGCCACAAGCAGGGGACCACACAATGTTCCCCACTCACAGATACTGCTGAAGCACCAGGCAGCCCCTGCCATGGCCTTTTCGCTCGTGTTGTACCAGGAGAAAAGGAGGCAGTGGCAAAATAAAGCAAAGCAATAACCCAAGAAATACTTCCAAAGCCACATCAGCCAGAGAGCAGCGATCCACCGCCAACGCCAGCCTGGGGCGACCTGGCTGTCCTGCCAGGCCCAGCACCCAGAAGCTGGGTCTCAACCGTGGGCACCATCCCAGCGCACAGAGTCCCGCGACCGGGCAGGTCATGGGGAAAAAAGACTTCAGCCAGACAGCACGGACCTCGCTGAAGGGATGCCCATGCATCTGCCCACCAATGGGACAAGCATCTCCTGGACCAGTCCATCCCAAGGAAAGGAGACCCCTTGCCCACATCTCAGGTGCACCCATCCTCCTTTGACACAAAGCTCTCACGGGTGCTGGAGGCACGGGAGGAGGAAGACAGCCAGAGGCATCCCAGTGCACAGCCACAGCCCCCTGGAGGTGTTCCCCACCGCGACCCCAGGCAGCGCTCTGCCGGGGACGGCATCCGGAGCAGCCGCCGGTCCCACGCAGATCCGGACGGGTTTTCCACAGCGTCCCCCAAGCGCTGGAAACCCCCCAGCCCCTTCCCGCAGCCACCCACGGCCGCGGGCGAGCCCCGCGCTGCCAGCACCGGCTCCCCCCGGCTGCGGGAGAGCGGCTGCCAGGACCGGCCGGTGCCAAGCGGAGCCCCGCGCCCCTCGAAACGAACAGGGACCGCGCCGGGAGCCAGCCCCGTGCCGGTTTGCCGGCCCCGGCACACAGCGCGACGGGCGAGCCGGCTCCCCGCGGCGCTGGTACCCGCGGCTCAGCATCACCCCCGGACTCCTTTCGCACTCCCGGTCCCGGTCGCGCCTCACCTTCCACGGCGGCCGCGGCAGCGGCCAGGCAGAGCAGCACCACCAGATCCGCAGCCATCGCCTCCCCGGGCTCCTCGCGTCTCTGCTCCGCAGGCGTCAGCCGCTACCGGCGGGCGGCCGTGAGCGGGCATGGGGGTGCGTCCGCGGGCCGGGCCAGGGTAGGTCGGGTCTGGCCGGGACGGGGCCGGAACCGCGCCGCCTCCCCGCGCCGCCCGGGTCACATCGCCGCCGCGAGTGCAGCAGCGGCCACGCCGCCGCCGGCCCCCGCCGCCGCCCGGCCCCGCCCCTCGCCGCCGCCCCGCCAATCCCCGCGGCGCTCCCCGCCTTCCCCCCGCCCCTGCCACCACCCCGCCAATCCCCGCGGAGCGCCCCGCCTCCGCCCTCCGCGAGCTGCTGTCCGAAGGGGGACGGCGCCCCCTGGCGGCTCGCCGCCGCCGCCGCCCCCCCCATCATTCCTGCTCGGGGGACCCCACTTCCCCAGCCCACGGCGGGGCGGACCCAGAGCCCTCACCCCGGGGAGGGGAAGGGTGGGCCCGGTCCCTCCCTTTTGTCGCCGCAGGAAGCCGGAGCAAACAGGCAGCGCCACGCCGAGCCGGGCCCCCTGGCCGCCCGAAACACGGCTGCTCCCGTGTGAGGGTCAGTACGCTCCAGCCACATAAAAGTCAACTCCGCCTCTTGCCTCCCTCCGGCATCCTCACTGCTTGCAGGACGTTGCCCCAGGGCCCAAGGTGCGATGGCACGCAGGAGCAGCAGGCTGCCCTCCCTCCATGCCCAACACCAGGGTCCCCAGGGTATAGCATCCCTGTCTCTGACAACAGAAGGTGCTTGTCCCCGGGGCCACGTCCTTGTGCGCATGATCCTTTGGCAGCATGGGGTGTCACCACTGCACAGATGGGAGCTGAAATGAGCCCTCCAGAAGGGAATTCACCCTGTCCCCACCACCCCACGCACTGCAACAAGGCAGCTCTGGGTCATAGAATCAGATCGGTTTGGGTTGGAAGGGACCTTCAAAGCTCATCTAATCCAAACCCCCTGAAATGAGCGGGGACATCTTTAACTAGATCAGGTTGCTCAGAACCACATCCAGCCTGGTCTTGAATGGCTCCAGGGATGTGCATCCACCACCTCTCGGGGCAACCTGTGCAGTATTTACCACCCTCAATGTAAAGAACTTTTTCTTCACATCCAGCCTGAGTCTTCTCTCTTTTAGTTTAAAACCATCATCCTTCATCCTATCACAACAGGTCCTGCAAAAATGTCTCTTCCCATCTTTCCTATAGGCCCCTTTTAAGAACTGAAGCAATAAGGTGTCCATGGAGTCTTCTCCAGGCTGAACAATCCCAACTCTCATCTGTCCCCCATAGGAGAGATGCTCTATCCTGCTGATCATTTCTGTGGCCTTCCTCTGTACCCTCTCCCGCAGGTCCATATCTTCCCTGTACTAAGGACTGCAGAGCTGGATGCAGGACTGCAAGAGCGGTCTCACCAGAACGGAATAGACGGGAAGAATCCCCTCTCTTGTCCTGCTGCTCATGCTCCTTTGGATGTGGCCAAAGATTCAATGGGCCTTCCCAGGGTCAGCATCCCCCTTAGCTCCTCTTCCCAACCAGGCAGTCACTTCACCTGGTTCAAAGATGCCCCCATCCCTCTCTCCTGCAGTGTTCATGCACCCCAGCACACACAAGAAAGACTGGGGCAAAGCTGAGGGCAGGGAAAGCAGCAAGGGCTCATGCAGGTCATGGCCACCTGCCTGTATCCAGGGTGCATCTGCTATTACAGTGGGATGAGCAGCCCTGCAGAGGTAACAAGCACTGGAAAACAGTCATAGAACAGTTTGGGTTTGAAGGGACCTTAAAGATCATCCAGTTCCACAGCTTGTCAGTGAAAGAGCGCACAAAAACCACCATTCAGCAGGGCCACAGGAACAAGAGTTTTCTTTTGCAGTTGTGCAAAATGTATTTCGAGCAGGTCCTATTCAGTTGAGCAAATAACAGAAAAAAATTGCCATGAAGCTTCTGGTGAAGTTTTAAGGAAATTTGCTTTTATCTTGACAACCCTTCTTCATTTCCTTCCCATGAATATCTCAGCAATCCAGTTTACTCACTCAGAGGATCACAGAAAGAAAACTGTGAAGTAAATGTCAGTATTATTTGCATCTTTATCCAGTCTGCCACAAAAGCAACACCATGTTATTTATCTGATCTAGCACAACTCAGTAACAGCTCAAGTATAGAATATTCATGATGTGCAAAGCAAAAAAATGTTCATCATTTGAAAATACAAGAGGCAAAGAGCTGAGCCTGCGAGTTATCCAGAGAACTGCCTCGGTTATTTGGGGGGGGGGGAGGCGGGTGGAAAAATCAAACAATTGCTATCCACTGGAAAACTTGCATTCAGAAGCCAACGTCTGACAAAGAAAGAGAGCCTGACAACTTTTGTATAAGGAAAAAAAGAATAAAATACATCAATATTCTTCTGATTTCTTTTCAGCTGGCCAAAGAGTTGGCTGTGCTGGGTAAAAGCCAGCTGTGTTTGTTCAGAAAGCTTTCTCTTCTGTCAGCCTTGCTCCGAGTCTCTCAACAGCAATGCTTCACTTCTAGAGGATGCAGCTCAGGAAAAGCCTCTTTGCCATGCTATCATTCAGAGGGCAGGCACAGGGAGGCAGCATCATTGTGCCACAGGGCCACTCGTTCTTGCTACCCGATGGGGTTATGGTCACCAGCTGACACAGAGATCACAGCCACACCAGCATCCCACTACAAGACACACCAAGGGCAATAAA
The DNA here is from genome assembly GCF_037157495.1 of Lathamus discolor. Lineage (NCBI taxonomy): Eukaryota > Metazoa > Chordata > Aves > Psittaciformes > Psittacidae > Lathamus > Lathamus discolor. The sequence goes on along the minus strand of NC_088886.1, from coordinate 50,306,741 downwards.
GCTGGCTGGCTGTCATATTTTGCCCTATTTCACCCTCTGAGCTAGCCATGTTTGGGATACTTTTCCTGCAGTGCCCCATCCGTCAGGATGTACTTCCTTCAGACCCCCACCTGAAGACCAGAAGGCCACCGGCGAGGTCCCATCTCATTTGCTTCTCCCCAGAACCCCACATCCCAGAGCTGCAATCAGAGCAAAAGGCCCCAGACCCCAGGCAGCACAGCAGTGCATCGCAGTGCTCAAAGTGTCTTGCAGAAGGCAAAGCACCCCTCCAGGCCACACATGACCCCCAGTGATGCCCACCAGGCATCCGTCCAGGAAGGACACAGGGCTAAAAAGTCATGCTAAGAGCACAAAGAGCCTCCGGGAGGGCTTTTGGCAGCCCCATGCCTGCTGTGCACGGCCAGTCCCTCTGCTCCTGCGGCACAGCCGGCAGCACATTGAGATGGCGGGAGTCAGCTGCCAGAATTAGCTCTGTCTTAATTAACAGCTTTGCCTTTGTTCTCTGATGATGCTTCAGGCAATGCCAAGCCCTTTCTGGAGGATGAAGATCTGGGATCCCAGTGAAAGGAAACATCAAGAGTTATCACATTCTGCAGCACAGATCTCCCCATTGAAACCACTTTCAGGATCAAAGGTGTCACAGTCTGTGGTTGTCCCCATCCTCTCCCACCACACTGCACCATCTGAAACACAAAGATGAATCACATCTGGCTGCCCCTGTGCATGTGGTGGCAGGAATCATGCTGCAAGGGGGTTCTGGAAGGGTCACCCCAAATCCTTTGAGCTGTGAACCAGCAAGCCCAAGCCTTGGGAGAGTCTGGCACCTCTTGCAACACAGTGCATTCACCCATAGGGTGACCAAGGCTCCTGTCAAGCACCAGAGCTACTGCCCAGTTCAGACCAGGAGGATCACTAGAAAGGTTCTCTTGGTGGCAGGGGGGCCCTGGCAAGATGCTTGCTAACATAGGAGCATCTCAGAGCAGACATAAAGGTTAAACGAGCCTTCCACTGCATCAGCCCCACAAGCACAGTGCAGACCCACAGGCAGAGAGGCCTCCCCTTGCCAGAATAAGCACAGGCACTAAAGCAGCCACAATGCTCCCAGTCTATTTTCCAAGCCAAAGCCAGGTCTGTGAGGAGGGCAGGAAGATTTCTGCACCGTGTATCCTCAGCAAGTGCTCTCGCAGGAAGCTATCCTCAGCAGTGCTCTTGCTAATCCTGCTAAAGCAGCACAGGCTGCTCCCAGCAGCTTGCCTGTGCATTAATTGCAGAGGAAAAGCATGCACCTACAGCATCCTCCCAGCAGTCAAAGCCTGAGGAGCTGATAAATCCTCTCTCTGATAAGAAAAGCAGATTCCTTCTATTTTTCAGCATTTCAGACTTGTCTGGTGTGCCCCAATACAAGCCATATGAGACAAGTAAGCACAGGCAATGCTGGTGAGCAGCATCCAGCCCCTGCAGTACTGCTTGTGCAGTAGAACCCCCTCCTACAAGTCTAAATAAATGTGGTATGATGCAATAACATTAATTAGCACCAGTAAGTGCTTTAGTGTATTCACCAAGGGCAACAACCCAGTCACTTGGCACACTGCAGTCCAAACTGCTTACTGCACTCCCAAGAGAAGTAGCCTCAGGGAGACTTCTGGACCTAAAATACCATAGGGAAAGTAAAGGGAGGGATGGAGAGAAGATATTCTCTTCTTCAGGCATTCACAGAAAACTCAGGTATCTTATCAGAGCAGAAGCTGTAGGAAGGACAACTCCTTTTGTCATGTGAACAATTTGAGGACTAAATTGAAGTGAGACGTGAAGAAAAAGTAGGTGAGATGAAGGTTAATTTGGCAACCAGAGTGAGAACAGAGGGAGCTAAGCTATGGAAGAGTCTATTAATTCCCTGGGCTAGAGAGACACACAGTCAGAGCTGGGACTTGGAGTAACTCCCCGCACAGTAGTGAAAGATAGATTGCAAGTTCTTCTTGTGGAATATTCTGTTTATTAAGTACAGAAATAGGAGACAGTCAAGTGCCAAGTGCCTCGAGCCTCTCAGTGCCTGAGAGCATATTAATCACTCCACATGATTGAACAAAAGATGAGAGCAGCATTAAGACAGGCTCTAGTGCAACGCTAGTCACCATATAATAGAATGGACCCACAGCTTTCTCAACTCCACACTACCACCAGCTACAGTGGCAGGAAAGGCTCCTCCTTCTCTAGCAGTGATGACCTTTCTCTGCAGGACAAGGTAAAGATCAGCAGTTCTCCTCTTAGGAGGAGAGAAAGCCCCGCATTGCTTTGATTCCATAGATGCTGCAACTTATGTTTCCTGGGTTTTCCCTTTAATTGGGCTTTTCAGGATGGTTGCAAGGCTGCAGGACAGCACAAGCACAGATCAGGCATGCTGCTTGCTCCACATTTTTCCTTCTTTCCAGCCTCTCCAGGTGGAAGAATCTCTTTGTTCCCTTGAAGGCAGAGGATTAACAAAGGCAAATGCGAAAAAAAAAGAGAGAGAGAAAAACAAAGTCTCCTTTGAGGATGGATGACTTCTTTTTATCTGTTTCTAATCTGGCTTCAACTTTCATTTCTTCAGGAGAAAAAAAAAACCCTGAAGATTAAATTTTATGCCAAGGCAAGCTATGATAAGTGACAGAAACACTCTGTCTCAGGCTCTCTGCTGGCTCTGTGAAGTCAGAACATTCATGGGGAAGAAAGCGAAATACAGACAGGAAAACACTTTCAATGGAGATTTAAAATAAAAACTCTGCTCATGTTCCGAATGCAAAAGCTACAGAAAAATACGCCTCTCCTCCGAGGAAATTTTGTTATCCTGAAGCAAAATGCAATTTATCTTTGGAAGCTTTAAGAAAAACAGGGAGGGGAACCTGCCACAAGAGTTCCGCTTTATCACAGCGTTTGGCTTGTTGCAGTCTGAGCTGTGTTCCTGCTCCTGGAAGCAAACAAGAGATGTGAAGTTTAAGGTTCAAGACTACCCAAAGCAGCAGGGAGGAGGGAGAATGGTCCAGCCCACCACATATCAGCTGTTTCAGGGTCTCATTCAGATGTTTCTCTACTGAAATCAGTTAGAGTTCATAAAGCTGGCTGCAGTGGCTGGTTTGGATCGGATTCCCTTCTCATGCAGAGGAAGGTTCCCATTTTCCCCTACTACATCATGATGAATTTCCAATTGTCACCTTAATCAATGGTCCTGTGAACACTATCATGAGGGTAATATGAATTTTTTTCCCTTTTCTTATCACTCACAGGGTAATTACATGGATGATTGCACTCAAGGACAAGAGCATGTGTCCTGCACCCTTGCACAGAGCACAGCACACAAGCACACACATGGCAAAATCACACAAATTCTTCGCCAGGTAAAGGGAAGAAGGCCAGGAATATTCAATCAAACCTACAACCCCACGTGTAGACATATGCACAAACAAGTGAATGCCACTGCAGACACTGTAGCCTGCCTGATGTTATTTGCCATCAAATCTCACAGATGGATAGATGCAAAGGCCAGAAGGACCTGCTGCACCCCTGTAACCTAACTGCATTAGACACTAAACTTCACCCAGCAGGTTTTGCCTTGCGCATTTGGCTGCTTGCAATAGAAACCTGCATCTTAACAAAGTCCTGACAAAGCTACCCCTTTGTATACCCCAGGTACACATTTAAACTGCCCCAGCAGCTTCTGCGGCAGTTTGAATGCCACAGGTTCATTTGACATGACTCGGGCTGCCCTTCCCAAGCCCCTCTTGGGAAACCAGCTGCCAAGACCCTGAGATGCAGCACCCTGGCTCCTGCTGTGTGCAGCTTCCTGCTTCAGCAGCCAGGGTCTACATGATCATAACCCTGCTAGTGACCTGCACATCCCTAGCTCCACTTTATGCCAGCAACAAGGAGGGGAGGAAGACTATCTCATTACTCTGAAAGGCAGGAGAGTACACAAGATATACTCTGTGCAGTGATAACTGCGCAGTTCTCAGCTCCCATCCCTCCACACCACAGCACACAATGCCCGGGCACTTTACACAGCTACATTTGAGTGTAATTCTTAATACAAGTATCTGGAAGAGGAATGAAGTAAGTCTTTGCTAGGTTTGATTGGCAAGAGACATCAAGAGCCGTGCAGGAGGGGATTTGAGGAAGGCTTGCATTTCAAACAGGGCAGGCAGTCAGAGGTTTACCCAGAGCAAAGAGGGAAGCAGCGAGGCTGTCGTTTCATCGGTTAACATCTGGCAGCTGCAGAACTCGGAGATAATTCTGCCTCCGTCCTCCAGAGAGTTCGGCTCTGGGAGGGATGCCAGAGACATGGCAACCAGGAGGGGATGAAATTCCTTCACAGAATCCAAAACAGGCAGTCAAACATCACAATATTCTTCCTCCCTTTAAATGAGCGACTGTCTGGTGCTGATTGAGCCTGTGGAAACTGGGGGAAAGGGAGATACAGGGGGGGAAGGTGAAACACAGACAACAGCTTTTTTACCAAAATCACAGCTTTTTGATCAAAACCTGCAAAGACAGCTTTTAACAGTTACCTGTATTTCTATTTTTTTTAAAGCCAACAAAGAAACCTAATTGTTTCCATTTACAAATACCAGGGCTTGGTTACAGACAAACAACAGAAAATTCCGGGGTTGGAGAAAAAGAAAGCTAAGCCTGCTCTGATCTTCCAGCCAAAACTTGAAACTTATTCAAGGGCAATTCTGAAAATTAACAAGCATGTGCTATAACAGCTTGTGTAACACCATCACTTGCAATCAGATTTATTTCACTGCAGGGAAAAGGATAATCTCCACCTGAGCTGCATCCTATGTCCCCTGCCTCTCTGCCAGCTTTGCACTGGAGATGACCACAGCCCAGCCTAGGAAGTGTCCTGCACTTCCTAGGAAGGTGGTGGTCTTCACCGGGAAGGGGTAACAGAGCAGTGAGGGAGATTTTTCATTACAAAGGAAGTTGTTCTAACGAAGTCTGAACACATAGGCTGCCTCTCCATAGGCGCTTCTCTTACATATGCCACCAGGCTCATTCCAGACCCCTTTCCAGGTTGCACATCCCTGGCTCAAGGACACAAGCCCTCAGACTGGAGAAGAGGCTCCTTGCTGATACAAAGTAAATGAGACCCTTTGGGGGGCACTCAAGCAAGGAGAGCTGCTCAGGGCTACGTGCCTCCATTCCCAGATATTCATCCGTAAGCAGCCGCGTTAGTCTGAGTCCATACACCCCATTTTGCTGCTGCCCATACTGCGACCCGGGCTTGGGGCCCGCATCCCAAGCCCCCTGTGGCCATGGAGATGACAGAGGTTTTCTCCCACCAGCCTCTGGAGGTCAGCAATCAGCAGCACTGGGGCTCTGCATTAGAACTGCCACTGCGGCAGGGGATGGCCAAGGAAAGCAGTGCAAGGGCAGACTCAGTGGTCTGAGCACAATATGCTCCCTGCCTGCATACCATAGGTGACCCCAAATATTGCAGGGGCCAGGCACACACATCCCCCCTGCACTGCTTTCCTTCCCAGCAGGCATGCAGGAGTACAGGACCTTCCTTGTTAATAGGAAATTATTCATTTCTAAAGCCTGTTTTTCCCATTTAAAAGCTACAGTCTCATGCCAATTTGTCCACAAGAAAGCCCCATTTCTGGGAACAGGAACGAATCTGCATTGCACTTAGCCAGCCTCCAATATCAACTTCTCATTTCGTATCTCTTGGCTACAGCCAACCCTTTACAGCTAAATCATTACTGAATTTACAGAGGTTAGGAGTTGCTGGTAACAAAAAAAAACTCTTGTTAAATTTATTACCTATAATCTGAGGTTGTCCTGCATAAATCTCAGTGTTCCTGGTAAATACAAAGACTTCCAGTAAATGAAAGACACCAATAAGAGTATAGGCAAGTGAACTGGAGAGTTATCTGTTATGGAGGGCAGATACCCTATCCAGACCCATTAGAAACCTCCAGCAAAACCCACTATTCAGAGCAGGGAAGGAAAACATCTCACTCAGCTGCTCCGGAAAGGTAAATAGTGAAGGAGGAAAGTGGGAAAGTCCCTCTGCCAGGACAACGCTGACATCACCTCTCTGGGACACATTTCCCTGTGCATCAGCAGGAAAGCCATCAGCATCTCCCAGCGCCACTGCTCTGCTGTTTGCCAAAAGCTAAATGGTAACCAAAAGGTGGGACTGCTCCTGGATAGGGCTACAACAGAACATGAGGGCTCCTGGCAGGGCTAAAACCTGCTATCTGCTAGCAGGAAACAAGTTTTCCTGCCCCCTGGGAAAGAGCTTTTATTGCTGGTTTCCATCCAGCTCTCTAGGAAAGCAAAAATCTGACTTGTGGGAGAGGATCATTAATCTCATTATTTTTAGATGACATTTCTAGGTGCGTTCTCAAAGCTCCAGGCTCATGGCAAAAGCACAAACAAGAGGACGGGTCCATCATGTACTAACACAAGATCATTCCCCCCAGAAATGGAATCGGATAAAAGGGAATGAGTCTGCGACTCAGGAGATTAAAGAGGAGAAGTGGAGGACATGTGCCAGAGGACAGCCAACTGCTCCCTCCTCTCCCCAGCCCAGCCTTAGCGCCATCCTCCCTAAAGTACTCAATACAGGCCCTCTGCCTCTGCAGCAGCACGCCAGCTCTGCCGCTGCCTGCACCATCTTTGCTGGGAAGCAACAAGGGAAAAACCAGTGTGGTACCCAAGGGGAGAGGGCAGACACAATGGATTTTCTCATGACCCTACCACCTCAAGGGATGAGATCAGAGCCATTAAGGCAAAGTGCTGCTCCCTTCATGCACTTACCACAAATCAGAAGCCCTGTTACACAGTTCTGCAACACTATCAGACACCCACCTTTCCCAAACCAATGGCAGCTTCTGCAAACATTCACCTACTGCAGGTAAGTGCTTCACTCCTGCACACAGTCCCCATCACATCTCTGAAGCTGCTTGCAATCCTGAGTAGCACAGCAGCTAGCCAGAGCCTCCTACAGTGCACTTGGGTCCTTATTTATCTTGTGACCACAACTCAGCTGTGGTTAACCTCGTCCTAACAGGGCTCCTCTGCAGCTGGGCTGAAGAGGGGTGCAGTCCACAGGTACAACCTCTCTATCAACTCACCTTTAGCTCTCCCTCACTGGGTGACAGCTCTCAGAGACTTGCCAGCTGAGAAGGAGCTGTCCATGCTGAGGAAGATGCTTCAAAAGCAGCAGGAAGGGACATTGGGCTGGGTTGACTGGTCATGACATGCTCCTAACCCAAACTGCTCCACACCGTGACTGTGGCCAGGCAGCCACAGGGCTGCTCCCAGCGCCTTCACTTCTCCCATCCATCAGCATCTCCTTAAAACCCACCAGCCTGCACTCACCCATGGTGTTGCTCCCACTTTCCCTCTGGGAGCTTCCAGCATCTCCTGACGACATTGCTCTACGCCCCCTTCCTCTCCCTGCCCTTTCATTTCTCTCATCAAAGTTTCTTTTCATCTCCCACCTTCTTGCCTCGGGGGGTTATTGTTCACCTCTCGGCAGCCCGCAGAGCCATGCCGCTGTGCTGGGAAGTGCTCTGCACCCAGCACAGAGTGGGGGGAGCGGGCACCAGTATGGTGCCTTTCCAGGGGGGAGCGAACACCAGCACCAAAGCAGCTCAAAGCGCCCCTGAGCCTCAGGAGCTCCCTATGAAACCAGTAGAGTTACAACAGAGTTACGTGGCATGAAGTGCCTGTCCGTCAGACAAGCACATACATAGGAAGAGGAAGGCGTGTAGTAAAGTATGTTTTAGCGCAGGCTCAAAACATTAAATCTGTGGGAGTCTACACACCCACAAACTCAGGTTGTGCCAGCACAGTGAAGCACAGTGATCCTAAATGCAAAAGGAATAAATGGGGACAAATATCCCCCAGGATGTACGGGCAGACACAGCCAGAGGCACAAAGGTTATCTCCAGATTACAGACGTGATGCTCCCACCATTAAGGTGCAGAGACAGCACAACACGCGAGCAAGACCTGAGAGAGGGAGAAGAGATAACAGCTTGAGTGAAGCAACAGTTTGCAGCCTCTTTGGCAACAGCAAAACCATCCCTTCATTTCAGATTAGCTGATTTTTGTGCCTGTTTGGTTTTTTCTAAAGGTCAGAACAGCTGTGCAGGTTTGTGTGTGTGTGTGCATGTGTGTCTGATGCAAAAAAACTGATCCGTTTTGAGGCTATTCAGTGTTACGTTCAGTTCATTCCCTTCGTCTCTTACTAAGTAATCTGGGAAAATCTTTAAAATCACTCACACTCAAAACCAAACTGTTCACTGAAATGTCTTTGTCTGGTTTTTAACTGTCCATCTTTCCTTATACGCAAGGGCATCACCAGCAGCCCCCAGACTAACACCAGCCTCCTTCAGTTCTTGGCTGCCTATCTCCACCTTGTCCAAGAGAGCTGAGGCTTTCCACACGCATGGTGCTTTCTGCAGAGTTACATACACTGTGGGCTGACCCAAAGCCACCAGCACAGCCCTGCTGTGCCATCGCAAGGGCAGTTCTCAACACAAACAGCCCACAGCTGGGAAAACACAGGTGAAGAATGCAAGATGTGCTGGTTTGGAAGCACAAGAGGGTTGATGCCGTGCAGAGACTTTCCTCTTTTCAGCTAGAAGCGTCCCCTGCACTCAGCTCATAGCGTGCCTACTTGCAAATCATGCCCAAGCTCCACAGTCTCTGCCCCACTTGAGCTGCTCCAGCCCACATGGCTGACAGCGCACAGGCTAGACTGCGCTGAGGCTTCTGGGACAAAAATACACTTTTTCCCCATCACACTGAATGCTGACATTTTGCCAGCATCCAAGCCCCCACAGCTGGTTGTAAATCATCCATCAATCACTAGTTAAATAAAACAAACCCAACCCTTTACCATCCCTCATCCCCACTAGCAAGCCAGGCCAACACATGCCAGAGCATGGGGATGGACGCAATGCTGCTGCCTCAGGGCCAGGCAACACCTTGGGGAGGACACAGACCAGCCTTAACTATACCTACAGTTGTAAGAACTGCATAAATGTATGTATAAAATAACCTATTTAGCTCTTAAAATACAATAAAAATCAAGAAGTTGAGAGCCACAGCACAACAGACAACCTTAGCTGCGAGCCCTTGATTTTTATATGATATATCCAAATATGATGATGCGATGAGCGGAATGTACCAATTTGGGTAATTGGTGATGGCCTGAGCACATGTATGCACGGCTGATCTGGTTGCCTTAAAGTCTATGTATATTTACAGTGCCAGCTTGTTTGCATTTCTGATGATCTGAAACACTGAGAAGGTAATCAGCTCTTCTAGTGCATGCAATCAGCTCCGCGGCATTCCCTGCTCTGTTGTGGGTGAAGCCACTAAGGCTGTAATTTTGGAGCTGACAAACGCCATTAAGCTGTTAAACAGAGCAGGGGAAGGCTGCCGTTGGGACCAAGCACTGAGCTGGGAGGACACCGGGTGCTGCAGGGAGGTGGAAGCAGTGAGAAGCAACACCAGGATTCAGGGCTGCCCAGCAGCCATAATGGGACTGTGCTGATACTTGAAGGCTGGCTGCAATTTAAGTCTGAGCATTGGCTCAACTCTTTTCACTGGGTGTTAGCATTCCCATTTCCTCACCTAAAATCCACTTGAGTAATCAGCCACAAAGCTAATGACTCGGGCCCCAAATCAGCAAAGTACTTGAGCACATGCTGAAGTCCCATTGAAAGAAATTAGACCTAAGCAGACTCTTTGCTCCAAAGGGAGGGGGCTTTCTGTAAGAAGAAGTAAGAAGGGGGTTCCAAATACGTGAAATATCTATGGAAGCAAACCACGCTCACTTGAGTAACCTCCAAGCACCCTGCTCAGTGTTTGTAAGGACCCATCTGAAGCATGGGGAACCTACAGCCCTAGACCTGGCTTTATTTTCTTGCAGCCAAACCTGAACAGGCTTCAGAGGATAGCCCTGGGACTTGCAGGCTGCTCCCAGATCATGTGCATCCCGCACTCACGTGCTGCAAGAATACCTCCTGGTGTGCCCTGAAACAGCAGCCAGGGTGGAGAAGAAGGGATGAAAGGCACAGCATCCACAGCCACCCAGGCAGGACCAGCATCTCTGCATGGTGCCACACTGGGTTTCCCCTGCAAGCTGCAGACAGGCTCTGAGCACCACCGGTGATGACCAGGTTACAGCCCAGGGACCCCAAAACAAGCCCCCTCTTGTTATTCCAAGGATGAGCACCCAGGCAGGTCTGAGTGTGCACATTCCCCCAGCCATGCTCCCACCCCGATGATCCCCTTCACACCTGCTTGCCAGTGGATTCACAGAAACCCATCATCTCAGCCCCCCCAGCCTCCTCCCTCCCAGTCACGCTCTGAAGTGACGGGAAGAGCAACGATCAAGTTTCCCCATGCACCAGAGAACAGGAATAGCATTCGCTCCTGCCAAGGACAACACCTCGCTCTGGCAGGTTGCACAGGTATCCACCCAGAGCAGTTGAAATCCAGCTATAACTTGCCTTAAATATGGGCTCTTACAGCCTGACATGGTGTTAATGCATACATATCGATATTCATACAGATCGGCAACCAACCTGATCAAAGCAGAAGGTTTCACTGGAAGTTTTCCAGCACCTGGATATCTTTATTATGGTGAATTACTTAGGTCAAAGCCCTAACTTGTGTAAACTGGCACAGCTCTGCTGAAATCAATACCCTTACGCCAGCTTCTGCTATTTGATGAGGTGGCCTAGGATCTCTGTATTGGTTTTACTGTCTTCTGCCATCATCTGCTTAGTTCCCATTGCAGGGCCTCTTGCTGAAGCTTGTAAAGAAATACAGCCAGGAGGCACATCTTCAGACTAAAACAATCTGTAAATAGGCCTCAGAGAGGGTAAAGAGCAGACATGTAGGCAGACATGATTTGCTGGAGCCACTTGGTGCTGAGTATCATGCCCAGCCCTCTGCTAGTCTCTAAGTGAACTACTGAGCATACCCCAGCTCTTGGGAGCCAGTTCTGCTCAGAGATAGCAGGGAGGCTTTTAGAAGTGATAACAAGGACTGAGATACTTGTTGGGTAGGCTGAGCAGAGCTGGTGCCTGGCTATAGCAGGATGTAGCTGAGAGCTTGTGCCAGGGCAGTTCCTGCATTCCAGCACACTGAGAGGACTTGTGCCCTGCACCATCACAGTGGCTTCTAGTGCTCTACCTTTTCCTTCATTGAATAAAATGCAAAATGCAACCCCATCCATTCAGCTAATCCATTCGTAATTGCTCTAAGCAAAGAGAGCAGGTGAATTTTTAGTTGACAATTTTTAAAAGAGACTCAATACTTCTATTTTCAGCTCATTTTGGGTTTGCTTGCAGAATCCTGGGGAGAGGGTTAATTCTGCAGGTGAAAGAGTGCACCAGAACAGCTTTACTTGTAACTGAGTAGCTCAGTGGTGTTTGCTGTCTCAGGAAGGGTTTGCTTTCTTTAGGTCTCACAGTGCTTTAGAGATTATTCCTTAGTTTCCTGGAGATCCCCGTCTTCCCCTTAATCCATTCTGAGGACGTGTCCAATAGAGGGCCAGCCTGAGACAAGGTGGACCAAGAGGCACTCATGCCTTTTCACATGCACAGAGCATGAAAAGACAGGAAAAACCCCTTTATTATAACCTCCTTTTGCCAAAAGTCAAAAGCAAAGTCATATCAGACACCTTTTACAGAGGCAGGCAGAGAGGTAAAAGAGAAGGCCATGCTCGGCTTCTCTGGTGGGACCGGACCAGTTTACGTGCTAATCCCAGTGTGAGCAACCAGAGCTGGCTCCAGCCAGAGCCAGTTGTCTGACTTCAGCACTTGGCAGGGAGGCAGGGATGAACAGAGATCTGTAGCGCAGGCGCTGGCTGCCTGAAGCCATGGGCTGCTCGGTGTCAGCAAACGGAGCCAGATGGAAAAATAAATACAGAGAACATCTTGAATTTGGAGAGCGATTCCTGCACCACTACAGGGCTCAGCAATACCCCTGCCTTGGCTTTTTAGTGCCTGCAGCATGCTTTATGGTGTGGTCAAGGGCAGGGAGGAAGCTGCCATCCCTCCCGCAGACCACATGTGCAATGCCTGCAAGCTCAGGGATATTTCAGCATTTGTTGTCACTGAAAAACAAAAGAAAAAAGCCCATAATTCTGAGGCGAAAACAGAGAACTGGGGGCAATGAAGGGATTTTGGCAGGAAGGCACTGGAGGATGATGCTGTGGATGGGTTATATTCTAGGGGATGGTAGCTCGATGCTCCCATGAGACAGCCGGTGCTGTCCTCACTGACAGTCCAGGATCCAAGCATCCATCCCCACAGATGTTTTTGGAAATGCCACCTGTACATGTGTAACATCACGACACTACATGCCGTTGTGACAGGGCTGGCAGTGCAGGGGGCACCAATGGGGGGAGCGGGGGATGTGAGGCAGCGTATAGATCTAAATAAGGCCAGAGAAGTAAGGGCAGGATCATTTTAATCAGTTAAAGTTTCATTATCATGGATACAAGGGGGGAAACATTCCCTATAGGAAAGGGTGAAGCATGTACTTTCTTTTCCCAGATGGCATGTCTTGCAGCCAGCCTCCCTGATGAAATGAAGCATGTCTGCATCCATGTCCCCTTCCTGCCCCACAGTTTTAGAACCTGTTGGTTAATTTTAGCCAGGTCGTAGCGGGGGATGTCTCAGGGGACTTCTGCTCCTATGCCTTCTAGGAAGTGGAGACAGACAGCCGTGGACAGTCCCACTCACAAATCCCACAGGGGGGATGCTGCTACCGCAGGACACAGAGTGCACTCATGCCCTCTGAGCAGTAGCTGCATAGCACGTGTCCTTTATACCCATATACATTTCAGGTTCAAGTGAAAACAAAGCAGAAATGGCTAAATACTAACCCTGCTCCTCTTCCCAGCAATGCACCCAGCAAAGCCTCCCCTGCTTCCCTCCCCAGGGAGAGCCAGGCAGCAGGGAGTGCTCAATGGGGCAGAGCACGCTCTATTCTTTGGTCGATATTTCAGCCTGCGGATCAAAAGTCTCAATTTCCAGCCAGGTTCCCTAGAGGACGCAGATAGCTAAGGCAGTATTCGCTCCCCTGCTCAACTTCCCAGTTTTTGGAGAAAAGTGGCAGTGCTACTTGTTCAAAAGCTTACAATATCCTTTCAACCAAAGAAAAGAGAATTAAAATACTTCTACTGGTGCAGCTGAATGGCCAGACCCCAGCCAAGCTCATTGAGCGCACTCCTCATTCAAACTCTACCCATTACCTTGTCCAGCTTGAACAGCACAGATTTACAAGCACCTAGCAGCAGTGTACCCCATTTCCCCACACACACACAAAAGGTCATTAGCATTAGCATTTCTGAGACTGGTTGAGACAGCTCTCCGCTTGGAAATAATCAAAGGCAGAAGTTGTTGGTGCCTTGGCACACCAGGCACCTCAGCCAGCCTCGTTTTGTGAGTCTGTGCTTTGCGTCAGGGTAAACTCACTGCCACCTAAGCGGGTTGGCTCGGAGACAGCTAATTAAATAAGGCCAAGCAAATCAGGCATTAGAAATAGCAGCTCTAGTGAGCCTCACACCTTCCCATTCCAGCGAAGTGCCTGTGATCCGGTCTGTTCTCTCGTGTTCACTAGGGAAAACAGAATATATCATTTCCCACAGCACGTGGCCCCAGGCCCTCCCAAGCATTTGCTGTCAAACGATGGCACTGGGTGCATCCACTCTGAACACAGCAGGTAAAACTTTTCTCTGTCTAAAAGGACCTATGTCAGAGGACAGAAGGGTTTTCTCACTCCTTTTGAGGCAGGCAGGATTCTGGTATCACCCATGGACTCCAGCATCCCACACTGCGAGAGTGAGGAAGAGGCTGGGTAAAATCCCTGTGTTTTAACTAAGCAGAATCAGAGCAGTGCTTGTTTCACTGTTTGTTTTTTCCTGGTCTATTCTGAATTTCAGTTGGATTTGGGGCTGGAGGGGCTGCAGCTTGGTCCCACTCCTGTTGCAATCCCAGTGGCTCTCCCATGGCATGGGGGAATTAAATCAAATTACACATGGGCCAGGTGAGGAGTAGTGGGATTAGAAGACAGCTGTAATATTTCCCTTTTAAAGACCAGCAAGGCAGGGGCTGAAAGCTAAGTGGCAATTGATCTGACTTCTGCAGAACAGCATTTCAAAGTAAATTGTTAGGGATGAGCCAGTCATTGCCATTTACATTTCCCATGGTTGATAACAGGTTCCAAATGCCCCAGAGACAGGAGAAACAGCACAGCCCACCAAGCAAAATGCCAAAGGGCACAAACCATCCCAGCAGCAGTACATTCATGAGTGGAAAAGACCCTTCCCAGGCAGCCAGACAGAGCCGGTGCCCTGCGAAAGTACCTCTTGGAAATCTCCACCAAAAACCATCTCTAAGCCTCTTAACCATTCCTGCCACTGTCCCAGTGGATTTGCTCCACTAAGTTAGGCAGCCCCAGGACTGGCTACCAGCGTGTGCTTCAGCACGTCTGCAAGCACCAGGCTGGCCTCAGATCTGAGCCACAGAGTTCTCATAAGTATTAATAAACCTAAGTCCAGCATCCTGACTTCAGCCACCGGCCCAGAGCTGATGGGTCCCTTTCAGTGTGGTGTACAGGCTGCTCTTACCTCTCTGCATGTGGACACCAAGTGGAAACTCAGAGAGATGTCACCATGTTTTAAACCTGATGGATCCTAGCCCAAGCATCACCCTTCGTGCTTGTAACAGCCCCTCACCTCTAAGGGTGTCTGTGCGCAAAGACAGGCAATGTTACCTTCCCGCTGCTCTCTTAACTGCTTATCGATCCCAGAGAGCCTCCAAATGGATTTCTCTAGCTAGCTATCATCCTCCATAGCCTGGGAGATCCCTTCTATATCATAAAGTAGACATCTCAGTTATAGTTTTATTTACTGCGAAAGAGCAATTAAGCCATCCTAGTTTGATTTATGGCTAGCACAGATAACTCTTAACACAGGCCAAGACCAGCTTAACTTTTGGATGCTTACCTCTTGCTAAGCACAAAAAAAAACCCCAAACCAGCTTCATTTGTGCATTTTTTGCATCTCTAACCCAAACTCAAGCCTCACCTGTGATCAATCATGTACAAGCTGGGAAAACATCCGCTAGAAGTGCATTTAATAGATTTCCACTGTGTTCATTGCACAGTCACAAAGGCAGAGCTCAGCTCATCTAGCTTTATTTTCTGAAAGCTGTGTCCTGAAGCTGGCATTCAGGATATGGTCATTTTTATACCCAAAGGGATTTAAACATACCGCGTCATACTCAGGACAGCACGACAAAGCCACCAGGCTGTAAGGTACGTAAGGAGAAAGGCATATGCAGCCAAGCCCAGGATGCTGCTCCACTTTACATATGAGAAAGACACAGGCACCAGGGCAATGCCACCCGACTGGGGATGCAGTGGCCCAGCCAAATGTCCAGCCAGTATGGCAGGGGGCTGGAAGCCAGGACATCCCTCCCAGCCCCTTCCTCTGGGGGTGCACCGTGACAGTCATCACCCCAGCACACAAAGCCTCTTGCGGGTTTGAGCCTTAGCTGCTATTCTAACAGTTTTCAATGGATAATGTTCATGCTTTACAGCTTTACAGAAAAGAGCACTGAGATTGATATAGATCTGCACTTTATTAATTTTTCCAGCTACCAGCACTGAACTAATCCAGTTGGAGACTAATCTAATTTCTCAATAACATGCAGATTTTCCACATTATCAAATTCATTTCTCATCACCCATTAGGGCAAGTGGAGTTTCCGTAGCAAGGTGGATACCTCAACATCGCTGCATAATGCTCCTTCCAATAATCCACTCAGCTGATGGATATCCTCTTTGGGTGAGAGTCTGTGGTATTTAAAGAAATTCTCTTTCTAACTAATTTTATGTCTAGGTAGGACAGAGCATTAAGACTGGGGAGCTCAGGGTGAGCAGTAAATGTCTCAAGGTGCTGCTTTTGCTTACTCATACACTTAGAAAGGTTCTAAATAATACATAAATAAATAAAGATATTAACAATAATAGCCTGGCTATTTTTGAGCTAATCCTTGCAAACAAAGATGGGCTGGGCTCTGCACATCAGCCTTGCTTTCCTGGTGCATTCGCATATGTGCTTTCAGCTACAAAACCCTATCTCAGCCTGTACATTTGTACCACACTTCACCAGGTAAAGGGACCTGCTCCTTTGCGAGCTCATGTCAATAGTACTGCCACTGTGACTCAAGCTCAAAGGTACAGAGATCAGCCCCAGCAGGAGTACATACTTCATCTCATTTCCTCCTTTTTCCATAACTCGTCCCATTTACCCTAAGGAAAGCAGACCTGCAACTTGTTTCACCGAGTCCCAGAAGCTGGAGGTTTGCTCTCATCCGCACCTGCATGGGAGGTTTCTATGCTCACTTGCCTGTTTGCTTTCAGACATAGCAAAGACAAGAAGGGAAAAAGACAAAGACCCATGCCCTTTCTGTCTTTTCCCCCTCTAGCACTTCAGACAATGTCTGAATGTTAATTTAACAACTTCTGGGCAGGACAGTAGCCTTATTTAATGTACAGTGACAAATTAATTTACAAGGACAAAAAAAAAAAAAGCCATTCAGCGTCTGAAATACCGCATTATTTCCTGCAGCATTAATTGGTGGCATCAGTACTGTGTAATTTGTTACTGGTGGCACATTTCTGTATGGCTTCATTTCCTTAAAAGCATGGGAATTAATTAGGGGTTTGTGGCAGCAAGGGACTGGCAGGCACCAAGCATAATGTGGGCAATCACCAGAGAGGCTTCCTGGCTGCACGTGTGCATTAAAGGTTAGTAAACCACTGGTGTAAATACCACAGCTCCCCTGACTTATGGGGATTCATTTACTCTGAGGCAGATGTGTTTACACCAGCTGAGCGCTTGCACCCCTGTGTTTAAGTGCAGAACAAGAATTCACCTCTTCTAAGTGTCATATGGCAATGTTTAACCACCGGTATTTGTTTCTAGATAGCAGGGTTACTGAGGATGCCTTTTCCCAGTTAACTGTTATCCTCAGTAATTTCTGCTGACAAGGAATTCAACCAGGCAGCTCCAGCCCTGAGATGTCACTGGCCATTCTGCTGACACCATAATTGTATTTCACCTCCATTTCTTTTATATGCTGAGTAACCCCAGGTGGCAAAACAGAAGCACACCCATGCCATTCTGTCCAGGTGTCACCGGCAAACTTGCTGAGGGTGCATCAATCCCACTGTCTATGTCACTGAGAAAGATGTTGAACAGTGCTGGTCCCAGCACCACCCCCTGAGGAACATCACTCATCACCGTTCTCCACCGGGACCTTGAGATGTTGACCACAATACTGTGAGTGCGACCATCCAGCCAGTTCCTTACCCACCGAGTGGTCCTTCCATCAAATTCATGTCTCTCCAATTTAGAGACAAGGATGTCATGCAGGACAGTGTCAAACGCGTTTGCACAAGTCCAGGTCCAGAGGACAAGATCGATCTGTATCAGTGTTATGAGATGGATGGGGCTGGGGAGGGAGGATAAGGTGCTCCACACGAAGCTTTTTGCTCTGCAAGTCAAAGAACATGGCAGGGCTGCAAACAACAGAACTGTGGGCAGGCTGCATGCCTGGAGAGCAGAGGCTCATCCGTACCTGGTTCCTCAGTAGAGGCGCAGGAGGCCACACTTACGGGCACAGCCAGCCCTGATGCAGCTCCGAGAGCTGCATCGATGCCAGGTTCCTCACCACATGCTTTGGGCTCCCCGACACTACAGCAGAATTACTGCTGCTGGTGTCAGGCAACATTCCTTGAAAACACTAATCACCTTTTACCACTTTAAGTGGTGCAATACGCCATATAACCAGGGCATAAGTTTGCCTGGAAGCCCATGAGACTCTGTAGCATGTGAGCAATGCTAGGGTTTGATAGCCCCGAAGTATGGCTTGAGCACCGACAATTCAAACTCCATTTTGACTTCAACACATGGCCAGAAAAGCTTATAAATCAAAACATAGTGTGTCCAGGGCTCTTCTGACCTAGCATTGAAATTGCTCACCCCAGGAAAACCTTCCCATGTCTTCCAGTGGTTCAGAATTTATTCTAAAATGATGTATTTTATACGTATGCATTATATATTTATATAAACCTGACCTTTAAAGAGCTGCCCTGAGCACTACATATAAACCAAATATGAAATATTTCAACGAACAGCTTCAAGATGACACGTCGGTAAAATTCAGGGCCGGGGAAAGGAGAAAAGAGGCAGGCTCTGAAAATGGAATCCTACAGAAAAATGTGCTTCTAACCTTGGCTCTGCATCAGGTTCACAAGATGTGTCACCCCCAGACCTCAGACCTCACTCTCCAAGACAGAGGCATGAGCTCAGATGACCTATTTAAGGTATGCTGAGATCCCAGAGGACAAAAACTAGAGATGCAATGGTGACCTTTAGGTGCCCAAATCCTAAATAACTAACAAGCACTTTTGGGGCTGGTCAGCAAAAGCAGAAATGTTGTAAGTATTCAGGAAAAAATACCCAGTTTCGTACTTTCTCATGGACCTTGTTTAAAAGACCTTTCCTACAGGTAACTTGATAACCCTGTCATCAAACCTTCACTAAAGCAGATCAGAAACAACTTGAGTCTCCAAGTCATAGCTGATGACTAGTGGCAGTGCATCTCCTAACACAGGGCTTGCAGTATTAACATTTACAAAATCACAAGACCCTGACGCTAAGTCTCATGACCTTTAAGTCAACTAGATTCAGGTTTCTTTTTCTTTCACTCTCACCGCACTTTTGGGATGGAAATAAAAGACCTTATTAGGTTTAGGGAACCTTGCAGGGAGCCACCATCACCGATTTCTTCCGACATTTACATTTCTGGTCCCCTAAATTCAGGCACTGTTAACACTGGTTTATTTTTCAATAGTTCTTTTCAAGAGATGCATTTTGATAATCCCTGGATTTAGGCCAATTCATGAAAGATTTTAGAGCTTGGTTGAGATTTATCTCCCTTTGAAACTCAGTCTGGCCTAAACCAGCATTAAACAGGTCCTGAAGGTTGTCCAAATTGGCTCACAAAGAAAACCTCTTTCCACTGAGCTAGGAGTGGCCTTATGCATTTTATAGGTCACAAGGAAAGGAGAAGGACTAAGATTCAAAGAGAGGATAATAGAAAATTCCCTGACACTGAGCCTGCACCGTGGCCCTAGGTGCACAATACCAGAGCAGTCCTTATTCAATCCTTTCACCACATTTCTGCCTTTGATAACACGGTCCCCTGGAAAATGAAAACCAAGTTCAGAGAAAGCTTTGCACTGGACTGCATTTATGTGGTTGGCTGAAATAAAAAAGCAGAGTCAGGTGTTCGATGGCTGCTCTGTGGCACTGAGTGAAAGCCCTGCTTCTTTCTTTCGCATTGCTAAGGTGTGCATTGCAGATAAAAGTCCCATTTCTGACTGAGGCACTCACTGCTGCTCCCATTAGTGAGAGAACAGGGTCTGCTCCTGCTCTGCCCCATCTTGCTCACCATCACAGGATGACTCCTGGCTTTACCGGCTGCCATGAGCAAGTGGGAATCCCTGACATCCCTTCTCCATATTGCAAACAGGCACCAAAACCCACCCAACCCTGCTGCCCACTTTTGGCAACCCCAACTTTCTGCCTCGCTGGCTGCTGCCCTGTGAGCCTTTTGGCTGCTCCACACCAAGGCTGGATGGAGGCGAAGGCACAGTGACACTGTAAGCCAGCTCAGCATGGCCCAGCACAGCTTAGCAACACCCAACCGCCTCAGCTGGCTCTACTTGTACATACAGATAAATATACATTAGACAGAGCTGAAAAGACAGAGTCAGCTCCTCTCTGAGGCCCTTCAGCTCCTGTTACCAACAGATCCCCCGCGCTCTGTGGCACGCACGCTCTTTATAGCAGCCGTCAACCTGGCACAGCATAGAGCAGATGGTCATAACGACTTGGCCCACGGCCGCTGTCAGCCCCCAGCTCCTTGCCTCACATGATGTTCAATGGGCCACCTGGGCCTCCTGCACGGCTGTGGGGCCGGGCAGGACACGGTGCAACCGGGGACAATGCTGCAGCAGTTGCTGGCACGGGAGGGGTTAACACCGGATGGTCCCAGAAGTCATTGGCTCATGCTGCCTTGGCATCTCCATCTACCACTGATGATACTGCTCCTGCTCGGGGTAACTGTGGGCAGAAATTGGCAGGGAGAGGTGCTCTGAACAACAGTGAATGGCAGAGAGAATGCAAGACCTCCAGCTGAACCTCAAAAGTCTTATTACCACCCATTAATTACCTGCTCTTGGTGCTCATTGCTGATGCAGATTCATCCTGCTGCTGTGGCTGCACAGAGGTCCCCATGAAGCATCCGCTGCCACTGTTTGCACCTAAGACAAGGGCACAAGGGGTAGAAGACATCAGCGCGGGGCACATGGCCAGCTCTGCAGGAGAGAGGCAGCAATAGCAGGGGCAGAAAGCACACGCTTTACCCCTCAAAGCACATGCATTACCCCCAAAGGGGTGAGGAGCCAAGGGGCAGCCTGGGCGCAGCCACAACTCATCACCTCCACGGGGCTGGGGACATGGGCAAGAGACAGGTCTTGCAGCCTGGCTGCAGGGAGCCTTGGGCAGGAAGAAGCCATGCGCAGAGACTGGCTGTGTGCATCGGTCGGGTGTTTCGCCTGCAGCTGGAGGTTTTGCACTGTCACCAGCAAACTGTTGATTGTTTTTGAACCAAGAGCAATAGCCATTCCAGAAGGCTCCATGAGAGAGCCCTCGTGGTACTGGTAAAGCGGGGGCCCGGCGATGCACTGGTTACAGGGAGTTAGTGCAGCGTCAGTACAGCCCTGAGCACGTGAGACCCTGCAGAGCTTCTCCTCCAAACTTTGCTTGGAGGAGCCCCACTCAGCAAGCAGCAGGGCTGCACAAGTCCATAAAGAGGAGAGGCAGCAGCGCTCCAACTTCCTGGCACTCGGGGAATCTTCCTAGATCACATTACGTTCATGTGTCCTTGGCTCATCTCTGTACAGTTGAAAAACACTGTAAGGGGAGACAGTTAATTGAGACAGAGCAAACCCCAAGGTAACAGTTCCTCTCCATTATGCTTAACTGGAGACCTGCTGCTTTAACCAAACCAGCCTATTTGCTTCTGGAGATGCTCCCCAGCTTGCATTAGTTTGTGGGTCAGGATTAGAGGGGCCGTGCTGCCTGCTGAAGCTTCACATTGCTCCCAAGGAGCAGTCAGTTCCCAAAGATTTTGGCTTATCAAATTAACTAAAGTCAAGGAAGGAATGAACAGTGATGCTACCCTGAGCTGACACTGAAGCAGGGTGATGAGGACGGTGGTGAGGCGGTGTCACTGCGATGACACTCAGTGTTTACTCCACTGGTGATGCATGTCACAGCCTGTGCTGTGTTTGCTGCAACATGAAAGGCTCCGGGTCCATGGCGGGGATGTGCCCAGGCACTGCCACGACACAAATAAATAACAGTAATAATACTCGGGGTGGGGGGGAAGCTGCCATCTGACCCAGGGGGACAGGGCATGCTGCTGTGGCACCCACACCATGCTGGGCATTACTGGTGCAAACTGCTCCAAACACCGTCTGCACTGTGCACAGCCCTCGTGTGCAACACCCAGGAGCCTTTATCTTACCTTTTTAATGGATGCTTGTTTAAAGGGATGCTTTCAGAGCAATGAAGATGCTTTGTCACCTCAGCAAAGCGATTTCCCTTGTTGAACAGGGAGCAGTGCTCATGTCCTCAGCTCTGCAGGGTGGTCACAGGGGCTGAGTCTTCTTTTGTTTGAATGCTAAAGCAGACAGGCACAGAAATGAGGAAAACAAAACATGTCTTTGGCACAAAGGGGCACAAGCTCCTAACACAGCCCTGAGCTGAGGGGCAGGGAACAGGCAGAAGGCTCTTAGTTTACCTCTCTAGAAGTATGCCAATATTACATGGCATAGCAAAGTATTTTTGGAAAGGAAAAAAAAAAACATTAGAAAATTAAGAAAGAAAGAAAACAAACAAAAAAAAAACCCCAAATGTACAAAAATAAAACCCAAACACAAACAAACAAACAACCCCAAACATATAAACAACTCAAACCTATTCTTGCTAAGCAATGACTGGTATTATTCCCACCCAGTTTGGCTGCACTGAACCTAAGCACATCTACTCTTGCCTTTAGTCATGATATGTGTCCTTGGCTGGATGAACAGGGAAAGGAGGGTGGTTGGTAGCCACCAGCTCATCTTTGAAAGAGCCAAATTACAGGCTTTGCTGAGCACAGTGGCTGTTTCAGCACTATGGTAAACCTGGGACTTCCCTGGGCAATCTGAAGGAGCTGGCAGGAGAGAGAAGGCAAAGCAGAGCATCATTCCTGGGGTAACGGCCCATGCACACTTCTCCCCTGAAGCTCAGGCTTAGCAGGAGCCCGCAGGAATTGAGCCCATCACATTTCCAATAGGAAAGCCGAGTGAACAGCACTGTCCTTGCAAGCATCTCAATGACACGAATAATGTGCCACAGAGCTAAGAGGGACAAATGGTAAATCTCCAGCTAAGACAATGATAATGGAAGTACAGAAGTGAAAAATCATTACCTGAGTCTGCTCAGGAGCTATCCTGAGGGACCCCCTTAGGCTTTCTGGGTTAATTTAACCCTTTGGCTCTCATTCCAATATTCAGGCTGATGTGCTGTGCACTGACTGTGCTCAGTCAGTTTTTTCCCATTTCTTCATCAAAATAACTTTCTCCTTCTCCAAACAAAGCACCATGCACCTCACCAGACCAGCAGCATCATGCCATTCAGTGCACAGCTTCCCTAAGCTATGCAAGCAGAACAAAAAGCATAATGTTATTTTTAGTCAGCCGCTCAAGGAAAGAGCCTAATAATGATTCTCCTATTTCTAACAGCTCACATTGGTGAGGTGGGAGCAGCGGCTGGACAAGACAGACAGCCCAGCTCCACAGGTAAGCTCATTCCCTCCCGAGTAGGGAAGTCTTTCCTGGCTGCTTTTTGGACTCCTGGAGTGGAAGGGAACTATTTCAGCCCTGCTAACATTGCTTAGTGTGCCCCAGCATCCTGCCAACTCTCTGAAAAGTTAGAGATGCCCATCAGGCATCTCCATGGCAACCCCAGAAAGCTCATTCCAGCCAGGACCAGCGTCCGTGTCAGAGCTGCAGGTTGCCAAGTTCATCTTCCTCCTTCTGGAAGGGCAATGGGAACCAAGAGGGTGTCTGGTTCCTCTTGATGAGCTACCAGGCTAATGGGAAGCAGTGCGCCAGACGCCTGGGGGTCGAGAACTGGCCAGCTCCTCCGAGCTGGTGGCAAAACGTCTTGCAAAGCATGAAGATTTGGGCTGGAGGACTCTCAGCTATACAATCTCCGCCAGACATAGACTCATAGAATTGCTTGTGTTGGGAGGGACATGCACAGTACAAGAGCCAGAATTTCAGAGGAGGGATGTGTTGAGAAAACCAGCCTGCCCCAGGGAAGAGACCCCCTTCATATTTACTACTGGTGTAAGTAGAAATAGCGTTTTCCACCCACCCACCCTCATGTCTTCATTTATTGTCTCATAAAACGTTTGTAAGTGTACTACCCATCCCAGATGCATTTTGCATCACACATTAACCCCAATTGTCTGAGAGCAATTTTATGGTAAGTGGTTAACAATAAAGCACATCGCCCAAGGGCATGGCTAACACATAATTCAGGTTACTGGGACACCTTAACAAATGATCCCCAAGGCCTCCGCAGGGTACCCACAGGCTAACACAGACTCACAGCTGAATGAGCCATTTTGAGAGCTGGTCTTATGGTGGTTGGGAGAGGGCAAAACCTCAACCAGCAGAAGCCAGGACAGCTCATTGGCCTCCCAGCAAGGTCAGGGGTATTGCACTTGCCCCCACTGCCTTCAAAGCATCAGCTATTTGAAGATCACAAAAGGATCAGACCACACACAGCCCGATCAGAAGCACTCTCCTCATCTAGAAACACCAGCAACAACACGTAAGCCAAGCAGCATGCTGAAGGTCAATATATCCATACTTGGACAGACAAGACAACATAGCTCTGCAGCCCTGGCAGCCTCTGGTGGTGAATGTCCTGCCAACAGCACCCCTCCTTCCCTTCCTCCAGCAGCCCTGTGTGCAGGGGACAGAGGTTACTTTGCCTTCAGCTGCTGGTGCTGCAGGCAGAGCATCCAGCCACCACGCAAGACAAGGAGGAGCACCCTGCCAGAGCAACCGCAAGTGGCTGAGGACACAGGGCCACCCCTCCAGACCCCTGCCACAGGGCATCAACACTGGTGTTTTTCATTTTTAAGAAAACTTCGCTAAACACCTGCTGACTCTTCAGTTGCTGAAGGCTTGGTCTTCATGGAGCAAAGAGCAGTGATCACCACGGCAGTATTGGTTTTCACTGACAAAGAAGGGAAAGCAGCAGAAACCTTCTCTTTGCAGTCCTCTCTCTGAGCACGGAGATGTGGCACTCATATTCCCTGAGCCACAGCTCTGCTCCTCACTCTGCTCCGCACTCATCATACAGCTGCTTCCAGCACCACTGTGCAGGCAGCCAGGGCAAAGTTGTCCACACACTCCCTGGTGCAATGAGTGCTGTGCTGTACCACTGGCCAGGGGCCAACCAGACTTGGCTTTTATGGACCAGCAATCCCATCCAAGTTGCCTTACCTCCTGCCAGAGGCTCATCCACCTGGGGACAGCTATTTCCCCAAGGCAGGTAGACTGGAGCTTCAAAGCATCGCCCCCAGCGTGTCTCCTCCTGGGGGTCATGACATTCAATTCAGATCTGCAGCAGCCCTCATTGTCTCCCTGCAAGCTAAATATGTCCTTGACCTCTCCTCACAGGACTTTCCCAGCCATCAATTAGCTTCCCCGTTGTGTGGATACCAGGAAACTGAATACATGGTTTTATAGTTCAGTGGAAAGTTCTGCTGCCGTCTTAAATCATAAAGCACAGCTGCTGACACAGCAGAAGCTGCAAAATGAACAGAGCATCTGAGCAGTCTGTGGTTTGGAAGCCACTGGGAGGAGAACAAGTCTTGCAGCTCTGTTGGAGGGAGGAAGAAAGGACAGGCAGGCCAAAAGAGTAGATTAAAACTCATCAGAGTGCAATTGTAATGCATTATACAACATGAACGCGTCCTGGTGCTGCAAAGTTAACTTGCAATTGAGAGAGAAAATGGCAGCTGAGATTCAATGTCTACAAATGCAAAGTAAAGCCATGGAGGGGGGGAAGGAAAAAAAACACCTCCAAATATATACGCACAAAATAATGGGCTCTAAATGAGCTATTCTGAGTTGGGAGACAGATCTTGGGAGTCTATGTGGATAGTTCCATGAAAACACCCGCCCGTGGTGGGTGAACAAAGGAAAGCTAATGCTGGGAAAGGACTTGAACAGGAAGGGCATGGAGAACAAGACAGGAATCACTGATATGCCTGCACATGGAGCAGCGTGTCTGTCCCTGGTCCCCCATCTCAAAAGGAGTACAGTAGAACTTACAAGGGCACAGAGGAGGAGCAGCAGCAACGGGGAACAACTCCTGCACAAAGGCTCTGAAGCTTGGAGGTGACTGCTTATGGATGGCACAAGTAGGAGAAACCAGGATATTATTTGTCAGAACCCAAGAACCAGTAAGTATCAAATGAAAGGCAGAAGTTTTAAAGCAGTGAGTATAGCCAGTTACCAAAGGTGTCACCAAGGGCATGTTACCTGGGTTGTTGCTGTGTCCAGCTCTGGAGGGATGTGAAGTTGTTGAAGCAAGTCCAGATGAGTCCACAAAGGTGCTGCAAGGGCTGGAGCAGCTCTGCTCTGAGACAGGCTGGGAGAGCTGGGCTGGTTCAGCCTGGAGAAGAGAAGGCTCCTTAAGGGGAGACCTTGAAGCAGCTCCTGTGACTAAATGGGCTACAAGAAATCTTGTCAAATGCCTGACAAGGGCATGGAGTGGCAGGACAAGGGGGAATGGCTTTAAACTGACAGAGGGGAGACTGAGAAGTTCTAGGAAGTTCTTCCTTGTGACGGTGCTGAGGCGCTGGCACAGGGTGCCCAGAGAAGCTGTGGCTGCCCCATCCCTGGCAGTGTTCAAGGCCAGGTTGGACGGGGCTTGGAGCACCCTGCTCTAGTGGAAGGTGTCCCTGCCCATGGCAGGGGGTTGGAGCTGAATGAGCTTTAAGGTCCCTTCAACCCAAACCATTCCATGATTCTACATTAGTTCCAAACTAAGTTAAAGGGGCTGGCATTCATCTGTAGGTGACATTGACATTAGCCCAGGCTTCCTCTCCAGACAGTGGAGAAGATCCTGTAACACCAGAGTGTAAGCCATTGCCTCCAAGCTAGCACAGGTCAGGAGAACGCACCCTGTCTCTGCACTGAGGAGAAGGGCAGCCCTAGCACTCTCTCCAGGTGCAGACATCTACAGCAGTCTTGGAAAAGCATTTAGGTATCCTCACCCGTGGCCCTAGCAGGACCAAGGCTTCCAGCAGCCACCCTTCAGCACAGGGCATCTTCCCACCACATCTTCTGCTGGAGCCTTTACGGACCACAGCGAAGGCAAAACACCTGCAGAAGAGTTAAAACGCTTTCCCAGGGAACACAGCCTGCAATTTTCCTTTCTACCCAATGGGATTCAAATAACCTAATTCTTCCTCTACATCTGTACAGCCTCACTCTCCCCCAGATCACCCCTGGAGAAATGACAGCCATGTGGTAAATACCTGTAATCATGCCACTCTGATAGCTTCTCTTGTTCTCTGGCCATTAATTCATCTCCCTGGGACTTAGGTGAATATTTTAAACCCTGCCGCAAATTCAAAGAGCTTCCTTTATTTTAAAATCAACACAGCAATAAAAGGCTTTCTCCTTTCCCTCCTCAACATGTAAATTATGGTGGGTTTATAAGGTTCAAAAATATCCTTACATCGTAGACAGATGCTGCTGGTCGTGACCTTATCTCAGGCCAGCGACAGGCTTTCTATGCATGAGAAACCACATGGACATACAAACCTCTCAAACAAGGAGAGCTTGCTGCTGCAAGGGGGAGGTGGCAGCACCCACCTCAAGCAAAGCCTTTGCCTTCATGCGCATGGCACTGTCATAAAAGCACAATCAGAAACCTTCCCTTTCCCCTCTCAAGGGTACCCTTTTGTTCAGAAAAAAACAGAACACAAGAACAGAAAATGCAAAAGAGCCCTCCAAAACCAACCACCTTCTCCCTGGTATCGTTATTTCTAGAAAGCAGACATTTGGCTGAATTTAAAGCAATGAGGCTATCAGAGGAAAGACAATGGCATGGTGCTGGGCAGCTGGGCCAGGAGCAGCCAGTTCACCATTAAGAGAAAGAAAACAAGGTTCTAGTATTTTTTTACATCCCGCCAGGAAGGAAAACACCAGCAGCAACCGAAGCAGCAACCACCACGTGCTCAGCTGTGGAGGCTCCAGCTCAGAGCTGCCAGGGAAGAAATGCATCAGCTTAACATCAGCTGGTGCCACCACATGTACTTGGATGTCTGCACCGAGTTCAACTCGTGTTCTCAGTGACTTGGGTTGCACCACTGAAACCTTCTTTTACCAATGTCCCCAGCCACAGTTTTATTCTTTCTTGTTGCTGAGCCACCACCTTGCTGGAGCTGGAGAGGAATGAGGTTAAGAGCAGACCTGGAGGAGCAGCAAGCTGCTTCGTTGGAGGAGCAAGGCCAGGACATGCAGGGAAATCACTGCGGATAGCAGGCAGCAGCAGAGTGAAGTGGGATGGTGGGAAGATGCATTTGCTGGAGCAGAGCTTGGTGCAGGACCTGTGCAACGCCAGAATCAGGATTGAGCCATGCCAACGAGTAATTTAGGAGATCAGTGTCCCATCTAGGAAGACAAGGTAGAAGGGACCTGCAGGAAGAAGGGCTGCACCTTCCATGAGTGGCTGGGGCAATGGGGAGGAAAGGGTGCTCCTTGCTGGGCACACAGGCAGAGGGATGGGGCTGGTGACAGGTGAGAAGGGGTGCTAAAGGCCAGCGGGCAGATGGAGAAACTGTGATTAGAAAGTCACTCCAGCCATAAATCCTGGGACCTGAACCGGAGATGGGCAAGCCCCAGATGGCTTGGAAAGTCTGTCTGGCAGAGCCCAGCGTGCCTCAGGGTGCATCTGTCCCTCCTCCTCCTCTTCAGGTTTAACCACCTCCAGCTAACTCCTTACAGCCAGAGCTGAACCAGGCACCCCTAATGAACCTAAAGCCACTCCAATACATGAACTATAGAGCAAAATCACTACCTAAACCCCAGCAACATTATCCACCCCCAGCACAGGACTCCTGCTGCATTACTGGGGGTTACATGCAATGCCCCACCCCTGACGATCCTCTCTCAGCAGGGATGCTGCAGGCACCATCCAGGGCATCACAGTGTGTGCAAGGCCATGTAAAGGTGCACCATCAAGGGTGAATGGAGAAAGGCTCCCCACAGCCACATAGGCTATTTCTGGATACACTGAGGAGCTGTTTAGGGCTGGATTTGCAGGGAAGCACGGGGCCAGACAGGCTGTCCGTGCTTTGGAAGGGGCTCAGGAACAGAAAAGGGCCAGGAGATGGGGAGGGAACAGGATTTATATAGAGATCCACTGGGAAAAACCACGTCTCCAAACACAAGTAACCTAACACCAAGCAGTAGTACCAGCTCCTGCGCACAGACCCTGGACAACAACTCTGGCTGTGGGCTGGGGAGAGGAATCCATTGCTCTCCCACCCCAGCCCCAAAAGCACCCATGACACCTGCATAAATGCACCTTGCCCGTGCCAAGCACCCAAACCCCCTCTTCTGCCAGCAGAGCCTCCTGTGCCCCCAGAGCCTATCCCAACACTGCCGAGAGCCCTTCAGCCCGCAGGTGCTGCTGCTCCCTGAGGACCACCGGCCAAGCCGGGCTGGCAGCCAGCAGTAAAATTAGATCGTGTGTCCCTGCCAGCCCCTTCTGCGAGCTGCAGGGACCAGCTGAGCCCCGCTGCAAACCCACACTGCAGCCCTTCTTGTACCCCATTTCCCCAACTGGGAGAGTATATAGAAAGCCAGGGATCTGCACGGCTTCCTTCCTTAGCTACCCCAGAAAGCCAGGCTGATGGGGGCAGAGAGAGCCTGGGGTGCTGGCTTCTTTGGGACACAGCATGGATTGCACCCTGCAACTCACTTTCCTGCTGACACTGTGCGCGCTCAGCAACCCTGTGAAGGCTGATTCTGCCCATCACACGTGTCTGGTTGTGCCCCGTTTCTAGCCCCTTTCCCTCCACCGCAGCTGCTGCCCTCATCCTGCAGCAGTTATTGTTATTATTTACACTCCTAAGCATCCCTCCAGTGTCAGCCGGGGCAGAGGATCAAAAGAGAAAGCCTTTTAAGGATTTCTGCCAGAGCTGGGAAGCAAATCCCCCCCAGCCAACAGTGCTGATGGGGGATTTGAGTGTAGACAAGTGCTTAAAGCCAAAAAGGGCATCGAGAAGGGGGGGGAGCTGGGGGCACACTCTGAAACCAGACACACACACAACCTCCCCCCCACACCGAAACGCAGCTCTTTCCTCTGCTTTAGGAAACGGATCCCTCCCGTGATTTCCTTTCAAAGGTGACTAGTAACCTCTTCATTAGGGTTGGCTTTGGCAGGGCTCTCATGGTGCAGTTGGCAGGGCCAGCCCGCCGGTGCTGCGGCTCGGAGGGGAGTGCGCTCGCCTTTCTCCGAGGGTGGAAAATAAACAGGGCAGCTCGCAGCAGCGGCAGCTCGGTGGGCAGGACCGGCACCCTGGCCATGCTCTGATGGGTACCATGGACTTTAAGACAGATCCAAGTGCGGTAACCATCAATTTGCTGCTTATCGTCCACCCTGAGGAGGCAGCGAGCAAGCAGAAAGGGCAGAAGGAGAGGCTGACAGACAGTGACCGAAGCACAGGTAACCTCCGTTTGGTGCCAGGGAGGGGAGGGCAGTGTGTGCCTCAGACAGTGAAGTGAAGCAGCAGCTTTGGAGCATGTATTGGACTTCCCCCCAATCCCACCACCCTTCTCCTCGTTTCCTTTGCAGATGTGCTACAAAGCCCTAGACTTCAAGCTCTGCCCATAGAAACCCAGTGTGCCTTCCCTGGTCCTGATGCAGGACAGTCCTTGCTTGTGTAACATTGCATGTTGCACTCTGTGCATGCAACCCACGGTGCAGGAGGTGACATACACACAGATACTAACCCAAGGACCATGTCTGCACCTTGCTTTGCCATGCCCTGAGGTGCCTCCGCAGCCCCTGTGGCTGTGCAAAGGGAACAGTTTGGGAGCTCTGAAGTGTCACCCCAGAGCAGCGCCTACTACACCAGAGTACAGGGGCAAAGCTGTTTTGTTGGAAGCATGTCCAGGCTTTGTCTCCAGGGAAGACTGCCCTGAGCCATTTATAGCTACGGTCTGAGACAGTGTCCCTGTCCCTCCAGGGGATGTTCCAAAAAGCTACGGCTGTGCTTTGCTACTGCAGGGGGACCCTCTCAGCAGAAATAAAAGGAGAAAAAGGAGCATTCCTGCTCTAAAACCTTGTTGAAAACCTAGGTTTCCAGACAATCAGTTCCAGGCTAACAAGGGTAGCCAATCTAACGCAGAGGCTGTTTTCATGCTTCATCTAACACAGCATCCAGCACGTACTCAAAGAAGAGCAAACCCTATCAAAGCAACTTAGACCTAGACTATTGCACTTTCTTCCTCCTGGTATTTCCTATTCTAGCAACAGGGGCTGCAACAAATGCTGCA
The DNA here is from genome assembly GCF_037157495.1 of Lathamus discolor. NCBI lineage: Eukaryota > Metazoa > Chordata > Aves > Psittaciformes > Psittacidae > Lathamus > Lathamus discolor. Next base: position 50,275,938 of record NC_088886.1, on the reverse strand, counting down.
GACAAGATGGGGAAGGTGGAATCCTGGTAGATCAGCTGGAATGATGGATTACATGAAAGGTTTGAGGGTGCTCCAGGCAGTGCCAGAACCTCCCTGCAGGAGGACAGCCTGCCGATCTCACCTTTATGTTTTATAGGTTTGCACGATGATGGAAATGGAAACAGCAAATCGCAGCCACCTCAGGGGAGAGACATTAACGGTATGTTGTCTTCTCACTCTACTGATGAACTAACCACAGCGCACAAAACCCATCTGCAAGCTTTTAGCACCCGGCTGTGCCTCTAGAACATAAACACGCTTTAAACAACCCATCCCTTTCCAGAGCTTTGAGGGGCTTCGATGGAGACAAGCAGAGGGCATCAGGCCTTGTACCCTGGGAAGCATCCCTTCCTCTGCCCCATGGCCAGGATGCACATTGGTGGCACTGCAGAGCCCCGTGCAAGCAGCCGTGCAGCTCAGCCCTGCTTCAGGTGCTCGGAGCTCTTGCATTTCACAGTCAGCTGATGACAGGGTAAATTCAGTGCCCTAAATCACTCAGGTTGCAGATAGAGCTTCCAGAGTCTTCCCCAGCACTCACACAGCTTAAACAGGGTCTAGGGTGTGCAAGAAACCTTTCAACGCATCTATTCGCCAATCCTTTCTCCATCTCTCCTGCTCACCTTGCTGAGTGCAAGGCAAGGCGCTTGCTATCCAGGAATGATGTGGTTGTTAGTCTTGAGTGTTCCCCTGCCAATTCCTCACCCATCTGCCCTGAAACAGTTCAGAAGGAACATCTGAAGATGCTACCGCAGGCTGCACACAGCCAGGCTGCAGGACTGCAATGCAATGGGACAGAGCAGCTCCCAGGAAAGGGAATCAGACCATCTGACTTGCTTCCTCAGTAGCCTAAGCCTAATGGGGTGTCTAGCAGAAAAAGACAGAGGGCAAAGGTAACGCAAAGGTAATTCTCACGGCAGCAGTGGATTCTAGTTATACTGAACAGGAGCTCTGCTTCCGCAGGCCAAGCAATAGCAGCATATAAAAGCCACAGCTGTGCCCTGTACTATGCTCAATAGGAGCCCTGATCAAAGCCCCTCTGAAATCAGTGGTGGCTGGATGGTTCTCACAGGCTGTGAGCAAGCGACATTTCATGGCAAGATACACCTTTGGGTTTGTCTTTTTACAAATCTGGTAGTCTCAGACACAGGTAACAAAAGCCTCCACTCCAGGAAGCAGAGAAATATTCAACACGCTGTGCTTCTCTGTCACACTCAAGAGGGTCTGCAACCAGAGCCGCAGAGCACAAGTTAAAGCCTCCATTACGAGAGAATGGTGTCAGTCATTTACCACCCCGAACTAATGTTAAGAGTATTTAGTATGCACATGGAAAACCTGCTGCTGCAGCTCTACCTTAGGCACAATTTAAATCCCTGCGAGGATTACTAAGGAATTCCTGCGCTGGAGGAGCAGGCAGAGCTTTTGCTCCTCTAGCGCCACAGGGGTTAATAAATTCCCCTTTAATCAGCCGTGTTAGCATCTTGATGAAGCCTCTGATACCACGGAGCAGCTGGTGCTGCCGCAGTATTTACAAACTGGATGACATAAGCCTCATCCCAGCCCCACTGAGGCAAACAGGCTGCAGCCCTGCATTGTGCCACAGAACCTCATCCTTGTCCCAGCCAAAAGGTACAGATGGTATCTGGCCTTCAGGATGAGCCATGGTCTCCTTGTTCTGATCTCTGGTGGCTGGCAGGACAGTGATCCCACAACACTTTGAGAAGAGAGCAAGGGAACACCTTGGCCAGTGTCCATCAGCAAGGCTGAAGCATCCAGCCCTGGCATCTGCTGCCTGCCCTGGCGTGTCAGTGCAGCCCAGGGGAGTGGACTTGTGCTGCCTGCGACTGCATAGATCCCCACACTTCCCTCTGCTCCAAGGACCCCAGGGCTAGTTGGCATAGCTGAGATAGTCAGGGGCTTCCAGAGCACAGAGGGGAGAGGTGAGGATGAGCATGAGATAATGGCAACCACAGTGCTCCTGCTCAGGGACCAAATTGCCTCCAAGCCCTCTCGTGCTGCCCTTCCCTCCCACCTACCTCTCCAAACAATAACTTGCTGGTCTGAACCCCCTAACTCCCCACACTGAGCAGCAGAACCCACTCCAGCCCTTCCCTAGTCTGGAGCACCCCTCTGGAGTGGGGCCAGGCACCCCAGGACCATGACCAATTGGACATCAAAGCTGGAGAATAAGGCCAAGCTCCTTGTGTCATTACTTACCTGGCTGCTGAGTGAAGGCACAGATTTAATCATTTCCACACCAGGCACCTCCACTGTCTTCAAGGCACTGAAATGTTTTTCTTTGTGCAACCAGGCTGTCAAGTCTCCAAGGAGCCCTGCAAGCAGACACAAGCCCTTACTTCATACTCCAATGAAGGTAAGTGGTGTCCCAAAGGATGCCAGTTTTTAAGAGCAGTGAGTTCCCTGTCAAGCCTTTGCTATAATAAACCAACCTCAGAACATCCCCAAATTGGGGAAGAGCCCTACCCTGACAATTCTGTGATCTTAAGCCTGAGGAATCAAAAGTTGCAAAATCCCTGGAGAATCCTCAGGTCTTTCAGTGTGGGTGCATGGAGGTGGATCCCAAAGTACCAGGGTTCTCATCAACCCCCTTGACATAGAATAGGTGTAATCAGAAAGCATGGTAAGAACATGCATCTGATAATGTCAGATATCCCAGTGCTGATGGAAGGGTGCAAAGGCTGGAAGAAATAATATCGGCAGAATAGCTTGAGATGGTTGCAGAAGTCCTTTCATAAGGACTTGCAAGGAGCCACCCCTGCACTAGAACAGGGGCACTGCTGGGCCAGCTGGATCCCAAGGCACTTGCTGGCAAAGGACCACAGAGAAGGAGGAGAAGACCCAGTGTTTCTTTATGAAAGAGATCTTGATTAGGAACAGCAAAATAAGTCATAAAAACTGCAGTAAGCATGTCATAGCATTAGTTTTCAAAGCAAGGGATGCAGCACTTTGGAAAATTTCCATGGAATTACAGTTTTTGTCATTTGGTCAATGCCTTTTAAGCTGACTGGAAGGTGGCATTCCTTGCCATGAAATTTGTTTCTTGAAAACGTAGAATCTTAATTTATGGGGAAAAACGGAGGAAGTGGAAGTTGGCAACAAAACCCAGAACCCCCCAGACTAAAAATAATCTTGGGAAATCAAAAAAAAGGACTCCTGAAAGTACAAAAATCCTAAGGAAATGATACCATTTGCACCAAGTCAAACCTTTAAGAAGCAACTTCATTGAATTAACTGACAAAATACAGCAGCCAGCTCTAGTCTTGCCATCCCAATACCTGCAGTCATCACAGAATTAGAGCCAAGCTCTAGAATTTAAAGGGGGTTTTTTACAGGTTTCTGGCCTTCTGTTTTGGGGGCTTAAAGGACATGGAACTTTCCTGCATAATCACAGGAGATGCTTAACTTCTGAAGTTAAATGCTGTGGAAAAACTTTGTGCTGAAAGCGCAGATTCCCCCGTAATTAGCTGGTTCCAAGAGCTGGCTTTCAAGGAAAACCACAAATGTCGTGAGACTTTTGATAACATTGGAGGAGGTAACACATGCGGTTGCATGGCAGCCCCAAGGCTCATTAACATCTTGACCTTCAGTCTCCAAAGCAACCTCTGTCAGATCCGAAACAGGGAGACCACGAGTGCACTGTGTTCCTCCAGGGAACCTCGGTGGTTGCAAAGCCTTCTGAAATGCTTGCCTAAAAAACTGCAGTCTCTTTCAATAAGTTCAGATAATTCCTAAGAGACAATCCCAAACTTTTTCCCTTGTACTTCCCTCTGTGAAACTTTAAACACAACACCCCCAGGTTTCCAGTGAGGTTGCTCTATAGCATCATGGCATGCAGAGTGCAAGCCCTAGCCTAGACCTGGATTCTGCCCCTGACAGGCAATGGCCCTTGTAAAGCATTTTAATATCACAAGTCAAACCATTTTCATAACTCTGAGCCACTTTTTGTTTGATTCCAAGAAAAATCAATGAAAGAAATTAAGTCTCTGATTACCATATCTCCATCAATAGCTATTTAATATGGTGATAAACGTGGGGTTTTTAAGCTGCCACATAATCCTCACTGAGGACCTCTGCTTTGTTTATGATCCCCTTTATCATCTGTAAGGCTCTTATGGGTTGTCTTATGTTTTTTGAGAGCTACAAATTACACCAGAGGCGACCACAGGCTTTCTGACCGTACAGTTTGTCTTATGGGTGCTTTGTTTTGCCTGGAAAGCCAAGTGCTTTGATACCTTCACAATCACCAACTTTAGAGTCAGCTCCTGTGATGCATTGGCAGGGAATTCTTCCCCTCTCCTCCACGCCTGGGTTAGTTTTGCCTTTCTTAGGGAGTCTGTCATCATTCCTTGCAGGAACCCAAATGACAGTGGAGATTCATCCCAAGGACACCACCCCACAGCTCTTCAAGAAACTCTCCTTTGGAAAAGGTACAGCCTGGGTTTTCCACCCTAGCAAAGCAGGCTAAAGGTGGGAGGGCAAAAAGGCCACATCCTTCCCTTGGCGCAAGTAGGGAAGGCAAGAAACGTGGGAGCTTGAGGAGATGCAGCACCCGGGGCGAGTGTTGGGGTGATTGCACTAACTATGCTGGGGTGTTGCAGGTCCCCGGAGGCTGCCCAGACTGAGAGGTCAGGACAACAAAGGTGAGGCTCTGCTCTACCACAGCACGTATCTCACCCAGGAGGAGACAGGGCTTGAGGCTCTTTAGAGGATGCCACCCCCCTTACCCACTCTCCCTGCAGGGCAGATGCTGCTGGACCCTGGGGTTTGAGGAGCAAAATCCTTCTTCTCCTAGGGCAGGGGGGTTCTTCTCCTCCTCCAGCCCTGCGATAATGAAGGTGGTGACAGTCTGGGGCCCGCAGCATCCCTCAGCAATCCTGCAGTTGCCACAGAGCTCTCTGCAGGGTGATCATCTGACAGCTCTGAAGCTCAGGGCTCCCTTCTTCCATGCCTGCAGGGGTTTGGCTGCCTGGAGAGCAGGGGGGTTTGATGTCCCCAGCCCTGTGGCTAGAACAGGAGATGCTTGACTGCTGGGGAATGTGGCCTCTGCAGAGCCATAGGACTGCAGGGAGGGGACACAGCCCACTGCAGTCCAGGCAGCTGGCTTCATCCCACTCCCCTCTGCACACACGCTCTGCAGCGTGTTGACATCCATACCCGAATGCAAGAGAACAAGGCAAAGAAAAGGCTCCATTTCAGCTTTTCCCACCCAGTCCTGCTCCCCAGAATCACTTATTTCTGTTTGTCTTTTCCCACCTGCCAACAACTGCTCATCTCCCACTCCCTTCTGCACTGTGCCAGGTTTCCAAAGGACTGAAGCCCCGCGGCCGCCAGGAAAAAAGGACCTGCACGGTAACACTCGGCTGTCCCCACACCGCTGGCACAATGGGCACAATGCAGGGCAGCCCTAGATAGGGAGCCTGTCGCTCCTAGGAACATGGCTTGCCCTGCCTCAAGCCTAGACTGAAGCACACTGGCAAGGGATTTACTTTATATTGCCACGATTAGGGTTCGATTTCCCGGCCCTCCGTTCATTGGGTCAGTGGATGGGGAGAGCTTGGGGTATATCAGAAGAGCAGGGCTTATGTTAACAAAACACCTTCACAAGTCAGGAGCAGACCTTCTGGCCACCTCCCCAGTAGGACAGAGCCCTGTTTTGGGGTTATGGGGAAGGAGTGGGTGACGAATACAGACCTTGGAAGTACTGCTGGCTCTTCAGCTCGGAGCCTCTCATGCACCTTGCTTCCACCAGCACTGGCTGAGCAAGGAAGCAGAGGGGCATCCTCTTTGCTTATCAAGCATGCAACCAGCCAAAGCCTCTGTGCTTTGTAGAGGCCAAGGAAATTCACTTCTTGTCACCCAGCAAAGAGCAGCTCTATGGCACCATTCATTCACCTCTCTCAGCAGTCAGGGTCACACAACAGCATTTTCACTTTGTGATCTCTTTTAAATCCTTTTTTCCAGAGGAACAACAACCCCACAGAGATAGCTAGGAGAATCTCTTTAGTCCTTTGACAGCACATGATGGGGAGAGATTTCTGTAGAGCCCAAATCTCCTCTTACCAGCTCAGAAGAAAAGGTAGTGGTGAGCAGACAGTGGTCCAGGAGAGGCATCTGTGCACTGAGCTACAGCTGCATCACTCAGGTGGCTCACTGATGAGAGAGAGCAGTGTTAGCTGATCAGTTAGGGCAAGCCAAGGCCAGGTTGGCCCGAGACTGGAGCACCCTGCTCTAATGGAGGGTGTCCCTGCCTGTGGCCGGGGCTTGGAAATGGATGAGCTTTAAGGTCCCTTCCAACCCAAACCATTTGATGATTCTATAAGTTAGTAACCCTTTGTTCACACCAAGTAGAATCAGGAGCCTGGAGCCTGCAAAGATGCAGACAGAGGGGTAGACACACCAGTTTCGTCCAGCAGCTTCCTGTGTTACATTTCTCATGTGATTGAACTAGTGCAGAATTTTTCATCCAAAATACTCATTTCTATCAGCAAAACTGCTGCAGAAACCAGCTCTTTCGTGGGTTTTTTTTTTTTTGAAAGGTCACATTTTTGCCAGGTCTTTCACCATCCAGATTTTCCCTGATGCTTCTGCATTTTATCTCCTAAATATAATATCCTGGGATTTTCTATGCTGCCGTACAATGCCAAAGACAGGGGGGCACGTCCCGCTTCAGCATTGCCCAAATTACACCAGACTAGACAGGATGGCTCCTGCTTTCCATGCAGCTGGCAGGGACCTTCCGCAAATGCCCTCATGTCCTCTGCTCCCTAAGCACCTGCTGATGGATCCCTTGACGGGTCAGGAAGGAGCTCTACAGCATCCACTTATTCAAGCATACAGCCAGGAAAAATACCCCCTCCCTCCCTCCCTCCCTTCCCGAGACAATGACAACTCATTTCTTCCCAGCATATCCATGGGACAAATCCTCTCTGAAGTCCATGCCAGTAGATCTGCAGCAATTTGAGAAGCTGGATGCCTACGCATTAAAAGTAAGACTCGCTTTTGCCTCTGTCCTCCCCCTCAGCTCCCCTCTGGGGATGATCCTTGAAACCCAGCTATCAGCACTAACACCAGCTTAGCCTGAGCTACTGGGGCAAGTGCCTCAGAATGTCCCAAGCCATTTCCTTGGAAAGATCAGCAGTGCAGATCCCACTCTAGCAGGGAAACTATGACCAAAAATACTTCCTCAAACATGGAGCTACAGCTTTGTATTTCTATTTTAGGGAAGCTCGAGTTAGAGCAGTCTCCCGGCAGGAGGGGTCTCACTAGCTTCAAAAGAACAAGGGAGTGGGGAAGAAGGGAGTTGTACCATAGCCATTTCTTCACCACTATCTTGCAATGATTTCTCCTCACAAACAGGTAAATGTCAAGAACAGCGTAGAAGAACTGGTTAAAGCCCTGCTTAAACAAGCCCGGACTGATCTGGAAAAAGTCCGAGCCATATGGATGTGGATATGCCATCACATAGGTAGGTTTTGATCTTCAGTTGAGAAGATAAGGCTGTTGCCATCAGCCCTGTTACACTGCCGTTGTGGTTTACTATACATCCTGTGGGTTAGCTTCACGGGGTAGGTGGGAAGGAGGAAGGTTTTCTGTATGTATTCATCCAGAAATGTATTCAGAGGTTGTCTCACTTGATACACCCAACAGATATATCTCACCTCTCTGTTTCCATAGTCCCTCTCCTAGCACTGCCAGGCCCTACAAGGTTTTGTGTGCAAATGATTTCATTCCGCATGATGAACCTGTAACTCCTACCCGACTCATCCGAAGGTGTAACCATAAAAGTCCCTATGAGCTAGATGAGCTTTAAGGTCCTTTCCAACCCAAACCATTCCATGATTCTGTGACAGTCTCTTGGCTGTCCTGCTGCAGCTTTGCCCCTGTGTTTTGTGGATACATGCTGTGGTGCAGCTTCTAGCTGGTACCTAACTGCACTCGTCCTGTTGACGCATCCATCACCCATGTCAGTGCAGCACATTGGAGAGGCCAGCCTTGGTAAAGCATGCTGTCACCTGTGTGACTGCTATTCCTGCCTGCACAGGCACCTGATCAGCCTTGATGACAACTGCAATCACGCAGTGATATACATACACAAAAATGTTTGTTTCCCATTAACTCCTGGGGATGGAGGGGGAAAGCACAACTATTCCTCCCCTCACCTCTTCAGCATCCTGATGGGCTTTTGGTGAGGTGCAGTTCTCTGTCTAAAGCTGCCGCCTGACAGAGAGCAGTGGAGCAGTTTGGGAAGCACTGGCCTAATCTCACACCCCCTGTGATCAGCAGAGCTTTGCCAGCAGCTGCATGGTTAGCATAGTCAGGTCAATCCCAAGCAGCTTTAATCTTCCCCTGCTCTACGCAGGCTGCTGATTTCACTGCTGATTTCCTGAAACCCAGCATCTGACTCATCCCAGCACTGCTGACCATTCAGCCTTTACTCTATTAACTCATTTCTGCCCACCACTGCCTGGGCTGGATCCTGCTCAGGACAGACAGTCTGCTTTGAGCTGGTCCGTTTACCTGACACACATGCATGGGAGGAGTCTGATCCCCAACAGGTAGGCTGCAAAAATCCTCACAGGGTTTTTCACCATCTCGGCACCAGTTCTCCTTCATCCCTGCAGAAACTGACCCCCATTTACATGTATGGGAAACAAACACAGTGCTAGGGATGTAAGTTGCTGAGCAAAACCTCAGTGTGTCTATCCTAGAAGAGCACTGGCTATATAAACTCTTACCTTGTTTGGATTTTAAGTGAGAGCACTGCTCTCTGGATATCAATTCCCACTCAGTTCAACTCCCTGCCTCTGATGGACTGCTACCTCCACGCAGCAGCAGCACTAAGAGAAATGTTAGCAACCATCTCTAGCATGAATACAGAGCCACACGCAGCCGGATATCCCTCCATACCCCTCAGAGTGCCCTGCGGCTTTGCTGGTGGCCCAGTGAAGAGCCCCAGTGGAGAAAGCCAGCCCTTCCCTACAGCCCCACAGGCTGACCCACAGGCAGCTGCCATCTGAGCCCTTCAGATACAAGCCAAGCAGTCACAGCATTTCATCAAAGCACAACTACAGTATGTTGCCAGCTTTCTTTTCCTCTTCCACAGCATTAAAGGGAGGATGAATCAGCTGATGCAGCATTCCTTAGAGCTTTGTCAGAAAAATATGTCCGTATTTTAAGAGGTTACGGACATGGCCAAGGTTGGTCAGTATTGAATTAACCTTCCCAGGCCAGTTCCTCAAGCTCTGCCTGAAGGAGCCCCGCTGCGCTACTTTTCCGTATTCATTCAAAGTACTTAAGATTTCCTACACTTCCAGGTATTGACATGACTCACTTGCAGCAAATCATTTCAGGTATTTCTTGACGAGCTGCTTCCCAGGTATTTTTAAGACAAATTGCTTGTAAAGAGCACAAAACGTTCAGTGCCTTCCTTTGACAGTAACAGGAGTCCAACTCCTCCTAATGCGGAGCACTCTGGCTTTTACCGGGAGCTCTTTAGACGATAGATTGCCCTGCACAAGGGCCACCCCCGGGGAGACCCTCTGCAAAAAAGCAGAGTTCTCCTCTCGTTTCAATTCAACTGCTGAACCCCAGCCCAGGCTTAAAACGAACTGTGAGGAGAGATAAGACTTTGTCCCTCTCCCCCCAGCCGCCATCCACAGCATCCTTGTGCAGCACATGCCATGGCTCATTTCTCCTTGCTCGTGCTCATGGAGATGAAAAGCAATCCAAGTGTGGCTCCCGCTACCCATCGATTCCATTGCCTCAGGCTTTTGGATGAACCTTTGTCTGTGTTCCTTCCCGCAGAATACGACGTAGTGGGCTACCATAACAAAAGCCAGCTGTCAAGCAAGCCCATAGATGTGCTTCAGATGGGGAAGAGCATTTGTGAGGGATACGCTGGGCTCTTTGAACACATGTGCAGGTAAATTAAGTTCAGAAACATTCAATGCCAGGAAGAGTTAATATTCATTGTCATCTCTGTGCCTCTTCTGTCTGCCTTTGCATTAACTGATGTGACTCTAAGCAGGATGTAGAACTTTAGCTTTCAAATCCATGCTGTGGAAAACCAGCAAGCCCCAGAAAGGTCAATTTTGCCTCCTCCTCCACTCCCTCCACCCTCCCTCCCCAGCATAATTTACTTTGTGCCATCTGCTGAGCTTCGCGTTGCATTAACATAATGGCAGATGAAAACACGGAGCTAATTCAGTTAGAAGAAGCTGTGTTTTTCCTTTGATATCTGTATGTGAAGGTTAAAAGCATGGCACGACTTAGACAAGGAGTGCTGTCTCCAACATGCTCCCACGCAAGTGGTAGGCACAGCCCCAAAAGGAGCTCCTCCAAAACCTTCTGGAGATGCCCTCTCCCCTCCATTACTAAAGCACCATCTCACACTTACCACACTGTTTTCTGCCGTCAATCTCAAGGTCCATCACCCTGGAGGCCAATATTGCAGTTTCCATTTTATAGCTACGTGGGCATTTAGTGACTAAAATCCATTCTCCTGCCTACAGAACTGTGTTGACTTCAGTGGGGATCCAGTGGGGCTTCCCCCACAAAGCAGGATTTACAGTCACAAAGCCATTTCATGGAAAAGGCAGCCCTTTCCTCAGTGGGGAGCACAGGGCCTTGCATGCGAATGGAGCACAAATCCCTTCTCCCTCACTTTTCTCCAACCCAGTAAAGGAAGGAGGTGGCCCTTCTGCAAGGCAACCCTCAAGCACCACAGCAAGGAGCAGCACCTCACCTCTCACAGCTGTATGCAATAGTTCAGCTTAGATTAGCAAAGGCCATGAAGGTGCTTAGCAAGTTTGGGACCAGCCTTATGTGGAAGGGATGTCCAAGGGGAGAAAACTGGACCTGATGACTCAGGGACACAAGATTGGAAGGGTCTTCCTAACACCAGAAAGCAATGGTGTGCTTTCCTAAGGGCATGGGCTTGCAAAGCGGCTCTCCTAGGGAGCACCTTCTCAACAGAGCAGCTGCCATGTACAAGATACCTTTGGGAAAAATTAAAGACCAGTTACTAACTGCCATGTGTAAGCAACAATTGGCTTTCCACAACATCCAACAAAATTTGGGAAGGTTTTCACCACGAAACAAACAAAATAAACAGGGAAAAGGACAGATTTATAAAGAAATACCATGCCAGATGCTAGTGGTGAATGCTTCCAACCAATAACATATCCCGCGATATTGCACCTTGCTTTCTAAACAGTAACATAAAGAAATAGGGTAATGAAGTATGAATTTATAACTGCATCATATGGAACAGTTATTAGCACTTAGAAGTGGGAAAAATTTGCATCTGTTCATTAAAAAGCGTATGTTTCATTCATTAACAAATCCTTCCAAGGATATTTTTTTCCTATTGAAAGGCTCTGTTGATTTACTCTTAATTCTGTAGTTCCACGTTGATTATGCATTTCGTGATTTGGGAAACCTCCCAGTCATCCAAGCCTATCACTTTTGTCAAATATTAGCTAGATGTTTAGCTCCTTTCCTTGCAAAATTATACCCAAAGACAACAACACCTTCTTGCAAGGGGATCTCCTCATTGCTGCTTCTTGTGCACTGTTCGAGTCTGATGCTGAGTCTAGGCATAAAGGCAAGAGACAAAGAGCAAAGGCTTTTCAGAGCCAAGTTTTTGAGGAAAAAAAAGGCCTTTTAAAGTGCCCTTTTTTTCCTAGCTCCCATTGAGACAACTTAACTCAATTTACCAGTCACCAGGAACTCCCCCAATACTCATGCTGGTCAATGGCTGACATCGATTGAGTCCCACTATGTCCTTATTCATAATTAGTCTGCAAATTACCCAGGTTTCACATCCTCTTGCTTTTCCTGTTTACTACAGTCAGTAGCCTTCCTTCTTTTCAGGCACAGCATACACCTACCTACCACAAGTATAAACCATTCTGTCTCCCTTTGGAGAAGCCAGATTTGCCTTTTAAGGTGAAATCATCAAAGCCAATCTGAAATCAAAGGAAAGAAGACGCCATTGAATTCCAATGACACCTATAGCAAGATCCAGATTATCTCCCTACTCTTTTTGGGGCAGAAAAGCAACTTAGCTTTTAACCTCCTTGCTGCACCAAGCAGATGTTGCCAACTGTTTCTAAACTCAGTTGCTCCCTTCCACCTTGTATTTAGGTTATCTGCTACCACCACATTGCCACTTCAAGCATTTCTGGAGATATTCTCAATCTTTTCTTTTCCTGGTTAGTTCATATGTATAAAGTAGTTTACACGAGAACAGAGAGATGATCACTCTTTTAACTAGTACAGGATTGCTCTTTTACAGGATGTTTAGAACAAACTCTTCTTGTTGCTTTGCTTATGTTAACTGTGAGAGTACAGAGAGAAAGGCAGAACTTGTCCCTTAATGTTCTCACCAAACGTCCCAGCTAACAGGAATGTCTAGAGAAGCCTAGAAGGATTAAATGCCAAATCCCCATGAAATTAGTGGGAATTTGGTATTTAGCTCCCGTTAGGCCCCTTGGAAACTCCTAGGATCAAATCTTCCTTGAAGATCCCAGGATCCCAGTCTCAGTTACATCATGTAAATCCAAGCTCTCACCAGTCTTGTCAGTGGAGTTGCTCCAGTTACCACCCAGCTCCACATTAGAATTTGGCTCACAGGCGGCTGGCGGCTGGCAGGGACTTTACAGACCACCCGTGACACCAGGTTTCTCAATGGCATTCCTTCCAGGCTGGCCACGTTCACTCTGAATGCCTCCTGTGACAGGCACTGCCTCGCTCACACTATGAACAGCCCACGCTCTATGAGAGCTGGATTGAACGCTCCCTCCTCTTTGCTGGCCATCTTCAGCAGGGATGGGGTCCTGCCATGTTTCTCCCCTCTGTAGGTTGTCTTCTCTCTGCAGACTACACAGCTGGCTCTCAATCAACCCTTTGCAGCAGTGATTCTACCTTTTACACTCTTTCTTAAAGAATTTTGGAAAGAATATAAGAATTTAATACTCTTCAAGAGTATCAAATAACTAAGTAGCACAAAGACATCCAGGTTTGAGCTTAGTAAACCCTATGAGAAGCTGAAGTTGCCACCTTCCCTTTAAACCAGCATCATCGGTGTAAAGAAAGCAGCCCTCCCTGCAAGCACTGCTGCACTGCCAATTACCTGATGCAATGATAACAGATACTGCCAGTATCTGTTATCAGACCTCGACTTCCACAACCATGCTAATTATCTTCCCCATAAATACCACTTTTCCTCTGAGTTAAACCCACATTATGCAGACAGCCTTGCTCTTGAAGCATGCAGAGTTTATTACTTTAGGTAGTTGTTCCATTTAATGTACCTTTCAATGAAGAAGAAAAATGTCAATACCATCCTACACGAAAGACAATCCTCTAAGCAAAGCAGTTTTAGATTAATGCTGAAATAAGACACCAATGATAAAATCCTATCAACAGCAGATAGCTTATTACATGGTGCTTATTTAAGTCTTATTCACACTTCAACACAGGTATTCATTATATTTCTTTCAAAAGAGACCAATCATTTGTACCCTGGGCAAGCACAAGCTCACTCTTTAAGGAAACTAAATCAGCATCCACAGTCCCATGAGGTCTAAGATACCTTAGCAGGTGCCAAACACCAGGCCTGCCATCACAGAGGGAACACAAGCATGAACAGGCGCACTTTTAATTTCTAATTACACAGGCTAATTGTGGACAGCTTCAAAGGGATTCCACCGAGTAACAAGGCAGAGAGCAATTAAGCACACTTCATCTTTGTCATCCTCTAACAACGCTAAATTGACAGTGCATCAGGCAAAAAGACAGGGAATATGCAAAAACTGGAAAAGGAAAGCCCCTTCCTCCAGTGGGATGCTCTCTCCAAGTCCCTGTGCAAAGACTACAAGAAAACAAACGGCCCCTACCCAACATCTTGGCATCATTACCTTGGGTTACTTTTGCACGCCCACCCCATATGAAGCCATTCACTAGCACAGCTGAGAAGTCTTTACAAGATGTCAGTGGTAAAGGGGAGAACTTGCCTGTCTCTGGATGTGCTGACAGGCTGCTATGGGAAGGCAGTTAGAGGAAAGCTGCACAAGGTGCAGAGATTCCGCCAACAAGGAAAGTACAGGGTCCCAGCTAACAGCAAGCTTTCCAAAGAATTAGGAAGCGCAGTAACTTAGGCATTTAGCACAGTGTCTGTCACCAGGAGCAGAACCTGGAGTTTTCAAAGAACACAAGCATGCTTGGTCGTATAAAACCCTTACCTCCGTTGGGACTCAGCTGCAAGGAGGCCCCTGAGGAGCTGGTCCATTTGACTACAGGATTGAAGTTCTGTAGACTTTGCCCCTCCTTTTGTCCTTCCCCAAAAGTGCACCAACAGAAGTCTCCTGCTGCATCTTACTCTTTCCTTTTAGTATTGCAGGAATCCAGTGCATGAAGCTATCGGGACACTCTAAGGGGAATGGGTATAAGATGGGACAGACCTTTACAGGGGACTCTGACCATACCTGGAATGCTGTTTATCTTGATGGAAGGTGGCATTTACTCGACAGCACCTGGGGAAGTGGTGCTGTTGATGACTCTTTCACCAAGTTCACCTTCAGGTAAAGAACCATCCTCTATGTTAACACATAAACCTACCACAAAGGCAGAATGAAAGCTGATGGGTTTGGCCTACCAAGCAGTGGCAAATATTAGGTCTCACAGCAAGACCCAAAACCCTGAGCAAGGCATTGGGGCTGGCTATACAAGGGATGGAGCATGTACCTGTAGAAAGACAGTGATCCTGAGCAACAAACGGTGTAACTGCTAAAAGTGACCTTGTTTTGTGCATCATATCCTCAGTTTATGTAATAGCAGCCATCACTTGATTCATAGCCTCCAGCTGCCTGAGACAGGGCTCCTCAAACGACAAGCAGCACCTCCCTCCCTCTTCAGAAGCCCGTGGCTGCAGGGGGTACTGCAGACACCCTGGTTTTATCCAAAAGCTCAGCATTTGCCCTGGAAACGGAAGATCAAAGCTCAGGTTCCTTCTCTGCCCAGGGAATTTCAAGCCCACCAATCTCAGTTTCTCAGCAGCCCAAAACATTCCAATTTGCTCCTGCTGAAACCGCCACCACTGCGCAGGGGAAGAATTAACTACTTATAATAACTCATTTTCCTTTAATCTCTTCTTTCTTCCAGATACAATGAGTTTTATTTTCTGACTCACCCGGCTCTGTTCATCAACAATCACTTCCCAGACAACAGTAACTGGCAGCTTCTTAAACCAGCCCTGACGCTGAAAGACTTTGAGAACAACATGCTGCACAACAGCAACTTTTACATGTTGGGCCTGCTGACAGCACACCCGGAGACGGCTGTCATCCAAACAGGTAACAACACCCTGGGAGGGAACCTGCAGAGCATCCTCCTTTATGTAGTCTCGCATGCTCCACGCTCTGTTGTGCATGCAGCACATTACATTTCCATCTTGGTTCTGGCAAGCAGAGTGCACTCAGAGCATTTGGGGCAGAGGTGGGTATGTTGCATTTGGTTTGGTTTGGGTTGTTGGGGTTTTGGGTTTCTGTTGTTATTGTTGTCCAAGCCATGAAAATCTGTAGTAGCCGCTGGGTCTAAAAGAAAGCCTCAGTCAGCAGCTGAAGCTGAACTACTCTGACAACCAGCATCAGCGGTGTAAAATTACAAGTATTGCCATTATATAGTAGCAACTCTGGCTTGAAAAAATGAGATTAAAGCCTTTTACAGTGTTCCATAAGTTTTAATTAGTGAACAACACAGAAAGAGGCACTTCTATCAGGCATCCTGAATCCACAGCAGCCCTTTCCACATAAAACTATTCAGGTAACACCATAGAACGACAGGGCCCACATTTAAGATCCCTTCCCCAGATTTTCAAGAGAGCTGCAGGAATTCAACTAGATATCTAAGTCATGAATGCTAGGAACATAGAGTTAAAACTTGAAGGCAGCAGCATTTCAGGACTTCATGTTGTCTTCAAGCTGTTTGGGAACAGGCTCGTAGGGAGGTAGATTATCTCCTATCTACATAATGGAGGGTTCCTGCACTTTTCTCTGAAGCTTCTTGGAACAGCTACTAGACTAGCAATAGGTACTAATCACATCTAATTAAGCCCTTCTCGAGGACACAAGCTGACAGTACTTTCACTTATATTAACTATTCTATAGGACCACAGTGCATATCAAATATAGCGTATATCAAAACAGGATGAATGCACATCTCTAAAACAAAGGCCACTTTTCACTCCATTCTTTTTGAGGGACACTGGCCTAAGCAGACAGCTGACAAGCTATGACCTGGCAATTGCAGCTCTTTATTTCATTATTAGAGAAGCAGCAATTTACTGGGACAGATTAGTCCTCCCGGAACACGGTGCACATGGAAAAATGTACTGAAACTCCTATGCAGTTTCTTTTCTTTTGTATTTCATAGTCAATGGAAAAGCCTCTGTATCAGTGGATTGCCGCTCTGCCACTCTATTCACATTTAAGCTGAAGGGAACAGATGAACACGGTTTAATGACTTTGAAAAAACACGGAATGAAGCTGGATCTCTACCCACAGAAGACGGGGAGTCACAAGCTGCAGATCTTTGCCAAGTCCCCCAAAGCCTCAGATGTCTACAGCTGCGTGTTAGAGTATGTGGTAGAGTGTAAGTCTGTGGACAAGGCCATGCGCTTCCCAAAGGACCTGCATCAGCCTGTTGGACCGAGCTGGTTCACGGAGCGGCAAGGGTTCCTGAGGCCATCCCACCCCGACCCCATCATTCACACCAATGATGGGCGGTGTTCTGTCACCTTCACCCTGGGCAAAGACATAAGCGTCTTGGCCTCGCTGCACTGCGATAGCAGCAGCCTGACAGAGGATATGGGAAGGCGGCACATCATGCAAATCCATCGTGGGAACCAGATTGAGTTGAAGATCCATCTGCCCCACGCGGGGAACTTTGTTCTGAAAATCTATGCCAGGAAGAAGTCAGATCCCGGCAATTACGACTACATCTTCAACTACCTCATCACCTGCCTGAACACTGAAGTGAAGTGGCCAGCTTTCCCTCAGAGTTACAGCAAGTGGGTGGAAGACTACGAAATACTGGAGCCGCTCTCCGGCTTGCTGCCGGCCAATCGCAATGTTCAGTTTAAACTCAAAATGCATGGGATAGCAAAGGTGCTAGTTCAAGCTGAGAACGCTTACCCTCTCACCCAGAGCAGAGGCTACTGGGAGGGAACCTGCAACACCTCGGGATGCAGAGAGGTGTTTGTGATGGTGCACGAGAACGCCAACCACAGCTTTTATTCACACGTCCTGAAATACGAAGTTGAGAGCCAGTAACGCCCCTTCCCTTGTTCTTTCACCCACCTGCATGAACCAACCTTTCCAACATGCCCAAAACCGACACAGCTTTAGAAGATTGCTCATTCTCTCAATCAGACCTGTTCTTTCAAATGAATACAGGACAACACTTGCAGGCTTTTGCAAGACCATGGGCTCAAAAGTTCAAAGAAGCAGAAAATCCTGTTAAGAAGGGAGCAGCAGAGGAAGAAATGAAATGAAACCCTCACCTATGTTTCAGCAATACTGCCCAGGCAAACGCTTTGAAGAAAACAAATGTCTGGCCGTAGGTCATTCTGTGCCAGCAGTGGCTGCTGGCTTCCAAGTTATGGACCATAAGAAAAGTCTTACAATGGCTACTCCAAGAAGAATCCACCTAGTTACGGGGCAGGATGAAGAAAGTACACCCTGGTTTTGAGCAGCAATACTGGACACAAGGAACTTCAGGATATTTAAACCAAGCTTCTGTCTATCTTCAGACAAGTTGCAAAATACAGCCCAGGAGAGAGAAGCATTAGGAAGAAGATGCAACATGAAGTTTTCTTGTGCACTTCATTGTCTTACAAATTTAAGCAATACTGCGAAATTACTTTTTACACTGACTCTTAAATACAATAAACAAAATCATTTTTACCTTTTTATATTAGAGTATGTGAATTGTAAACACTTTTTCTGTGATATTAGCACTATAATCGTATCTAAAGCATATAGGTGCTTCCAAAACTAGAACAACAGTAAAGGGGAGAATAAAGTTCTCAAAAGAAATCACTCCTTACTCCAACTTGTCTATGCAACACTGCAACTGAAAAACCAAAGGTGTTATGTGGAATAGCAGGCTGAGTGAGATTATTATCGTGTAAAAATCTACTTGGTGCTGTACTCTTGGAAAACCCCTACATGCACAAGGCAAAGGTGGTCTTCTAGCGAATCTCACCACAAGTACACATCAAAAGATCAAGCAACGCTTTCGTAACCGACTGAGATGTCCGTATTAGCATGGCCCGAGATACTATGTTTGAGCTTGAATTTACAATAAACCTGTTATGTTTTTGCATTCTGTTTCATTGACCACACGATACGAATTCCTCTTCACAAAGCTGCTGCATTTTCCACACTAAGAATGTGGGTTGTTCCCACGCTTCTCTCCTCCTTCTCAGCAACCGGGTGGCAGATGTTCTACACGATAGCGAAGGGCTGCCCATCTGCAGCAGGCTCACTGCCTCCGCATCCCTCCTACTTTACTTCCTCTACCCCAACACCCAGGGTTGAGTCCCCATTTTGAGTACCTGGAGCTGTATTCAAGCAGCAGAACTCTCAGTGAGGATGCAGGCTACTGCAGACACAAGTTGCAAGTACAAATACAAGGCGTAAGCTAGTAAAGCTTACTCTAGTATGCCAGGAGTACAGCAATGCTGCAGGGTCTTTTTGTACTTGGAGACAAGGAGGCTCCATATGTGACATAAAAGTAGGTTTTAAGTCCTTCCCCATACAGCTAAGTGTCTTTGCCCTCAAAAACTGGCAGCAGCAGCAGCTCCTCCCTGCAGGCACACTAACAAGCCTTGTAGCCCAGCAGGCATCTGTTCCCTGGGCAGCAACACATACTGAACAGCACAGATGCAGACGCAAGAAAGACTTAGGGATTTTTTGATTGACGGGGACCTTGAAGGCTAAAGCAAGCCTTGTCCATAAGCACAGACAGCCCTGGTTTATTCTGGTGCCTAGCAGAAGAATTCTTTTCTCTTAGACCCCATTTTTTCACATCAAGGAGGACACATTTCAGCAGTTTACAGGTCAAGCTGATACAGTCAAATATGTCCCCTTCTTACAATGGGAGGATAAGGCCATACCCCAGAGTTTAGGAGCTAAAGAAAACTACTTTTTCCATATAACAGAGTCGAGGATACCAAACTACATACACCCTTTATGCAACCAAATACTTGATGTTCACTTACATGCATATAAACAGGCACAACTCCTGGGCAGCTATAGTAAAGCCTCTCTGCAGCATGACACCAAGATGAATGGAGTTGTGCTTCTCTTCTCAAAGCCTCCCTGTTGCAAGGTCTCTCTCTCAGCCCACATGCTCTATTTCCATCTCCAAAAGGCTGAGGAGAGGGGGTTGGAAATTATCCCAGGGGAGTCGAGAGAACAGTTTATACACTTGTGCCTCCTACCTAGTAAGATCTCCAGTATTCCCTCCTCCCCCTACACAGCACTGCAGAACCCAGGCACCTGCAATTACACACATCATACAGGCACAAACTCATTTAACCTCCCATAGAAAAGAGTGACCCAATGCACCGTCACACCCATGGAAGAACACGTGTAGCACGCTGAGGACAGAGCCTGCAACAGCCTCCTACTTTTTTGATGCTAGGCTGGTCCCAACAGAAGTACTGCAAGTCAAGTTCCACATTTCTGTTTCAAACAGGAAACAAACGTCTGCCTCAGCCCTGCAAATGTGTGAGAAATTCTTTAGCGTTATCGAAGGCATGAGTTCAAAGACATAAAAAAAGAACCCTCTCCAGCTTCATTAATTATAAAGCTTCCAGGGCCAGGTGATTATTCCAAGGGATGTTTGACACTGCAAAGGCAGAGAACGCCCGAGAAACCCCGCCAGCCCCAGATAAAAGCATCTCAGAAGTCTGTGCTTGTTATGACATCTCCCTCCAGGATAAACAAGCCTTTTTCCTCCCAATCATATAAAAAAAAAGGCACATTCTTCACTGCAGCCAAGACTCTAACACCAGGAGAACATCACTGGAACAGACTTCGTTATCTCAGCACTACCAGCTCTCCCATTTCAGAGTTCTCCCTTGGCAGGCCTTCAGACTGAACGGGTTTTATAGTCCTTACCCCACCAAGAGGTGCAATTACTTAGCACTATGAATTCAGGTCACTCAGTTTTGCAAACATCTTGTTTCTCAGGGAAGGTAAATAAACTATGTGTAGAACAAGCTTTTCTCTCTGGCAAGTGCATCTCTGCACTTCCATCTACCCACGAGCCAACTTCCTCACCCATGGAACAAATCTGGTTAGTATACAACCAGACGCTCTGCTGTTTCCATGCTGTCAGAAAGGCACGGGAGTAAAAATAAGCAATGCAGAGACATCTGCACATCACACCTGAGTTGAACAGGCTCTGCTCAACCTCTGTTCTCTCCTGTTGCCTGAGCACAGCACCTCCAGATACAGCAGGCACACAACAATCCATGGCACTGTGTTTCTGCAGAGAGAAAGCAGCAGAGAGAGAGAGTACATACACCAGCACAGAGAAGTAATTCAGCAGCTCCCCTGTTGCAAGTTTTACTCTTTCGATCGCTTCAGATCAACTCTTGACATCATACTCCCTGAATGGAGGTGCTTATTACATGTATTAGAAATTGATAAATACTGTAGGGTTATAGCTGCTAATTAAACAAATGGATCATCTGCAGTTTCGCTCTTCACTTCTGCCAACATGAAATGCCAAGTATCTCTAAAGGAAAGGAACATGGAAGCAAACATCACTAAGGACCCAAAATGTCTTCTGAACTTCTGAAAAATCTTAGTGCATGATGCAACTCAGTAACTTATTTAACAAATCTTCAAGAAATATAATATGGTTTGTAAGGTATCATTTAAAAAATGGTATTGCTGTCACCACTGAAGGACAAGGGGAATCCCTAAGAGTTCCAGCATACCACACTCAGTGGACCTATAGGTTCACCCTGAAGAAAAACAGGTTTGATCTATCCAATTTTGCTGTCCAGCTTTTGTCAAAATGCCCCATGACCAGCAAGCCCTGACTTGAGATCTGCATAGTTAAGGCAGACATTCCAAAAACACTTGCCTGTGGACAGCTCTGGACAGGAACCAAGGCCAGTGCTGCAAAACACACAACCAGAGTTTATCTCCAGTTGTGGGCAGCTCAACCCCTCATGACAAAGACTGCACAATGAGAATCCAGACTGGATCCAAAGCTTTTATCCTTCTGGAGTTAGAAGGACTTGATTCAAATGGTTTTGAACTCCGGAATGCAGAATTGCTTGACCAAGTGCAATCCCATTTTCTGGCACGCTGAAGAGGCTGCAGTCTGCAGATAGGCATCACCTTTACTGAACTCATCTGTCTAATCCTATGGTTGGGTTTTGCTTGCACATGTTGCTTTTGATTCCTGTTTCTTGACAGCATTATGACAAGGTGAAACTGATGGAAAGGAACAGGAAACTTACAGACATGGACAAGTGGTGTCTCCATTCCCAGATTTACCCATACAAAAGCTGTGAAGGTTCAGCCACAGAACTGCAGAGTACCCCTGGAAGATTTAAGTCCACAGGAACAGGTTTCATTCACTCATTAACAACTTCCTTTCCTTGAGGAAGGACTGAATATATTCCTCTGAACAGTGCACAGATGTATTTCAAGGCAGCACTTCAACTTGACTGGATAGCATCTGAAACTGCCTGGATTCAAAACAGGCTGATACCAGCTTACACAGCAGCTGCAACTACATCTGCCATCCAGATGAATCTCACTTGTTTGGGGGTTCTCCTCCCATTCAATTTCATTTCCAGTTCCAGCTACTCTCTTTTATAAGAGCTATGTCCATAATAAGAATTCAGGCATTCATTCCTCAGCTATTTTGTAGTACTTCAAGCAATGTGCAAGGCAAGATAAAGACTCCAAATACTACACAAACAGTAAAAGGAAGAAGTTGCAAGAACCAGGAAATGTTATGAAATTCCACTAAGGGGAAATTAGCTGGAGAAAATATGAGTAGCCTAAAGGAAACACAAATTATATTATATGCTCTTTGAAGGAGATGTTGATTAAAGTTCCTGAAAAAAGGCAAGAAAGCCACAAGAGATTTACTCTGTATATCTGCATGAACAAGAAATGAGGTGGGGTTTTAATTATGTTTTATTTCAATGCTTTTAACATGTATAAAACATACTTAAAATACTTTACATTAAAATCAGCAAATAGTTTGCTTCTAAAAAAACATCATGATCTCTTTGTGAGTGCACAAACACAACTGATGCAGCTTTCTGACCTACAGCAAGCTATCTAAAGCGTTTGTGGGGCAGTATCGTCCATGAGATGAAACATGTTAGAAAGGAGTTTCCTTTCCTCAATATCCACCCTGCTGATTCAGCTCAAAGTGAGAGATGCGGCCTCTCACTCTAGCTCCAATGGCACCTGGTTTATAGGTAACCTCCCCAGTCACAGTTTGGAACTATGTAAGTATACCAGCATTCAAATTCCGTAAGAAGCACTATTCCTGGTGTCCAAATTGTCTCACTATCTTTTCACTCTCCTTTTTCAGTTCCTCAACGTGAGCATTTAGGCACTCCAAGATGTGCTGGGATCTCAGTTCTTCCTCTTCCAGATATCTTGCAGCTATCGATCCAACTGAAGCTGTAGGCAGGGGGTACTAAAGGGAAACAAAAGGACATCAAGCATTCTTTCATTCCAAGTTTCAGCAGAAATACTACTGATCCACTAACCATACCAATAAATACGCCTCTAAAGGGCTCTTGTGTCATTTCTATCATATTAGGCAGGCTATGCACACAGATTTCATGCTTTTATCATAGGTAAATGTCCCTCCCAACAGTCTCCAAACAACAGCAAAAGCCTCCCAGTTCCACAAAGGAAGTACAGAACAAACTCCCATGGCAAAGGCAGCTCACTGAACACCAGTTCAGCTAGCAATGGTCAATAAACTACCCCAGACTCATTTCTTCGCAGTCAAGAACTACTCCTGCTACTCGCATCACTTAACCACAAGTTCTTAACTTACAAAAATAACATTGTAAACTAGGCTTAATTTATGAGCTGATGAAGAGAAGCTTCCTGCACAGGCCCTAGCAGGTGAATTATAAAGTTACTAAGGGGCTGCTTTCTATTACAGAAAACTTGCCTTAGTGTCTTGGCAAGAGAACAACATAACTGGTTATTTCCATCTGGAGTCTTATGGGGTTTTTTTGGTCTTTTATCAACAGCCAAGAACAAAGGAACACAGAAAAAAGGCTGTAGATAACAAGCAAATCTCTCTTACCCCACTATTGCCTGCTGACTAGAAATCTCCTCTCTTAATAAGTTCCTGATAATTAGCTCTCTTAATTCTCTTGATGTTAAAGGAACTGATTTAAAGACACTGGAGCCTGACCATGAGCAAGGAATCCCAATCTACACCAAGAGAAATATCTGTATTTCCTTACAAACCTTATTTCTACCTCTCAGAACAAGAAGTAGCACATTCTTTTCTACCAAACATCAAGCCTGAGAGCTCCTCAGGCCCTTAAGTGGAACTGTTTGCACTTCAGTTCTAATCCTGCAATCTGAAGTTTCCATTTGGAATATTACCATTTCCTAAGCTCCCAACATGTGTTTTCTGGACAATGGTGTTTTCCGGACATGCCACCAAGCTAATTTAGTCTTGAAATACTCAAGACCTATTCTTGCTAGTAAACTTCACCAAGATCTACAAACCTGACAAGTCTCCGCTTATCTGTGCACCAGCCTTAGACTCTTCTCTGATCTCCCCACAAAATTAACTGTTGTCACTGCTAATAACACACAACCAGAGGAGAAAAGACTGCTAGGGGAACACATCTGGAGCAAGGACCAGTACTCGGGATTCTCCTCTCCCTGAACTACTACAGCCCTGTCTGACCCAGGGTATGACAATTGCTCTTGCTATCCCTCTTCCATTCCCCTCCCTGCACAGGCCAGTGTACAGCCTGGTCATTACAGTGGGTACTGGGATAAATGGTCTTAAACACTAAGGAAGAAGTGATTGAGTCCAAGTTTCCTATATCTTGGGCAGCTGAGCTGAGTTAAAAGAGCAGATAAGGTGCCAACACTGCTCTCTACTTAAAAAGGTATGATTAGTGACTGAGAAAAGTAATAGCTTCCCCTTGTGTAGTGAAGCACTGATTTCAGGCTTTCCTATCAGCCAGCATAAGTGGTTCTAAGTTCAGTGTGCTCACTACTGCAGTCCCATTCAGAGGGGTCAAACTCACCCCATGCATTACAGTGAACATAAACGTGCCGCACTAGCTTTCAGATTCACCCAGAAACTCTTATGTTGAAATACTCTGCACTCTGTAACCCCCCTCTGAGCCTCTACCAAGCCAAAAGCTGAAGGAGAATTCTGAAGTGACATAAGCAGGTAATGGTACACGCTGTACATGATGTACAGCACCAGGATGGAGAACACCATGAGCTTCTGGATTTAGCTTAGCAATTACACCAAACCCAAAGCCCTTCCCCAGAGACTTCTGCAGTATAACCACATGGCTCTCATTGTCCAAGTATTAGCCATCCAGCAGTGGTTTCTCCTCCCTATTTAATGTTTGATATATGCTTACAGAATCACTCATATCATGCAGCCAGACCGTACATTCAAAAACATGGCTCCTTTTGCCAGGCAAGAACCCAGCTATATCCTCAGCTGTCCAACAGCAACCAGCTTACCTCTGCTGTCTGTACAACAACTTACCAGGGGCACAGATTCTCTCTGATGATTTGAGATGGACTGCTGAGACGCTTCATCTGCAAAATCTTTGTTCCCATCCAGCACATGGAACAAAGAAACCATTCCTGGCAAGATGCCCGAAGAATGTGAGTCCATGGAGTTCTTCCTGCTGGTCCGGGTAGGAACTTCACCCATCTCAGGGGTCACGCTTCTTATTTCATCAGTCCCACATCTCTGGAGCTCCCCTTGATGATGCTGAACAGATCCACCAGGCTGGTGATGTGTTGTCTCTGTCTGTTCATCATGTTTGTGCTGTGCTTCTCGAGTTGTCCTGGAAGGCAGGTTTGAACACGTAACTGTTTGACAGTTTGCCTCTTAGATGAACTTTAGCAAACTCTTGCACAAAGGTAACAATCAACATACAGGTTACTAATAGCCCTGACAATCCAAACTGGCTCCTGTTCCCATAGACTTCCAGATGCCCATCCAGCATCTACAGAATTATTTCTCATTCTTCTGCTATTGTAGATGCCACAAACTACAGTCTGCACATCCCAATACTGCAAAAGAATGGAGCACAGCTACCTGGGCCACATGTAACCCCTTCGCCAAATAGGGCGAATCAAAGAAAAAGGCAAAGGCAGTCAAAAGATAGTTAAATACTAGCTGGCTTTGCAGAACATGAACCAGCTGGGACTAAAAGCTATTGCATTACTTAAAGCATAAAGGCAGATTCCAAAACAGTCCTTGTGTTCTCCCACACATACTATACACTGGAGATAGATACTATACATAAAGCATGTCATTAAAACCCCACACATCCCTACGTCTCTGTTCTCCTGCATAATAAGGAAGCAGCATCCTGCGATTCATGCAACACTCACCTATGCTGCACATCCTTGGCCTCAGACTCTCCCCCTTGCATCTGCTGAGCGGTGCCCTCAGGTTGATCCTGGCATACCTGCCGAGGGAGCTCCAGTTTTGCTCTGGCCTCTGCGAGATCCTTCCGCAACTGCTGGTTCTCAGATTGCAACTTCTTTATTTCAGCAGCATAGTCTTCAGTGAGCATTCTGAGGGTGACATCCTTTTCCTGATAGACAGAGAAAGGCTGAAGCTGAAACTTCTGATTTGCAAAACACCATAGTCAAATCCAGAGCAAAGGCTGTCAAGCAATTCCTTAAGGCATATTCTCTAATATCAATTTTGACTGGCAAGATTTTCAAGGCTTTCATAAGAGCAGATCAATTATATATGCCTTGTTGTGTTTGCATCCAGACAAGCTGCCTTGATCTGCCTAGGAAAGAAGTTTCTCTCACCACTGGATGCTTTTGAACACACAAAAATATAGACTGAGAATAGGTCAGAGATACCTCCCTCTGGCCTTGGGATGAGAAAGACTATATCACCTTGAGTTCTCCTCCATATTCTCAGATTCCCCACCTAGCAAAGGTGCAAGCCCCTCAGTCAAAGCTGGGAACACTCAGGTGGCACCCCAATAAACTGTCTCATTCTGAGCAACTCTCCAGGTATCAAGAGTAGCAGGCTTTTCATAGAGGCTGAAGAAACACATAGCCCAGTGGCTAAATATGCAAGCAAAGATGTTTGCAAGGAGATTTCTAGATCCCCTCACTCAAATTAGCAAAGGCCTATGGCAGCAGTTACAGAAGGCTGTGCATACACCTCTCCACCTGGGATGACCCACATTCCCTTAGAAACTGTCACCAGTAAAAGTGAATTTACTTTTCTTTTAGGAACTCTGAACAAATTGCTTCTCCCAGTCTCCTTACCAGGCTCAGTGGATATAATTTCCATTGTTTCTACTCCTGCAAGAGTCCCGCTTTCATTTTGCCCATTCTATTTAATTTAGATGCATTATCATTGCTGCAGTATCTAAGGACTTTCCAAATGTGCATTAGAAGAACCTGGCCTAGATCTTCTTTTGCACTGTGCTATGAAGTTTTTGGTAAGTCAGGCAGGCAAAAGCTCACCTGGCACTTCAAGCAGAAAGTAATGGGCCTTAGGTCATTCTAGCCTCAAATCAGCCATTCAGAAAGCTTTGGGTTTTTCCTCTATCTCACCAGCCACAAGTTTTCATTCAACACTATCCCCAAGAACCTGGCACATTTGGCAATCACCCCAAACTAATATGAAGAGCTGAGTATTTCCCTCCCACAGACTGACAGGATAAAACCTCTGAGATAATATTCCCATCAGGTTTTCAGTTGTCTGAATTCAGTCCTTTCCCTCATAAGGCATCCATTTTTGTTTATGTGAGACAGAACTTGCAAACTGAACATCTCTTGGTTCCTGCAGGCACTAAAATGAACCACCTTCAAGGTATTCTACCAAGACTGCGCCTCTTCCATGGGGGCTCCACTTCTCCCCTCTGGACAAGGTGACCTCACCTAGCCACAGTGTCTCTTCTCAGTGCACTGTCCCAAGGCATCCAGCCCATATTCCCAGGCCGCAACCTGCCTGTAGCGTGCAAAGGACAGCCCTGCTGAATGTCTCCTCACCAGCAGGGAAACATGCTCTCACCCCAGAAACTGCAAGGACCACAGCAGCTACAGCTCTGAGACAGATCAAAAGGACATCACAAATTTAGCATCAGGTGTTAAATGGGCATAAAATGGAAATGTAACAAAATGTACTAAAAAAACTCCATTGGCGAGACCCCATGGAGAAGAAACTGAGAAGACAGTTATGTTTGTGAAGTTCTCCTCACTACTCTCTGACCAAGTAAGATGCTCAGTGTTTCTGTGCCTTAATTCCTTACAAATTTTAAAGTTCACTGAACTGTACCAAGCATTTTGAGAGGCCTGGGCAAAGACTATTACTGTTCCCTGGTAGGGAAAACACAATACTAGTCCCTTCCCATCTTTGGTGCCCAATGCGTACTTCTGGTATACCGCACTCTGCTTTTTTCAGCATCTCTGAGAGATGACGGTTTTCCAGCCTCAAGGTTTCCAGCTGGACCAGAATTACCTGAGGGGACAGAGGCAAACAACTAGTTCACAATAAAGAACACAACACATGCCCACAACACCCTACAGGCATTTCACACCCTCAATTCAAGCACAACGCAAGGTTTGGGACATTAGTTCTACAGAGACCCTATAGAGAAGGCCATACAAATACCCAGTCATTTACTTTCATTTCCAAAGATGTCATTGTGAGGCCTAGTAAGCATAAGCCATCTCAAAGAATTCTGAAGGATTGTCAGTTACTGGTTGGAAAAGACGTAACAAGACAGATTCAGTGACCACCATAAATTTGGAGGTTTCATCAGAAGGGTCTCAAAGTCTTTGTCCAAAGGTTGAAAAGAGAAGGAAGCTATTAACATAACTAAAAGCTAGGATAGTATTCCAAGCCTTTATATCCCTTAAAGAGACAGCATAAAAGTCTTTTGCCTTTTTTACCCTGTGTTCCACTGCTTTCCTCTCTGCTCTTTCAATCTCTGTTCTCAGCCGTTGTTCGAGGTCTGACGTGGAGCCACTTGCAGATGCAATTGTGATGTCTCGCTGGTGTAACTCTTGTGTCAACCTGGAGATTTCCCTTTTCATCCCTGCTAGCTCACTGCTGTGAGTCTGCTCAGCTTGAGAGAGCTGCTCTTTCAGCTGGAGGAAGACAGGGCACACACCACCCATGAGCTTTTAAAGGATGTTTCAGCAAAAAAGCAAAAGTATTGCACATGGTAATGTGAAATCTAAGTACTGGAAACAAAAAGCTCTATGTAACAAGCAATCTGTGCAAGCTTGTCCTTCTTGATTGACAACTACCTCATCACAACCCTTTTCCACACTATAAACTGCCAACTGGGACAACACATCAGTTACATGCTGTGGAGTACTCAAGAAGACCCACAGCTGATCAAATCTCAGTCTGTTTAGCTCACCATTTACCCTCCACGGCCAACAACAGATACCCAAAGGTTTACCATCCCTGGACAAGCACAGTAACACTTCCATAATATAACTTTGCAATGTGCCACTCTGCCTTCCTGAGGCAGAGATGGTATCTTTAAATAGCTCTAGCCAGACTTTTCTTCCATGAATTTCTCCTAAGCCTTTTGAATCAATATTAGCTTGTAGCAACTAAAGCTACCCATGGCAAACTTCCATAAGCTAGCTATGCACAGGGTAAAAATACACCTCTTTGTTTTTGTAACTCCATTTGATGACCACTGGTCCCTGCATTATGAGAGAATAATCATTCCCTATTTACTTTGCACATGACAGGCATTTTATTTTTAGTATATTCAATCTCATATATCTCTTTTCTAATCTGGTAAATCCTATTCCATTCAGCTGTTCCTTGTATAAAAACACCCCATGCCATCCCTTTGGTCATCTTTTTCCACCTCTTCTTTTATTCCATCTTTTTTGAGATGGCAGACCTGCACTGCATACAATATGCTGGTAAGCACACTGTATATTTATTCAGTGACAGAACAACAACATAGCATAATTTCTTCCCTAGCATTCTATTAGCCAGAAATATTAACTATCCAAAACACCAGGATTTTTCTAAGAATTACAAGCATTTTAGCAAAGTGAACCAGATGATCTCTGCCTAGCCATGTAAATACTATACATATAGTGATTTATCTCCATGTCACCCCAATGCCTCCCAAGCATATGAAACAGAAACAACCATAATAAATCTCCCTTTCCTTCCCAGCAGCCTGTAGGAGACTCATTTATTGTGTGGCTGTTTAAATGTGCAACCAGGCACACATCTCCAACAAGATCTGCA
Source organism: Lathamus discolor (assembly GCF_037157495.1). Taxonomy (NCBI): domain Eukaryota; kingdom Metazoa; phylum Chordata; class Aves; order Psittaciformes; family Psittacidae; genus Lathamus; species Lathamus discolor. Next base: position 50,246,328 of record NC_088886.1, on the reverse strand, counting down.
CCTCTGTACATTCAGAATAAAGGATTAAAAGATTTTCAGCGAAGTGAGGTTTTTCACTCAAGTCCAATGAAGTTTCTACTCTAAACAGGCTCCAGTGAAATCTCCCATCCTAACTGATCTTGACCATTATTAAAAGTCAAGCTTTTTGGAAGGTCCTGTCATGCCAGGACAAGGGGAACGGCTTCAAGCTGACAGAGAGGAGGTGTAGGTGAGATTTTAGGCACAAATTCTTCCATGTGAGGGTGCTGAGGCGCTGGCACAGGGTGCCCAGAGAAGCTGTGGCTGCCCCATCCCTGGCAGTGTTCAAGGCCAGGCTGGACAGGGCTTGGAGCAACCTGGTCTAGTGGAAGATGTCCCTGCCCATGGCAGGGGGGTTGGAACTGGATAAGCTTTAAGGTCCCTTCCAATCCAAGCCGTTCTATGAAAACCCATTCATCCCCTCTTCTTCACCCTGTTGGGATCCTGTATTAGGTTTAAACTCAGCATTCCAGGCCTTAATTTCTTTGCATACTTGTCCCTCCAGCACTAATTCAAGTATCTCCACACTATAGAGAAGTGCTGCGTGACACAGAGGCAGGCCTGAGAGATGTTCACAAAGTAAGCCACAAAGCCAAGAACCTCTAAACCTATCCTCTCAAGTCCACCTTTGGCAGACCTGCTCCTTACCCTTCAGCATATCACAGCCTCCATAAGACTCCCAGCTTCTGGTCCCATCTGGAGCTTTGCTAACCATGCACTGCTGAAACACATGACACACAGAAGAGCAGCTGACTCCACAAGTGCCTTTCCCACTCTCCAGGAACAAAGCAGCATTACCTTTTTAATCTCTGCCTTTGACTCAGTATGGTGTTCTTCCATTGACTGCAGCTCTTTGATATTCTCATCCAGCTCTTCGCTCAGCTGTACACACCTTGCATTTGAAGACACCAGGCTGGGTGCCAAATGTAAAACTACAGATTAGAATACCCCAAGGAGGAGGACATGGTCAGAGAAACTTTGATCTTTCAAGCGGCCTCCTATATCCATCATAACAGAAACTGGACTCTTAACCTAGAATTTCCTACCAATCCTTTGGTTTTGTTTACGAAATCATTTCAAAAGAGATCAGGAAACTGATCTAACAGATAATAGGTGTTTCTTGTTTGTTTCTTTACCATACTAAGATTACAAACTTCCCCTGCAAACATTAGTCTGAAAGCCGCAAACTCAGAAAGGAAGACTTGTTTATAATTCTTATTTCACAGGAAGGTTTAGATCTGGTTCTTACCAGCTGACTAACAAAGACTCCTTAATCTACTAGGAATGAAGGTGCTAAGCCTAAGCAAGCCAGAACATGGAGAACACCCACAGTGTGCAGTGAAAAGCAGCCAACCAATTAGCAAAACAGCCTCACTATTAAACTGCAAAATGAATAGCTTTTGATTTCTTTAGCCTTTTTATATTTAAAATAAGCCTACAAAAATCAGCGGGACTGGTTAACTTAATGAATACAATATATTACCTATTGTATTATTATCTGAGTTTCACTGCACATTCACGGGAAGCAAGCAGTCAACTACCTGTTCTCAAGATGAGTCACCTCTGACTGCAAGTGCTGTTCCTTCTCCTGGGCAATATCCAGCTGCAGTAGTATATGCTCCAGCTCTAGCCCCGGACAAGACAATTGTTTCTCTTGCAAGCGTTCTTCCAAGGCCCTAAGCAGAAACATGAACTTTAATCTCAGCACAGAAATATCATGTCTGAGTTCACAGGGAATATAACCACTAATTTTTCTGGAATTCTCTGAAAAATATGCAAAACCTAACAGTAGGCGACACCTGTGTGTACTGTGAATATGCAAACATACACGCCGCATGACAGCCCCCTGTTTGAATTCAGGCTGTTTGAAAAAGATAACATCCTTTTGTGATGGCCTCCCTGCCCCAGACAGTCTCCCTGGCATTAGCAGACATCCAACCTGCAAGAAACAGTGTGGCTGTTAGGTAACATAAGCCAGAAGTTTTTGACACGGCCATCAGAACAGCATGTTGTCAGCGCAGAAGGCGAAGGCCAAGATGATTCTGTCACACAGGTTGTTACCTTACCAATACCCTAACCTGACAACATTAAATCGCTGAGAACTTTTACTTATGTTAATAAGCACATTACCAAATCTTGAAAGGCCTCCAGCACTTGACTGAAAATGCCTGGGGAAAGCAAAAGAAATAAAAATCAAAAGCCCTGTGCTGCCTCCAGAAACCTAGCTGAGTAGAAAGCTGATTCCTTGACACTCTTCACTGAGTGTCAGTTGATTTCAAAAGCAATGCAATTTGGCAAATGCTGCAAGGAAGCACAGCACTTGTGAGAAACTACAGTATACCATTCTATATATCAACCAATACAGACACAGCTGTATGAAAATATTTCTGCCATCTTCAGTGGGAGATCCTGAACTATAGTTTTGGATTCAAGAGCACAAACACCAGTGAGGCACAGATGCTACCTGATAAGGAGTTCTTTTGTGCAAAGAGTTTCCGTCGCCCTGGCCAGCTCACTCTGTAACTGTTCCTGGTGCAGCTTGGAGCTGTCAATGAAATCTTCTTGAGACTGCAAGGTGGCTCTAAGTTCCATCTTCTCATCCTGTAGCACCTGCATGTGAGGAAGAAGGAATGACTGTTGCAAGATGGACCAGCAGAATCGGTCTGCTGTAGTGCACTTGAGAGGTTGACCAGATTTTTAAGGAATCCTTGGAAATACTGCAGAGCACAACATGGGTGCAAAGGCAGCTTTGAGGCCAATCAGGAAGTTTACAAAAGCTCTAGAAAGAGACAAGAGCTCTGGGATGAAAAGCCTTCCTGCTGCTTCTCACAGCACTGCTTTATATTCCATTTCCTAACAGCTCCTCCACTGACCTCCAACATTTTCTTGGATTGCCTTAACTCTTCTTGAACTCGCTGCTGATCTTCCAGAATCATCCGATTGTTTTTCGTCAGGTCATCTACCCTCATGTTCAGCCTCTCCACCTCCAACTCATTGGCACAGATAGCATCATTTGCCCTCTCCAGCTTGCTGGTTAAATGCTGGATTTCCGATCGGCTGGCCAGCTCCACTGACTCCAGAATCTGCTTCCGATTGGCAAGCTGAGTCTGCAGAGAACAATTGGTTTGCATTAAAGCTGAACTACCGAAAACACTGCATATCAAAACTACATTCACAACAACTACCAATTTCTTTGTGTAACACTACCTTGCAGGGAATTAGGGAAGTTACAATGGGTAAAACTTCTGAGGGCAAACAGAATTCATTAAAAGAAAAAAAGAGGGAAGGGAGGAAACTCCAACTTCAAAAGGGGTAGAAGAGAATTTGGGTAGAGAGGATCTCAAATCACTCAAGTTGTCTGAGTATGAGCTATCTAAGAACAAATCTAACTACTACTTTTTTGCTCATTAACGTAAGGTTAGACCAGGACAAAGGGCAGTATGCAAGAAGGTCTGTAAATACCATCCACAAGTAGACATTGTTAATAGATTGTTAATTCCACACCAGGATAAAAAGCAGCTCTTGGTGCACCAGGGAGAAAAACCCCCACAACCATCACATAGACCAAAAAACCAAACTGTCTGCAACAGTCAATTATCTTTTGCTTTATGCAGTAAATGTCTGATTCTAACAGCTTGCGAGAATGCTCACTTTGAATGTGTCATTGTTTTAATGGCAGACAAAAAAAGTTACAAGGAACAAATGACTAGCAAACAATACATGCTCTATTATTTATAGGCACAATATTTCATAGCATTTCTTTCCATGTAGCTAGCTGGTGAAATTTAATAAGCCAGCTCTCATATAAAGCTTCCAAGAATATTCATTTCATATACTCCCTTTCTGTATAGTACCTTATAATTTTTAAAGGCTGAAACAAAATATTTGAGCACTCTTTTACTCCCAATTTTTAAGAGTACCAATTCCTGCCAGCTTCAGAATCACCACATGCCTTGATTTATTGCCTGACACATAATGCCTCATAACTGAGAAAACTATAGGAATTGTGCATTTGGAAGACTATCATATAATTTTGATTACAGCCTTTTCATTATTTGAATAGTCATGACAGAAAATGTAACCAGGAGGGGCAAGAGTTTAAAGCACAGCCTTTCTGCACCCAAGAAAAAGGAGTATCAGACTACCTGAATATTTATTTCTGCATTAAGAAAATATTTAAGCTATCTCTTATTTCCAACCACAGAACAAGCAGGACAGCCCAGAATTCCAAGTTTCCCCTGTTGGCCTTCGAAGCTGCAGGTGCTACAGGAGTAAGAATGCCAGGCTTCCCTAAGCTGAATTGAAAGATATGAGGGGAAGCCAGCTGAAAGAAAAGAAAGGGGAAGTACTCCATGGTCACAGATCTCAGCTTGACCTTGTGCCAGAAAAAAAACCCAAGCATACAAAGTGCACAGAAACATCCAAGGCAAAAATTTAGCACTTTCATGTTTGTCTTTTCCAAGAACTTGAGGACTCAGGCAGTCTGCTCACAGTACCTCTGCACCAAAGTCATCTGCACCACTCAGGAAAATTTCCCCAAATCCCTGTTTTTCTGCTGCACAGTAAGAAGAGTTCCTCTGCACTCCAGTTACCAGCCTGCACTCCAAGGACACATCTGTTCTCAAACAATTGAGCTATCAATGATACAACGACAGCAGAGCAGCAAGACCTTCTGCTTAAGGACTCTCTCTGCATTTGTAGATCTACCAGTGTCAGCCTCTCACAAAGCCGCTGTCAGAGTCAGCTTCAATCCTGTCATCACAAACTTCCTCCTTGCAGGAGCTCCCACTCAAGATCAACTCAGGAGCCCATTAAGTGTAAAGCCCCCAGCAAGAGCTTCTTATCAGTGTCTGCTGTGATTGTGTCAGTGTGACTTCACAGCTGTGCTCTAGGTCAATTCATCTTGCTCTGCTTCAGCAATACTAACTCACTGAACGATTAGCTTTTCAAGAACTGCAGTCCCACTACTTCTTGTTAAGAGACATTGATAAAGAAAGGGGGGCAGGAGGGAGGGGCTGAAAACTGCTATTACTGCAGTACTTTGCAGAAGTAAATGCCTGTTGTAGGGGAGGACTATTTTCCAACATCATCCTCGGAGCTGGACCCACAAGGTACATACTTAGCGACTGGCAGGTACACAGCTTTGAACTAGGTGACATGATGTAACAGGTATTTTAAAGTGTCACATGCTGTGGTCTCTGTCTCCAAGTGAAAGCTTCACCCTATTATCTTCTCTACTAATTGGAGAGGTGGTAGGGAGAACTGCAGAAGGTTGATCCAATCTCTGTTGACAGACTCCAGATCTTTTTTTCCACACAGCACTTCTACAAGTAAACTTTATTCCACCAGGACACTAAAAGTCATTTCAATGGCAACTTAAACTGGATTCAAGCCTGAGAGTTTTCATTAGTCTCTCCACCCTCCCTCCTCCCTTCTGCTGCCACAAACAAAACAAAAACTTTCAGCAGATATTAACTGTACCTGAATGAGCTCAGACTGCTCAGCCAAAGCCTTCCTCTGTGCTTCCAGCGATGCCACCTGCTGCTGGTAAAGCAAGCGCTGCTTCTCCCAGTCAAGTGATTTTTGACGAAACTCCTGCAAGGACAGCAGGGGTGGGTTGGAGCAGTATGTCCATGCAGTTGACAAGAAGGCCCCCTTCCAGTTCATATCCACATTTGCTTTCCCTCTCCACCATATCCTCATGCACCTTTCCCCGCAGCAGGGAAACCATTAGCCAGTCATTTGATGCAACAACTCAGCAGTACAAAACCCCTCTCATACTGTGCTCGCTGTATTTCTTTCCCCCCCGAGTTAAAGCATCAGTGTCAGTTATTGCTGTTTACAAATGTTAAGTGCTAAAAGATTCATGGCTAATTTCATGGATTTGCTGTCAGAGGTTTAACAACTGGCTTTAGCTTCCAGAACATGCTGCTATTGAAATCACCAAGATGACAAGTAGGAATTACAGAATTTTAATGCTAATCTCTGCTCCAGAAATTGGACACTACATCAGTCAGATGTGTTTGTTGGCCACATCTTCAGGGCACAGTAGAAGAAAATTGAGTGCGGTTGAGCTCTGCGTAGCAGGAAGATTAAAAGATGAGACAGAGTTGAGAAGTGTGACACATAGCTCCCTCCTCCTCAAAGAAGTGAGATGACAACCTCACCACACTGGTATTCATTGCATTCACATAATTAATTACTCTTCCAGCACCTTCTTCCTTTTATTTAGTCTAAAAACGGCAGCATAGTCTATCCTGTGTTCTGAGTGCAGTGCAGGAAATCACCTTTATTACACAACCAGTTGAGAAGAGCTACACCTAGAGTAGAGAGAGAGTACTTTCTAAGCAGGATTCATAGTCCTCTTCCTAGGTGACTATTCAGTCACCACTGAAGCCCAGAAAGTCAGTTAATGCATACAAACTCTGGTTAGCACTTGTTTTTTCACTACATACCTCCAGCTTCCTGGTCAGTCGGCTTATTTCAAAATGGTCCTCCCCTTGTCCCTTGCTAGCTTCTCCTCTAGCTTCTCTTAGTTGTTTCTTCTGCAGCTTCTCATAGCTCCTCCTCAGCCTGGACAACTGCAAGGTGAAAGAGCCAACTTTGTTTGAGGCCTCAAAGCAAGAATTAAACAGTAATTTAAAGTAAGGAACACAAAATAGCTTCACACAAGCAATTCCCCTAATCAAGGCCACACAGCTTGCAAGTGAAGACTTCTAGTTGTATAATGAGCCTATTATAGCAACAGAATTGAAAAATATGCCAAGTTGTATCAGGGTAGCAAGATGCCACTGAAGTCGTGACATCAGCAGCTATAATTAGACCTCTGTCTTAACACTATTAAAACACGATTGTAATATTGATAAGATGGAGGTTTACATGTAACTGTTACTGCAGCAAGACCATGGTACCCCTCTCTCTGGCTCCCAGCCACAGTAATAGCAGGTAGTACCTGTGATTGCTCTCCTCATATAGAGGAGCATGTCACACCACACATGGGGTGGGGGTTAGTTCTACCCAGAGATACAGTTTCTTATGTGATTAAAACACACTTGTGAAACTCAGGTGGGAAACGGAACTCTTCTGCTCAGTGGGAGAAGGAAGATTTGAGAATTGCCATTATACATAATATTAACACTACTTCATGTGTCATTTTCTACTTAGATACACTATGTATTTCACAATGAGTGCAGAATGCCAACAGAAAATATCGCTCCTATGCCTACTGCTAGAATGTCAAAGTCATATCAGAAGCAGGAATGAGGAGAAAACTCTTGACATTTAAATGACCTGCTGTGCAAATAAGCACTTGCAACTTGCGTGGAATTTTCCACCTGATAAGCTCCCCCCAAATCAACTGCTAAATAAAAAGCTTCCATATAGCTACATGGATTTGAGAAGTCAGCATTCCAATTTTACTGATGGAGAAAGCTTAGTCCACAGATGAGGAGGACCATGAGAAGAAAAAGCATCTCAATCAAAACCTCATGAAATGGTCACAAAAGGCTCTTCAGTGCCCTGAGTCAGCAAAGTACTTAGGCATGTTCCATGGGAATGGACAGACATACAGGCTTAGAGTTAATATACCAACATCTTTTGCCAAACACAACAGATTACAGAGATGGTTGAAAGAATAAACCTGTGAGTAAGACACTGTACCTGTAATTTTACAGTTAATGGTGGTAAACCAAGACCACAAGAATTTCCCCCAACAGTACTAAGAACAGAAGACTGAGGAATACTGGAGCTTAATGTCTTCCACATTAGTACTGTGTGGGTAAAATACCAACACATTGCAATTCTGGCCACAACACACACACCGTATTTTAGCCTTAGCAATTTAGGCAGGCCTGCCAATGCAACTCAGCTTTGCTTTGCAGCTTATCCACAATACCAGTGGGAACACCTAGTGAATGAAGGGTGTTAGTCATACTGAATAGTAAGGTGTTTTAAATAAGGACAGATGGCTTCTGTCATCAAAGCTGAGACTACCAAATTAGTTTAACTTATGGCTTACAGTGAGAATGAACTAGGCACAACCCTCCAGAGAAAACAGGTCAGTGCTCTACTAGCTGTTCATGTCATTTAACTCCCTGCTACTGACAAGCAAATGCAGACAGGCAAAGAGTTAAAGCATAAACATGGAATGCTGTTATACCACCTGCAGGACATTCTACATGTACCACCATGCAGTGAATAAGAAGCTACTGAAAAATATTTTCTAGTTATTACTTAGTTTTTATTAAGTGTATTAAGATTAATATGCCTCGAGAGAACAAAATCTTACCAACAAAATTGGAGTCAATAGAGGCAAAAAGAAGATGAGCTACATTCCATTCTTATTTCTTGATCTCATATGATCCAGACCAGCTACAGCACCACCCTTTTTTAATGTCATGAAATGCTGAATGAGCAAAATGCTGCTTCCTGTACCCATGGCAACTTCAGAATAAGCACGATGGTGACTAGGGTAGATGAACACAGGACATTTTTGCAGTAAACTTCTGCAGATGTCTAACAGATGAAAACTCCAACAACACATCTGCTACAAATCTCTACTCAACAGCTTTTTGCTTGCCACCAAGTTTCTCCAAAGCACAAAAATTGGGTCTAATGAAGCATAAAAATATTACTTTGCCTACACTCAGTGCTCTTTTTTCCTTTTTCTAAGAACACAAAAATTAAGGGTGGGAAGTTTTAAAACCATGACATTAAACAAAAGCAATGCCACAAAGTATTTCACCCACCACATTGTGAATCAACTGGGAACCAAAACCCAGTCTTTTCTTTTTGCAACTCACCTCCTCTTGAAATTTCTTCAGCTGTTGTTCATATTCTCTAGCCATGTCTAGTTTGGCCTTTTCCATGTCTTCTACCTGGTGATGCAACACGTCAACCTGAATGAAGAGTTAAAAAGCGAATCTACAATAGAACTGGACCTGTCAGTAGGTACTAGGATCAGTTTTGATTTCATAAATGTACATTACAGTAGGAGTGGTGACTATTCAAGGATCCTAATTCTGTTAACAACTGCACCTTTCATTGGGGTTACTCACTATGAATCAGATTAAGTCTAGGCCTAAATCTTTCATAGGCTGCAGGCAGAACTGTTTTTGTGTTCTGGACTCCTGTTTTGAGCTAGTTTCCGGCTTTCATTTTTTGAAGGATGAAACCAACAGTTTTGGTTTGCATCAAAAGGCTATTTCTATCTGGTATTTTCATCAAATTCCTTACAAGCATGAATTATGATTTCAAGCTATCTACCAAGAGTTTCAGATTGGATATAAGGAGGAAATTCTTTCCTGTTAGGGTGGTGAGGCACTGGAATGGGTTGCCCAGGGAGGTTGTGAGTGCTCCAGCCCTGGCAGTGTTCAAGGCCAGGTTGGATGAAGCCTTGGGTAGGATGGTTTAGTGTGAGGTGTCCCTGCCCATGGCAGGGAGGTTGGAACTAGACGGTCTTGAGGTCCTTTCCAACCCTAACTGTTCAATGATTCTATGAAACAATGGTCATGTCATTACCTTACTATGCTCAGGTGAAGTAAAGATTCCACATAACACATGGGCATGAGAAGAATAAAGAGAAAATAGGGCTCTGAAACTCATGGGGAAGATTTCTCCTCCACTGATTCAAGTGCTCTTGTGACTCTTCCTTGTCTTCCTTCTTTCCCCCCCCACCGCCATCTGTTTCCCATCCCCAGCTACAAGCGGACACCTTTCTAACTGCAGGTCCAAAGGACAGCAAGCAAGAAAACACAGAAAATTGATGACTGTATTCAGAACTGTGAATATACTCCAGCAGTGACTTTACTCGTAGTCTACAGTTCAGTTTTTAAATCAATGTTTGCCTGTGGTGGTAAGAAATATTTCAAAAGTGTCTTGAGAAAACACAATTGATAATAACAACGATAACCTACATGATAAAAATCACTGTTCTTGCAAGTGTCCTGTGGCATGACTCCAGATTTAATAACTCTGTAGCAAAGACATTCATTCCAAAATTTACTGTGCAGACCAGTAGTAGCACCTGACCATATCAACAAGAAACTATAGCTTTCTTAACCCACTGTTGCTACAACCTATCACATTATCAAAAGCTACAGCAGTGCTTGGGTAATTTTGAGGGTGCAACATAGATACACAGGCACCAAGAAAACCCAACTAGTTGTGCAGTTATCAGCTGGCTTTCAACCCCAGAAGTTAAAGCAACTTCATAGAGTTGCCAAAAACACAATTTGTAGCACAGAGTCTGCCAAAATAAATGACACAGCAGCTATAAATACAAGGACAAATTTTAAATGCTTTCAGAAAATGTCAGTGTGGCTAGATCTTAAGATACGGCCACCCAGACTCCTGCTGACTTCCTCTGATCCAAGAAAAGATACATCAGTTCATTTGCACAAGTGCAAGTTTATGGTCCATACCCTGGGCAAAATCGTCACTTACTGGTACTTCTCCACCAATACAGAAATTTTTGCACTTGCCCAAGGCCTTTAATTAAAGGCTACGAAATCTTGGGCTGCAAAAAATAGCCCTTGGAAAATCAACCAGCAATACCTTGCTATAGTTCACACCACCAAATGACTGCAGGTTGCTGGGCTGTCCATTACTGCTACAGCCAGATTGTGGATTCTCTCCAGAAACTCTGACAATTCAATCTGTGGGTTTCCACTAACCCTTAGGGAGTTGATCACTTGACTTTGACTGAATTATGAATCAGACACCTTGCTCCTACAGGCTCCTTTGTAAATGCTGTTCCTGATTTCCAACTATGAGACAGGCTTCTGTTTCACTTAGCACAGCTATTTGCCAAAGTTAAATATTAAAAGACAAAAAAAAAAAACAAAACAAAAAAACAAACCTCAAACCTCACAACCAAAAATAAGACCCCAAAACTAATGAAACAATCCCGAAACACACGTCCATGCAAAGTCAAACTCTGAAATCCAGGTTCAGTCATTATATTGCAGTACAATATGTAAAACACACAGGTTGACACCAATCAGAACAGTATGAACCTAAGGTACCTCCTTATATTTTTCCTGCAGAGCCGCCCTGGCAGAGGAAAGCTCCTGCTCCCGAACACTCAGGCAAGCTTCCAAAGCCTGTGTCTGTCCTTCCCATTCAGATTTCTTGTGAGCCACCATAATGTCAATCTGCTTCATCAGCTCCTGCAGCTCAGCCTCACAGGAAGTCAAGAACCCACCACTGGAAAAGAAAGAGCTTGCAGTTACAAAGCAGGCACACCCAACAGAGGCCCAGTGTCCCATCCCAACAAAGTCAGCAGAACAAACTCACTTGCGCCAAGGGACTACCTCTGCATTTGCAGTGTTCTGACCTCTATGAAATTAGCTGGCAGAAAAATGTATTTAATACTTGCTTTAATCCCATTCTCCAATGCAGCACCTCCCATGTTACGTTCATATCTCTGGGCAGAGATCTAAATTTGGTAATGGCCAACAAAGAATACTTGTGAAATCCCAGCAAGAACAAATGACCTACACACTTTAAATGTAGGGGGCTTGTCTTCTACACAGAGAACATTACAAGCATCTATAACCACTTCTCTCTTTGTCTCAGTACTATGCATTATCTAAGTAAACTGGAGCATGCTTTATCCATATTTTTTATTTGCCTTAATTGCTCTCCAGGCAGAAGCATTTTATACCAAGTTTCAGTCAACACAGAATTCTTTAGAGCCAACCTATCAGGTCCTGAAAACAGAAGCTTATCACAAATGCAGACAAAGCCCTGAGTAGAGGCGGCTGGATGACAACACGATAATGAAGAATAAACCATTTCCAATCCACTGGGAGAGTATGCTCCCTAGCGACCCTGCACTTTCTAATTTGGTACAGTAATTATTGAAGCCAATTCAACTAACTCCTCTAAAACTTCACCAGCTGCTAAGCTAGGGACAATATTAAGGCTTGCAAGGTACAGCCCTAGAGGCCAGTGAACTCCATGATGATCTGTACCCCTTTAATTTGCCTGTCAAACAGGAAGCACTGAAAAGGAATGGAAATCAATAGGTTAAGGAATTGAAATTTCTCTGCTCCCCCAGGGCATACGCACACTTCACAAGTTCGCAGTTTTTCGGGAAAGAAATATCTCTTAAAGGAGCTAAAATCAGTTAAAGTTCACTCTGTCCCGTGAGTTAACCAAAAATTAGCAGCTATTATGCAGAGCAGTATTTCTTTCACAGCATCTGCTAACATAAAGTTAAGTCTAAACTTGATTTCTGCAAACAGCTCTCTAGCAGTAAACTTGTCACGTTCTCAAAGATGACTATGAAAATAGCATAAGTGACATTTGCTTCACATTCGCTTAACACACCAAACATTTTATTTCCATTACTGGCTCTACAGTCACTCTCAGGGATCCAAAAGTCTAAGACAGAACATTAAGGATTCTTCAGAGATGAATGGGACTCTGCAGTTTCAACACAAGCAGGAAATAATCAGATGTTTTCAGTTAAAAAAAGACAACAGTCATATCCCATTAACCTCGCAAGGCTGTTTTATTCACACCTTTGATTACTACTGCTCCTGCTGTTGGATGGTAAGAAGAGTTTACAGCAAGGAAAACAAAAAAAAAAGGAGGTAGGGTTTTCAGGAAGATGTAAAACTAAATTAAGACTATAATACCTAACAAGGGATTATTGCAAAGCCAGCTAATTCAGTGACTTTGCTTCCGCACCAGCTGAAGGCCACTGCACCAGTGTTTGTCCGCCAGCATGTGCTAGTGGACAAACTCCAAAGCCCTTATTTAAGCAATGGAAGTCTTGTCTGATACCACAGGATGTGATTCCAAATAAGGAGGAATGTTAATTTTTCAATGATATTGTCACATACATACCTCCCCTGCCCACTTCTTTGCATTCCTTCCAGCAAAGCCTCCATCACTAAATCCTGGTGGCTTTAGCAGCTAGGAACATACACAACTGCAGCGGTCACCCACAGCAATGTAGGAACAAGGCTACTTCTCCATCCTGCTACAGAACAAGCAGAAGTCCACAGACAAGTTTAAAAAATGACAATTAGCACACAATTTCAGGTGAGGAACACAATGGTCATCTTCATGAACCTGCAAGCCAAGTATCTGCCAAATAAAAGAAACCAGATTTTCCTACCAAATCCAGCACTATCAAACTGCAGTAACAGAATCGTGTGATCTAATAAATGGAATAACTCAGCAGCAGTGAAAAAGAAGCTGCACTTCAGCAAATGGGCAAACTCAATCCACTGGGACTGTCAGGTCTCCTGCCCCCTATATGCACTTGGGAACTTCCAAATGGGCCAGTCCGAGACCTACCACTGACAGGGACATTTGTCATTCAAGGGAAAAACCATAAGTAAGTGGCAGTAAGGATCTATTCATAAATCAGATCTCTCCTGTGTCTCTTTTGACAGACTAGGCTACAGAAACCCCCTAGCAATGAGTTCTGAATGGGAGCTCATGATCACATTCAGAATGCATCACTAGTTCATATGGTTGTGAGGATTTTCTTTTAAGACAGCACTAACCCTTTAAAAATTCATGTGGTGCCCTAAGCTACGAAAATAATTTGCAGAGGTTTTCCGTAGCAGTACATTGTCTTAGCTAAAAATTACATTCTTTATGTCACAAACATGTACGCAGGTATACAGAAGTTTCATGTATTTGCGAAGCAAGAAAGGTTTACAGTGAAGGCAAAAATGGGGAACAAAAGAGCCAGGATTTATTTCAGTGGCTCCTACATGAAACTGTGGCTCTAACAGAAAAATGGTTACACATTTTGTACCCGAGGGTACAAAACTACAGTTTCAGTCTGTGGAGGTATTCACACAATCTTGTTTTCAAAACATCAGTGCACTTTCTCAAGTATTTAGAGGTGGATCTCACAGCATCTTTCCTCAAAGATCAATATGGCATTATTAAGCAATCAACAAAAGGGGCAGCATGTCACAGAAACTGAGATCTTCAGAAGCACAGACTCAGCTTTGCTCCCTTTCGCTTCCATCAGAGCTTCCATCCTGCTCCTACAGCTTTTTAAACTCTATCCAGAGAATCAAGCCTGTCTCCTGCTAGGAATTCAGCTGTATTTAAACCACGCACAGAAAATACGTACTTCACTGAGGAAATCCCTATCCCTACCCTGATAAAGTGTTTTGTCTCTCTTTGGTCCTGCCCAAGCTTCAGAAAACTTTAATCCATATGCAGAACATGTCTGCTGTACTGCTGATGGCAGAGCTGCTGAGGAGAGCAGATGAGCAGATACCCTGAGCTGCTGACAGCAATCCAAGAGAGCTCTCCAGGTGGCAAGAGCAGACATTAGCCAGTTGCTGTTTCATTCTAATCACCCCTACACAGAATCAGTTTTCAGTGGGTAGCAGAGAGATTTCACTGTTCGCTACAGAGACAGTCTGCTAAAATTCATAAAGGAAATCCAGAGAGAAATCCAGACCCTTTACCCACAGCTCCTTCCATGAGAAGACGGGACCAGTTCAACACTGAAAGCTCTAATGCCACAAGGAGCCAGACTGCATCTCCTCTTGCTTCTGCTAGGCTTTAAGCAGGGTGCCCAAGGTAAGACATCTGCATCTGTCAGCCCTGCATACTTGCCAGCTCACCTGGGTTTGGGAGAAGAGCCTCAAAACCTGACACCTCTAAACAGTTTTATGCTACACAGAATCATGGAATGGTTTGGGTTGGAAAGGGCCTTAAAGCTCATCCAGTTCCAACCCCTGCCATGGGCAGGGACACCTTCCACTAGAGCAGGGTGCTCCAAGCCCTGTCCCTCCTGGCTTTGAGCACTGCCAGGGATGGGGCAGCCACAGTAAAAAGCCCCTCTCCAGATTTCTTGTGAGCCTCTTTATGCACTGGCAGCTGCTCTACGGTCTCCCTGGAGCCTTCTCTTCTCCAGGCTGAACCAGCCCAGCTCTCTCAGCCTGTCTTCAAGGCAGAGCTGCCGCAGCCCTCGCAGCATCTCTGTGGCCTCTGGACTCGCTCCAGCAGGTCCACATCCCTCTTGTGCTGTTGCCCCGGAGATGGACAAGGACTGCGGGGCGGGGGGTGTCTCACCAGAGCACAGCAGAGGGGAAGAATCTCCTCCCTCGATTTGCTGGTCGCACTGCTGGGGATGCAGCACATCACACGGGTGATTTCTGGCCTCAAGTGCACACTGCTGGGTCATGGAGAGCTTCTTATCAGTGAACACCCCCAAGTTCTCCTCTGGGCTGTTCTCGATCCAACCATCAGGTTTAACCCAGTATTCTGACCTCCCAAGCTTGCAAGTCACTATGTGCACGTTACAGGCAACTGAGTAAAGACCCCACACGGACACCAGAGGACGAAACAATCTGCCACCAACTACAGGTGAAACAGCAAGAGCTGGCCGTTTCTTCTGAAATTGACATAAAAGGAAGTATTTGAAAAACAAACACAACCAAAGCAAAGCAAAACAAGAGAAAAAACATTTAAAAGCCAACAATTCACGAACGCATCACACATCGAGTCGAGCGCATTCCGGCCCGCAAGCCCCCGCCCGTCCCGCGGGGCCGACCTGCCCTCCGGGCTCCCCGGGAGGCCCCGGCCAGGCCCGGCCGCTGATTAGCGATGGGGCCTCGCCGCGAGGGGCCACGGTCCGGCGGCGGCCCCTACCGACCGCGTCCGCCGCCCGCCATCGGATCGGACCGGCACGGCACCTCCCCGCCACCAGCGCCCTCCCTCCCGGCGCCGCTCACCTACCGGCGCAACCAAGCCGCGGCCTCGGCGCCGGGCGGCCGCTGCGCCTGCGCAGGATCCGCGCCTGCGCACTGCCGCGCCGCCGAGCCGGGCTGGGCAGGGTATGGGGGCACGGGCCGCGGTGCCGGGGGGCGGTGGGTCCGGGGGTGCGGGGGTCGCAGAGTGTTCCCCGCCGGGAGCGGCGCGGGACGGGCAGGGGCCGTATCGCACTGCACCGGTCGCATGTGCTCCCTGCGGGGCCGCCTCGCTGATCGTCGGGGCAAGGCCTGTGCAACATACAGCTCTGGAGCCAGGCATGGCCACGGGGTCCTGCACCCCCGAGGGACCCGGGTTCGGTACTCTCCAGCCCTGGCCGCTGTCCCAAGTGACTGAGGGGACGTCTTAAGGAGGGCAGAGTAGTAACAAAATGATGACAGGAAACCCCTGGAGCGGTAATAGTGGCTGAGGGGGAAGGCAGGTCTCTTGCCCGAGGAAGCTGTGGCTGCCCCATCCCTGGCAGTGCTCAAGGCCAGGTTGGATGGGGCTTGGAGCACCTTGCTCTAGTGGAAGATGTCCCTGCCCGTGGCAGGGGTTGGAACTGGATGAGCTTTAATGTCCCTTCAACCCAAACCATTCTGTGATTCTCTGATTTTTCTCATTTCGCCAGTTTCCTGGATTTAAGGTTTTGGCAGTATTTTGGGTGCCTTTGTGCCAACTCTTTCCCAGACTCACAAAGGTGTGGATGAGTTACAGCATCGAGCAGGCACCAAACACAAGCAACAGTTCTGTGCAGAGTTAGAGGGGATGGGGGAGCTCTAGGTCCTTAAGCTTACCCAAAAGAGGTTTCTGAGGGTTGGTAGCTATAAACATATGTAAATCTATAATTAATAATAACAGGCTACGTTTTGGTATGCATTAGAGATGAATGTATATATCTGCAGTTAAACCAGTTTGATAGTGTGCTTTCCAGGTGTAGTTCTCCTGTGGTTATAAGCCCTTTTTCAGTGGATTAGGAAAATCAAGGATTTCCATAAAAGCTTAATAGAAACTGGATCAAAACCAGAGGAAGCCTGTACTCCAAACTCCAACTACTTGGTTAGAGATGTGGCTGTTAGTACTGCCTGCTTTGTGTCACAGATTTAGCTGTCCTCACCTGTTACAACGATGGACAGCGAAGTGCTAAGGGATGGCAGAATCCTGGATTTGATCGACGATGCATGGAGGGAAGATAAATTACCGTACGAGGATGTAGCTATCCCTCTGGTAGGTGAACTGCTCTTATCAATCACAGTTAAGGCTGATGTGTTTATCACAGCCCCTTCCAAGAAACAGCACAAAGAGTTGCTCGTGGTACAGCTTATTTGTACAAAAGATTCCCGGGATGGATCCGACTCACTCTTGTGCTGCATGCCAGTCATTCTTGTGGGCATATGAGGATGTGGATGTTTCTCTACCCCCTCCCCTGTGGGGAAAAATGCTGAATCTCCTTACAACAGGAGTGTGTTTCCCATGGCACAGTTCTGGGTTTGGCACCAGGGAGAAGTAGAAGTGCCTTTTCTCTGTTTCCCCTTCCTGTTGCTAGTGTTTGAAGTGGTTTCCCGGTTGGTTAGTAGAACAGAAGAACAGTCTCATGCTGAGAGTCTTGGTTACTCTTTATTTTCTGAAATTCCATTTTAAAAAGCTGAAATTTTCTCATAATATCTTCCTAAACAGTCTTTTCCAGATACAGTGTTTCTGTGTCCAGTTCAAGGGTAGTAGTGAACAAACTGGCATCTGTAGTATGACTCTTGTTTGTAGCACTGAATCCAGTGCATGGCACCTGCCTTTTCATCCAGTGTACAGATTGTTGTACAGAGAGGTGCAGCTGGAAAAAGCTACCTTTGATCCCACAAAGCCCCCAGTTGAGACTTCAGATCTCCCACAATGACACCTTTCCTTAGCCGTTTTGAAACTACCAGAGCAGTGAGAGATATCTGAGGAGTTTCCTTTTCCTTGTTCTCTCTGGTATACAAGCTTTACCCTGGCTAGCATTCACAAAGCAGTCACGCTAAGGTCGTGGGGGCTGATAGGCTGCTAGTTTCCTTTAGTAGAGAGACATTTCCACATTGCTGGTGACATGGCTCAAGCTTTAGCCCTTACACCACTGCCTTTTCAGAGAGGGCAAGGAGCAGCTACACACCTCCAAAATCCATATATATGGCTTACAAGTTATATCCTGCCAAGATTTGGGCTTGAGGGAATGATCTTGGAGAGCTGTAATTTCTCAGATACAGGAGCCCAAACCCCTGTTTGCTTGGAATAACCTTTATTAGACAGGCTAATAATTACAAACTTGTTCCTTGCTGACATTTGCCTTTACCCTGTGCCCAAACATTGCTGTGTCTTTCCTTACAGCCATTTCTTGAGCTACTTACAGTCACATACAGAAGGCAGCCTCAAAGCAGGAAGCTCCATCGAATAACAATGGAAAGAAAGGACTGGCTGTGGATATAAAGATCCCCAGGGATAGGATTGGCTTTGATCACATAGAAAAAACAGCACAAAATCACAGGAGATTTACCTAGTGGTATTGTCAAGGAGCAAATAGAATGGCTGCAGAGTGGTGTTTGAGCCTGTCCTGAGCATCTCATCGGAGTGCTCACTTGACAGATTCCTATGAACTCAAAGGGGCTCAAACCATATGCTGCTTTCAAAACTGAAACATTTTATTGAGCTCATGCTGGGGTTTCCAGAGATCTAGAACTCCCAATTCTTGCCCAAATGGTATCTAGCAGAAACAAGAAGCACTCCTTGTGACTGCACCAGTACATCAGCACAGAGAACAAATAATATGAGGGAGGAAAATGCAATCTCAGTTAAGCTATACCTCCTTCTTACTGTGTCGTGAGCAGCTCTATGTTGCACCTGACATCCGCTGTTGATACAGCGCAGCCACATCTGAGTTCTGTATGCAGAAAGAGGAAGGATTTCCCACCTGCCATAGGAAAGTAACATGTTACAGAACCAGTTGTCTTAATAAGAGCTATAATAAATACAGTATCTGTATTCTTGGCAACAGCAGAAGAAACACATTGGAAATGAGCAATAGAATAATTGCATCATACTATTATTATTTTGCATTTGCTGTATATTCTCCTTCACTACATGTGCAGTCAGAGTGTATAGCAACACCCCAGGGGCCTGGAAAACCAATTTACCTTTCAGATTAAGCACCATATTCATGTGAAGAGAATATTGTTCATAACTGGGCTTAGTAATGTTTTTAAGTGGCTCAGTATGTATGATATGTATTGTTCAGATACACCCTCTGGTCTTGTTTGTGGATTTGTGTATTTACCCATATGAAGTCTTAGTAACCTGCTCCTTTCAGGAAGTGTATTATGTATGGAATGTAGTGTATCTCTGTTTGGTTCTCAGAATGAGCTTCCTGAACCAGAGCAAGACAATGGTGGAACAACTGAGTCTGTGAAAGAGCAAGAAATGAAATGGACAGATTTGGCTCTCCAGTATCTCCATGAAAACGTTCCCCCCACGGGAAACTAGTGAATCAGCGAGATTTCATGCTGTGGATGCATGAATGCAATATAAAGAATATTTTTCAGCTGACCATCACTGTCAAAGGCTTCTCTAAGGAGGAAACAGCGCTTCTGAAAAAGGCTCAAACAGTGGCCACACACAGTTTAAAATGCTTCTGTAGTAAGTGTGAAATAACAGTGGCTGCCTCACACCTCAGAGCTAATATAAAAATGTTTCTCTTATGTAAAATTATTTCCTATCTTCTGTTAAATTGTTCTTAAGTTGGTGCCAGTTTCAATCTTAAATGTTTTCTACATGTAGTAAAAGAAGTTGTTTTTACTGTCTCAAGTTGGTTTTGATTTCAAAACTCACAATGGGATCATTTCTGACTCTGAAGGTTTATGTCCCAAGAAGTATTTCTGTGTGTTCCGTGGTGAGAGTTCAGTGTACAAAACCCAACATCCCTAAATCAGTCATTACCATCTTGAACGAGTGTGTGGCTGAGGAAGGTTGCGTGGGGCGGGCATGACAGATTGGTCAATAGGATTCAAGAGCTGGAAGTAACTTGTAAACATATGTGGTTATTTGAACGCCTCATCTCATGGTTTGATGGTGGTGGTAATACTGGCATTTCCAGTGCTGACATCCTGGGTATGTTTGCCAGTACATGTACTGCAAACAGACAGTCTGATTTCTGCTAAATGAATAGCATATTTTTGAGTAGTTGCTCAAAATCATTGTCTTTTGAGGGAAGATTGAGAGTGACAAGGAAGAGCCTGCCAGTCCCAGTGTACCACCTATTGAACTGATAGCCACTTGGATGTGCTATCTCAGATGGGAAATGGAAATCTGAGGAAAACGATGGGGAAAAGAAACAAGCAGGGCTTAGCTCGAGGCAATAAATTGTTACCTCTTTTTGTGCTGAGAAGAAAGGCAAGGCCCTCTTGATTTCTTCCTCCCATTTTATCTCTGATTCTGACATGTCTTTTGCAATAGGTAAAAGCCTTCTGTTCATCTTGCCTGTTTCACTGTTGGACCCGTTCCTTCACACCATTGGCAGAACTTGCTAAGGAGCAAATATTTTGACAGAGTTTAGGATTACTGGTAGAGGTGAGAAAGGAACTGGGAGGAAAACAATATTCCAAGTGACTTTCTTTTGCCAATGCATCAGAAAAAGCACTTCCCTGAAGCCTGCTGCTTCCAGACTCCAGTTTTTTTGGTGTCTTTTCTCGATGTTTAACCTCTTCAAAATAACCCAGCTTTTGCCTGTGTGATCACCAAATGGCATCACAGCACATATCCTGTAAGACTGATTGCTGAACTGCATGAGGATGGAGAGCTCAAGGTGCTTGTGAAGCAAGCATGTGTGTTGCTAGGCTTGCACCCATGGCTGCAGCGTAACCTGTGCCTGCACCAGGGAAGCAGCAGGCACTTGTCTGAAAAAGAAGGAGCAGCAGCCAGCCAGCAGGCAGAGCTAAGGATTAACCCAAGAATTAGCAAAGTCAAAAAGCTTAATACGTACAGCATGGACCAAAGAAACAGCTATGCCACTGGGAACTTTAAGAGTTTGGCTCCTCACTGGATCATCACCAGGGGAAAGTAAGCAGAGCCTGTGCTTAATGAGGTGTTTCTGATCCTCCCCATGTTCCCTGTCCCTGGTCTGTGTTAGAAGAATTTGCTAAAGAAACATTAGGAAAAGCTACCACATAGCTTTTACACAGCAGCCATCCCTGCTCTCTGCTCCACTCTCCTCTTACCTGTTAACAAACTTCCTACCACCTCATGTTTCCAATTCTGCCACTAGACCTTCCAGCTCCAATTTCAGACTTGCTTTCCTGCCCCTGTCTTTACATCTGCCATCTTCCTCCCATCCAGCACGAGAAAAAGAAAACCCTTTCTTACTTAAATTAGAGCTGGATTCATGAGGTTCCAGCAGGTCTGCAAGAAAATACGGATCTGGTGAGGGTGCCAGATGTAGTGTCATCCAACACAGCTGTCACTTGACAGCCCAGTGGAGACCCAGACTGACTCAAACTGGTACCTTCCCTTGGTCACACCATAGTGCTGTGCCTCCTGCTTGAGGTGACAGGGTCTCATAGGTTAGAAGGGATGCTGGGCCAGAGTGCTCAGCACAGCTGGAGGGATGTGGGAGAGTATGAATCCTACAATGTAGGGCCCTGTGAAACCAAGCGCTTGCCCTGCCCAGATGCTTATCACACTTGCAGTGACACACAGGTTCTCCACTGCCTATTGACATTCTTTGCAACAGACAGACACGCTATAATTCCCTTAGTTTCAACACCTGTAGTCAAATTGCTGCCTACAGTGATACCAAACCATTTGTGTCTTGGATTAGTCATTTCCCAGGGCAAACTAGATTTAAAATAAGGAGACCTGGTAAAATAGAAGGTGCCCCACCTTTTTCAGAAGAAGCTTTAGTTGTATAACTAAAGACTGGTCTTCATTTCTTGGCTGGTAACTTCCTCCTTTCACCACACCTACGGTTACCAGCAGGGAAAAAAAAGAGAGCAAACTGTTGTCAGAGATAGAAGACACATGCCAAAGAAATTGTGGGATCCTTCAAACCTTTTACCTGCAGAAGTTCCATGTGGGAATCCATATGCTGAGGCTGTGCGTTGTGTGGATCTACCTTTTGTATGCGGTGGAAACAGGTAAGAAACCAAGCATTTGTTTTCAGTGTTTCTGTCAAATATAACACGCTTTCTGTGCTTTGCAGAAGCATGAATATATCTACTCTCTGCATTACAGTTACTGCGTAGGGTTTTTCACCAGCATTATTTATTCTGGCAAAGCAAATTATACTGGTTACATGAATGTAGTCAGCTCTAAGAGTTCCAAATATAAAACCAGCAGTCATTTTTATTATCTTTTCCTCCCTTTGCAAACATTCCTCTTATATAAGTACTATCCATCGACACTGAAAATGTCATTTGAAATCTTCAGAGAAGAGTGATTTCTTCTCAGCAGTGTCTGATATGACAGACGCAAAGGATGAATTACCATTCGTGAACATAAGCTTCATTTGATATCCTCACAGCCCTATCAAGAATCAACCTGTGTAACAATAAACAAATGTACTGCCTTGTGTTACCATACACATGGGAGCAAGTCAAGTTATAGCTCTCTGCTTTATAGGGAAAACATAGGATTAAAGAAACCCCAGAATTCTTGTAAATAAGAACTTGTATTTCTGGGTTCTCTGGAGTAATCCTGGGGTCGCATTTTGCTTAGTTTGTTAAATATGCTATAGGAAATGTAGTCATAAGAGGTGGGAAAAGGCACCAAGGAAACCCAATGAGATACTGAAGACCAGTTTAAGAGGTAGAGAGCATACTGCCTCTGTGGAAAATTGATGGAATCGTTCACTGATGCTACTGGGATTTGCTGTGTGGTAGTGAAGTGTGCTTAAAGCTGAAGGCTCATTATTGATGCATAGGACAAATCTGTTGGAACACACTGTAAAGAGCCCAGGCAAGGTGACAGTGTTTTCAGTGTCCGTGAAACTGCAGGCAGGCACAGAAGCAGCAACATGCTTATCTGAGATCCATGTAAAGTGTTGACTGGGAGAGCAGCCCCCTTCACAGGCTCTTTGTGGAAATACAGTCTCCCAAGGACCACAGCTAGGACAACTGCAAATCTGACCCTCTGAAGTGAAAATCTGTTGGAACTTCACTCTGCGAGAGGACAGACTGGTGGAGCTAAAAACTTCAGCTGCTATTCTATTCATGCAGACAGCTTCCAGATCACAGCCCCAAAAATGCCACTATCGCAAACCCTGCCTGTGCGCAGGGTGAGCATCCTGGACAGATACATCCAGGAAAGAAGAACATCCAGGACAGGAGGAAGAAAAAGCCTGGTTCTGAAGCAACATATATATATAACGTGGTTCTGAAGTTACACATATATATATAGATATATTCATATTCATATATGTAACTTCAGAATCCTGCTGCATTAGCACCTCAGAGGCTGATCTCAAGCTTGTGAGGAAAGATGCCCAGGTCCCGCATAGGAATATGGGTTTAACAGACTGGTATGTGGCTGCTACAGGTGCTGAGATCTCAGCGCACCTTGCCCAGGAAACTAGTGTTTGCCATCCTATTTTACACACCAGAAAACTGAGCAGACAGAGGAAAGTGAATTGCCTGAGGCTGTTCAGCAAGCTAATGGCCTAGACAGGGCTGGAAGCTAGTTAATGGAACACTGGGTTAATTGCCACATTTATTCACCTTTCCTGGAGGGAAGAGGTCTGTTGGACATGGGTTAAGTACAGTGGTCTGTTTCCACCTCACTTACTTGCTTGCAGAGTTAATCTCGATAAGCCTCTTGCCCATCAGAGAAATCATGCTGGAGTTTCAAAGACAGTTCCAGCCATTTGGGTAGGATTCGCTGTGCTTATCAGAATGAAGAGCAAAGCCAGGATAACTGGCGGTCCTCGTGTGTCAGCTTTTGTAACACATGGTGGATGAGTCTGGGATATGCACCAGCCCGCCAGAAGAGAAGCTGGCAGGTTTCCCCCCACTATTAGCACTGATCTGATTTTGTTAATCAAAATAGAACAAATCTAACAGACTTGGTGCAGATATAACAAGGCTTTTCAAACAGTTCCTGTGTTAGGTATTAGCAGATGCTGATCAGCTCTTTAAAAGCTCCTCTTTAGCAGAAGGTTTGGGCTGTCCTGGTGACAAGCATAGCGCTCCTCTGGGCAAGTCTCAGCACAATGCAGGAGATACAGAAACAAATGAAGCAATCAGTGCAATCTTGCACCATATAGAAGTAATTCTTGCCTGCATTTCTGCCTGTACTCCTACAGCTTCAGTGGTGGTAAAGATGATTAACAAGACTATGTAAAAATACCATAGAATAAAACAGTGGTTATTAATGAAAAAGAAATATTGTATTATTTATGTTGCAGTAGCACCTAGAGGACAGTAGCTGAGTATCACTGTGAATGCTGGTGTATAGCAGCAAAAAACTATGCCTTTTCTCTGCTAGCTACTTTGAGATCTCCATGTGAGCAGTGTCACAGGAGAACTCTTGCTGCTGCTTCTCTGGAGCATCTTAGCACTGTAAGAGTGAGGTGAGAGCAAGCTGCTCAGGAGGCAGCCATGCAGGTCACCTTTACTCTTGCAGGCAGGACCCAGAGTCCCACTGCATCTGTGAGCCCTAACTGAAGCATTACAGAGGCAGAACACCCTCAATTCAAAGGCCACTGATTTCAACCGAGGTTCACTGGGCCTGGCTGAGGGCTCATTTTCCACCACTCCTGTCCCACTTAGTCATGTTTTACCATAGGCTTTATACAGGAAGGACTCCATGGGTTTCTAGTGCTAAAATTTATTTCTGAATTTATGGTAGCAATTTCAAATATCCAGTTGGACTTAACTGCAACATACTGCCAGCCTATTAACTTTTATTTCTGGAGCTCCTGGGAATTCTGCAAAGTAATTAGCAGAACTATGGCAACTGAGCAGATCATTTTATGTGCTGGGCACAGCACATAGCATTTATATCACTCTTAAGCTTCTGAATTCCATAGGAGGAGAACAGGGAAAGTTGCTCATAGAAACTGAGAGAGTTTCATCATTTAGCAATTGAAACGCACAGAGCAATGGAGATTTGCTCAAGCTCAATTAGCTTACAGCTGTGGGGTTTCTAAACCCTTCCACCTACTGCACAGCCCTTCAAACAACAAAGCTCAGGAAGATTTCTCTAGCAACTGCAGCCTGAACAATTCATTGCAGCCCAGGCTGTATGTGTGAGAGACTCACTCTCCCACAGGGTTCTTCAATCAGATTAAGGGGATTTGCAGAGAAGGACTGTGACCCAGGAAGAGGCTACAAAACCTGAGCGAGCCTTCATAAGCAGTGTCTGTCTGGAGACAGTTACTCCATTCCCTCCCAGTGCGCTGCTGAAGATTGCATTGGACTCTGAGGGCTCAGCTGGTGATCTGCTGGACAAGCAAGGAACAAAGACAGGCTTTCAAATGGCAGAGACCATCCCATAAAGCAGCACTTACATACATTTCAGTTACTCTTCAGCTGTGTATAAAACAGTATCAGTACCATATCTCATGCGGTCAAAGGGTGTCCCATTTTGCAGTCTGAAACAGCAGGCTGCATCTGCAAACACAAATGAAGGACTGAGCTGTCGCTCACAGCAGCAAGATCCTCTGCAGCTTGTCAGCTCCAGTTACAAACAAACCATGAAGGTATCTCTTTGCTCTAGAACCTGTCCAGGGCACCTGGGTGTGCTCTCAAACCAATACAACAACAACTGGTTGTCAGTCTCTGATACCTTCCTCACACTAGAGGGATTCTTGGAGAGAGTATATGCCATCTCCCAGATGCTAATGGAAGCAGGACTGTGCTGCTCCAAGATGGTACACCCGCTGTCTTTGTTCCAACATGACAAGGAAGCCTAAGGTTCAGGGTAGCTCCAGCCATGAACATGATAGAGAGGAAGGAAGTAGCTTACAACATATATTCCTGTGCCTGTGTAGGCTGGCAGGAAGAAGGGATCAAAGCAAACGTATTGGTGCTAACCTCAGGATTGCCACACTGTGTTCTTTTCAGATCCTGAGGAGACATGCCCTGCATTCACAGCTCTCAGCATCGGCAATGCTTTGGTGGGGACACACCTGAAGGTGAAGCTGCTGCTCTACACCAGACAGAACCCAACCTGTGCTGAAGAGCTCAATTCACCAGCCTCCAAGTATCTAGATGTGACCAAGAAAACTACCTTCATCATCCATGGGTACCGACTCACAGGCTCTGCCCCCGTCTGGATCCCGGACTTGGTGCACCTCCTGCTTTCTGTAGAAGACATGAATGTCATCGTTGTGGACTGGAACCGTGGGGCAACAACTCTCATCTACAGCCATGCCTCCGGAAACTGCAAAAGGGTTGCTGAGATTCTGAAGAAACTGATTGATGAGATGTTGGTAAGTTGAACGCTCACGCTATGATACAGTCATTAACACACCGTATGGAAAGGGCACAAAGGGAGTGTTTAAAACAGCAGCAATTCCAGGAAAATAAACTCCTAAAAGGAAATATATTAATTTTTGGAAGTGCAGCTATACTTGCGTGCCAAACTCTACCCTCAGTCTTGGTACAATGGTATTTTGTTGCAATATTCAGTTTATACTCTATATATCTGGGCACAAAACTCTACAGATATGTTTTCCCGTACATAGAAACTCTATTTCCACTTGATGTATGTCCAAAGGTAAGCTTATGGCCATCCACTACAGTTTGCAACTCCTCTAAGATGTTGCACAGGTACAGACAATGATGACACTGGAATTCTTGCAGGAACTACATGTGGGGCAAATGGAATTGTACTCATGGGGCCAGTGAATATTTTCTCCTTCCATACTTGTAGTCACTGCCACAGTAAAATACAACCATTGCCTGAGCGGTTCTCATCACAGCTCTCTCAGATACGGGCCTCAAACATGAGTGCTGGTGGTACTGTGGGACCATCAAAGGGGAAATATTCGTAGAATGGAACACGCCAAGGGAGAATGTGGGAAAAGTAGGGAGATGCATTTACATTCCTTCTCCTAATACTGTTTGTGCCTTTCATGTGCCTAAAATCTGTGACCACGAGTACTTTTAAATCCCAGATTGATGGAGCATCCCTTAAGTCCGTGCACATGATAGGAGTGAGCCTGGGAGCACACATCTCTGGCTTTGTGGGGCAGCTGTTTGATGGTGCACTTGGAAGAATCACAGGTAAGCTCTTCCTCCTGTCAGTCCTTTTGCTTCAAGGATAGCTGTTCACGGTGACCACAGTCAGTGCTGAAGTGACACCATGTGCCTGGCTTTGTGTTGCAGGTCTTGACCCAGCAGGCCCCTTGTACAGAGAAAAACCACCCAGCGAGAGGCTGGACCCTACGGATGCACAGTTTGTTGATGTCATTCATTCAGACACGGATGGTACGTGACATTTGTCCTCTTTACCATAACAAAGAAACCTAGAGGCTGATACGGAGCATGGGAGAGCCGGGGCTCTGGTAGGCAGCAGTGATCCTTGCTCCGCTATCCCAGGAGGACAGCAGCCTCCTTCGGTGGTGCTGTGAAGGCCTCTGTGTCCCTGCCTTGTCCTCACTGTCATCAGCACTCCCTCGGGAGCTGCTGTTTTATTTGCATTTCAAACATGCTGCAGGTTTATAGCAATAACAGACTCATGGCCCATGAACAGCAAGGACTTAGGCACTGGTGCAGCAGTCCCCTGTTGAGACCAGCTCACAGTCCTGCCGGAGCTGTTCTGCACTAACCTCACACTGCCCAGTCATCCCAAAAGCTAGTCACATCACTGAATGCCTTGCATAGCAGATCAGTTATTCCCAACCCAGTGGCTCCCTGCACTCTTCATCCCACCTCCCATAGGCTAAACCCTCCTCCAAGATGAATCTGGAATCTCCTTCAGCCCTCTCTTTTCCCATCCGGTGCACAGCACATCTCCAAACCCCCAGCCAGAGCAGCAGTGCAATGCAAGCCCTCCGCTCTGCTCACACTGGCATCCCACCCCACTGGGCTTGGCTTTCCAACCTCATCTTCTCCCAGCCCTTCCAAGAACTCAGACGTCAGCAGCACAGTGATATCCAGTGCTTCACACCCCTTTTCCTCTCCCACACACAATGACACAAAAAGCCAGAGTTTGTACCGTCGCATGCACTGACTTATTTTGATTTGATATCATTGCTAAGGTATTTGATAGCATTGCTAAGCTGACACAGCTGGGTCACAACCATTTGGCCTGCTGCCTAAACAGATGAATGACATTAATATTCCTGCACAGGCAGGCATCCTAGAGCTAAATAACTATTTTTTTTTTGCCCCTAGTTGTTTTCCTATGTTTCCTTCTTCTGCATTTTATGATTCAATATTCCCTCCCCTCACCTCTCATATTTTCTTTTGTCAGGACTAGGTTACAGAGAAGCATTAGGCCACATAGACTTCTACCCCAACGGTGGGACCGACCAGCCTGGCTGCCCACTGACAATATTTTCTGGTAATTCATTCTGCCTTGAATTGCACAAACACTGACAGAAAGAGAGGAGAAGGCCAGAGAGTCATCATCATTGCTTAGAAAATACATGAAGCCCAGTTCTGGGAAAACCGCAACAGCAATCTCTTCCAGCACTGATGTGGCCCAGCGATGGAAGAGGGGGTTAGCTGATGTATATCAGGAAGACATACGGGTCAGGATTAATCCTGTTCTGTCACAAATACAAATAGGATAATTGTCCATGCACTGAGTTATCAGGTGGATATGTGCTTTTATTTTGTGAATACATTTAGAAAACCTGTGGGGTTATTATTATTATTACTACTAATGATAATATTGTTATTACTTCTTAGAACACACACAAACTCCAAAGACAAGCAATAGCAAGAACCTGTTCAGAAAACAGGTTCAAGATGAATGGGGTTATAACGAACCCAATGCCCCTTTCTTGGCAGTGACAGGCAGCGCAGTCTGGAAGGTAGAGCCCTGGTCTTGAGTGTAAGAAAGCTTTTACCCTTTCCAGCCTGGTAGCAGAACTGGTTTTATGGAAGTTGGGTGAAGAATATACCTCACGGAAGAAAAGGCAGTAATGTGAACTCAACCTTTCTGAGACTCAAGAGAATCTACAGAGGAAACAAACCTGAAACAAATATCCATAGGAAATACGGATTTTTTTAATGGAAATGAGGCTTCACTCATTTTGCTGCTCATGCAACACCTCATTTTATTTGTTATGTCTTTCTAAAGAGTTTTTTACACCAAAAAAGAACACCTGACACTGAATAGTGTCTACAGCTGGATCCTCTGAAACTGCACTAACAATACGAACAAATATGGTCTTAAAGTCAAAAAAGAGGAGAAACAGCAGTAGGCATAGGCAGAGCTGAGTGTACGCAAAGGGAGAGCCAGCGCCCACTCAGTGTTCTGCCACAGCCCACTGCAATGTGCTGTGTTCAGGCTGGTCAGGGATTGTCCTTTTTAGCCAGTGCATTGATATTGTTTTCCTGAAGCATGAGGGTTGCTAACAAAACATTTCTTCCCTGTGTGTGATTAAGGATTGCAGTATTTTAAATGTGACCACCAGAGGTCTGTTTTCCTCTTCATGTCATCCCTGAAACAGAGCTGCAATATCACGGCATACCCGTGTGACTCCTACAGGAACTACCGGAATGGCAAGTGTGCCAGCTGCGAAACCTTCTGGCCTATGCCATGCCCCATCCTAGGTGAGGATCCAGGGGATGTAAATACATCCTGAACACACGTGTCTGACAGAGCTGCCCATCATTACTGTAACTTGGAGTGTGACAAGTGTTTTGCTGAAGGGCTAACACCACACGGTGCCTTGCAAAAGCATGTCAGTTGTTCCTACTGAGGCTTTTGGCATGGTGTCTCCCTGACATCTGCAGGGGTACAAACCTCTGCTGCAGGCAAAA
Source organism: Lathamus discolor (assembly GCF_037157495.1). Lineage (NCBI taxonomy): Eukaryota > Metazoa > Chordata > Aves > Psittaciformes > Psittacidae > Lathamus > Lathamus discolor. Next base: position 50,216,620 of record NC_088886.1, on the reverse strand, counting down.
CAGGCCTGAGAAATGTCCCTGCTCTTTGCAGGGTCACGTCGCATTAAAGTCTAGAACAAAACGCACATGTAAAGGATTCTAGAACTGGAAAAGCCAAAATAAGGTGGGATCTTTACACAAAAGTCACAGAAACAATGAATTAAGGTCCAGTAGTTGCAGAGTTTGAGGGACAGGGACATGTTCTTACTACAACAGAATCTTTTCTAAGAAACCTTCCGCTCCACAAAGCCCTCTTGACTGTAGAAGGAATGGCAGTGGGATGGACAAAGGGTATTCTGGGTGTTTGTAACCCACCCACAGAGGTGTCCCACCCTGGATGTGACAGGCTGCTATTTCTGAAATGCTGATGTTAAACCCCCTGACAGTTCCAGAAATGACTCACAAAAAAGGGGATGATTTTCATCCTGCACTGCAAATGAAATCCTTTTTGACCATGGATGGTCATCAGATGTGGAAAAGGACTGACCTTAAAACAGGCATTGAGCAGTAACCAGGCATATTTAGACACTCGGCTGGCTTTAGTTACACAAGTCAAACCAAGCCCTGGTACAAGTCGCAGGGCCCAGGAGCGTGTGTCACGGCACCACCTCACAGCTGGCAAGCAATATGCTATTTCTTAAATACTTGCTTTGTTATTTTCAGCAGTTTAGTTGCTTACATACCTGTGCGGTAACTCTGTTTCCTCTCCAAACTGCCATCGATAGGTTATTACGCCCATGAGTGGAAAAGCTATTTAACACAACAGAGCCATCCAGTGACAAGTATGTTTTTTGATACGGCAGACAAAGAGCCATTCTGCAGTAAGTGACTAAGATTTCTGAGATCATTTTTCTCTCTGCATTGCCTCCTTCCGCAGCAGCTGAGCAGGGATGTTTAGTTGCAATTGGCACCATAGGCAGCATTTTAGAAGCAAAGCCAGCAGCTGCTGGGTAGAATTGTGTCCATCTGCAGCCTCGCCATTACGTTCTTTATCTGCAAACCTGCCCGGTGCTCACTAGAGATGTGTTAAGAACAGGCTCGTCTTGCTTACGGTGCTAGGAAATTTGCTGAGAACACGCAACTGAAACCTGAAAGGGTAGTTCCTAAACTGTGTTTCAAAACAACACGCCACAAGGTGTGGCGCAGGGAAAAGGTGTGTGGGAACAATGAGAGTCAAAGGCATGCTCTGAGCTGAACAGGTGAAAGAGCTACCATGGACAAAAGCAAAAGGCACAGGGAAAGGGCCCAGGCAAAGGAGAACTGGTGTAAAAAAAGGTTTCCCCAAGGTTTCTCCTCACCTCAGTGGCCACCAACATACCAAGCCATGGGCAGGGATTATGGCTGGTCAGCAAGTGAATTCCGTGACTGACAAAGCAGAGGAAAGAGCAGACAATTCTGCTCTAAGACAGATAAGACAGATGAAAGATGGTAAGAGAGAAATGAAGGGGTTCAGGAGTGAACATTCAGAAGCAGGCAGGACAAAGAAAAGGCAATCTGAAAATGAATGGGGAAGGCAGGGAGTGAGAGGCGACTGCTGAAAGGCCATCTTGCGTGCCGTTTGTGTAACCCTTGCTGTAGGGCTTTCCCACACATCTCTCAATGTTTCTCTTAGCAATCTCTGCAAAGGGAGATGGAAAAAGGGACAGAGAAAGAGGTTTTAGAGATGAACTGAATGGGAGGAACACATCCTCTGACTGCAATTCAGCTCCAGACAGGCACAGAGCTGGGCTGGAAAGCAGAGCGAGCATGCGGTCTGACCACGCTTGTGCTCTCTCTCCCCTCAGTTTATCACTACTTTGTGGATATTATTACATGGAACAAAGACACCAGAAGAGGCACCTTCAGCATTGTACTAGCTGATGAAACTGGGAAGGAGGCAGAATCTAAAGTTAACCCGTAAGTCTTACCCATCTACGGCCTGTAAATGTTAGCAAACCACTTGGTACGACTGCATCTGCGAGGAGGCAAGATACCCTCCTCTCATTTCCCTGCTGATCCTTGGCAGGGTACATGCCTTAGAGCTTTCCTGGCCCTATGCAATTGTCACAGGCTTCCCTGCCGCAGAGCAGCTGACAGCCCAGGCCTTTGGTCTGGGCCCTTCTCAGTCATCTAAAGGACTGAAGTGGACAGTCTCAGCCAGGGGCACAGCTGTCCTACACTTCCACTAAACAGGAGGAAAAACACATCTTCCCCCTCTTTCCTTCCCCTTCCAGGGAGTGTTCTGTTCCAGCTCTGGGTGCCCAAGACAGCTGGGATGAACCTGAGCCTGAATGTGTAACATCCAAATCAATTCATTTCACTTTGAGAGGCAAATTAGTGACTGGTGCTTATGTGGACATGCAAATTCCCGATTGATCATAACACACTTCAGCCAAACAAGTCCTGCTCAACTAGTTTTCTCTATCTGCATACTCTCTCAGCCACATCTGCTTGCACTGGAGCAATCTGCATAGCTCCCTAGGGCTGCACGACAGGACCAGTGAGTGTGTGGCAGCCCACCAGGCAGCTTGCCTACACACACACACATCGGATACACCTTTGGCAGGTTAAAACCTGCCCTATTTTGTCAGACTCCTAAAACTTCTCAACAAGACCAGGCATTTTGAGCATTGCAACCAGGATACACTTCCATCACAACTGCACTCTTCACCTTCCTAAGGGAAAACTTTAAACGATGGCCATACAACCAGAGACATAAAGAATGTGTTGTGTGGTCACGGCCACAGTTGTGCTGCTTCTGCACCAAGACAGGTTCAGTCTTCATGCATATCTCAAAGTGGAACTGGCCATTCTGTCAAACCCCAGCCCTGCAAGTTTTCACGTCTCTAAGCCTGTGCTTAAAGCTGGATTACTCTCCACTAATTCCAGCCAACACTGCACTGTTTCACACATGCTTCTGCTGCATTTGCCAGAAGAGAACTACCAGAAATTTAGCTAGGGGCATTAATACCCCCAAGGTACAGTCTTCCATTTGTAGAGCTTCCTCAGCCATACAGTGTTGTTACAAACAGATGCTTATAAACAGCAATGTATTCTACAGACTCCACAAGTGACTCTGTTCAGGCGTGCACACACAGCCAGGTACAAACATCATTCAAGTCTGGTCCACTTGGGTTCAAAACAGCATCACAGTGGGGATTCTGGTTTGGGACCACAGCAAATGCCATCAGACTTCTGTGTCCCCACTCTCACCCCGAATAACTGAGTGCAAAAGTGGCTGAGCAGGTTCACACCTGGAGACCTGAATTTCCTGTAAATCAGAAGCTGATTGTGAGTTCAGTTCTCCCCCCAGCACTGTTCCTAATATTACACTGAATGTATTAAAGCGGTGCTATTCCCTTAGTGACTCTCCAACACCTTGTCTGCTTTATCTTTAGAGAAGCTGCAGCCTTTCAGCGTTACAACCAAGTCACTTTGCTAGTTGGATTTGACCAGGATTTTGAAAATATAGAAAGGATTTCCCTGACATTTTCCACAGGATCTGTCATTGGCCCAAAATTCAAATTCAGGATTCTCCGAATGAGGTTCCGGTCACTTACAAATCCAGAAAGGTAAGCAGAGGTTTACAAGCCATTGCAGACTGGACAGAAGCGAATCAATCTCCCACATTCCTGGCCTGGCTGAGTTTCTCCAGAAGAATTAGTTTTATTTCACATTTCATTCTCGTACACCTACCTTGGGATTAAATGCTGTCTTTTGTGCATACACGCAAATCCCATAGGTGAACACCCACCTGAACACAGACTTTGTCTTATTCTACTGAACACATGTGCTTAGCGGCCTGACTCTGGCGTGGCCTGACCTTTATACCTTTGGTCAAGAAAACAACCGGTGAGAAGCTGCCCAGACCTGAACTCTGGGCTGAAGGTAAATGCAATACAGATATCCAGCCCCAAATATACATTTTATAACCCAGCCAATTTCTAAGTCCAGTCAAGCAGGGAGATTAATTTACTCCTGGAATTCCAGGAACTGGGAGCTGCTTGCCACTATGCCCTAACACACTGACTACTGTCCACATCGTGAGGCTCCTGCCAGGCCATTTGCTGATGAGACCTCTACAGCTGCTTCAGTCACCTTTGCTCTGCAGTCCTACCCTTAAGCTTCCCTGATTTCTAGGGCACCTTTGGAGGACAGGATCTCTACCTGAGCTCAGCAAGTACATAATCTCTCAGGCTGACCCTGTGTGCTATGTGGACATCAATCCATACCATGCTTTATATTTGGGTTAAACAAGGATTGCATATCAGAGAGTGAGCAGGGTGAAGCAAAAACAAAAGGACAGAGCTGCAGAACATGTTTCCCTGCAGATGATGAAGGTCAGCTTATTTTAGCCCTGCAGTAAGGAAAAGATTGTGTATACCTAATAAGCAAAGTCCTTCCGCAGCTCCCCCTTGCTGACACTGGCTTTCTCCTGTTCCCCATCCCCACAGCCACTTCCAGCCCAAGATCCACATACAACCTTTTAAAAAGCAGGTGCAAATGCCCTAACCTTTCATCAGAGTCTGTCTAGTCTCTCCTAGGAGGGGCTGCTACAGACTATGAGCACAGTTACATGACTGTTTTAACACCATTAAGTGTCACTGTCACGTGGAGGGATGTCCTGCCCTCTCTCTTTCCTTATTCCAGTGCTAATTAACAATGCTCACGTGGCCCCAGGTGAAACCGTAAGTGTTCCCACTGTTTTTTGGCTGGTCTAGCTCTAAGCCAGATCAATGCCTGGTCCCAGCTCCAAGTGCAAGCACAATCCCTAACACTGGCATCAGGGAATTGGTGAGCTGGAAGGACCACTCTGCTCAGGGTGCTCACGAGTGTAGGCTGGCTTAGAGGGAACCATGAACTCCACAGCCTCAGTTTGCTTGCTGGCTTTTGTGTCTGTTTTTCCACAAGGAAATGCCAAAGATAACACAGAACAGAATGAAAGTATCATCAAGGTATCTCTGACCTCGGTAAGGCTTGAACTCAACCTCACTTTAGGTGGACTTCAAGCTAGCTGTCCTGAGAACATAGCTGATTATATGTGAGCCTCCAGCACGCTGGGAGACTTGACTGGGAGGCGATACAAGAAAGGCTGATCTTTCACTTTCTGGCTTGCGTTACTGTGTTTATGCAGACCACAGCTGTGCAGGTACGACCTTGTGCTGACGGAGAACGCCAAACACACCTTCAAGCCTATCCCATGCTGAAGCAGGAGCTGTCACCCCTGCCGGTGGCAGCCACTCACAGCCGTGCGGGCACTCACCCGAGGGCTCCTCGGCACCTCCTGCGGAGACCAGACGACAGCGCGGCAGGGCACTCGTACCAGTGACCTGGTTCATAAACGGGGCTGTGCAACTGCCATAAGGAACACGAGGTCGCGCCGTGCTTCTGGGATGCGGGGCGGCCTTTGCGCCCTGGGACGAGGCGGGTCCCCCGGGGCGGCCGCGCTGCGCTGCGCTCCGCTCCGCCCCGCGCCTGCGCGGCGGGTGAGGCCGCACGGCGCCGCTCCGCACCGCACCGCGGGATGTGGCGGCGGCTGGCGGGGCTGCTGCTCGCCTTCGCGGCCGCCACGGCCGCGCTGTGGCTGCTGTCGTCGCGGCTGAGCACCGGGCAGGCGCGCAGGTGGGTACGGCGGGGGTGATGCGGGCCGGCGCCCCGGGGTCCCCGTGCTCTTCCTTCCCAACCTTCCCCTTCAGGCCGCTGCGGTTCCCGTCGGACCTGGAGGAGCTGCGGGAGCTGGCCGAGGCGCTGCGGGACTACGAGCGGCAGCACCGGGGCGCGGCGCTGGCCTTGTTTTGCGCCGCGTACCTCTACAAGCAGAGCTTCGCCATCCCCGGCTCCAGCCTCCTGGTACGGGAGCGGGGAGGGGGCTTGCAGGGCGGGAGCCGGTACCAGCCTCTCAGAGGGGCCCTGTGCCCGCAGGCGGTGGTGGGTGAGGAGCCGGGCTGGCGCCTGAAGGCAGCGGGTGTGAGGGCACACGCGTGCGTCCCGTCGGGCTCTCAGCCTGTTGTGCCCCGGCAGAACGTCCTGGCTGGAGCGCTGTTCGGGCCGTGGACCGGGCTGGTGCTGTGCTCAGCCCTGACGTCTGTGGGAGCCACCTTCTGCTACCTGCTGTCTGGCGCGTTCGGGAAGCAGTTCATCGTCTACTACTTCCCTGATAAAGTGGCTCTGCTGCAAGGAAAGGTAGGAATGGGGCTGGCTGGCCCCTGGTTGAGGCTGCCCTGTGGGCTGGCTTTGTGGAACAGTGGAAGCACATAGGTCTGCAAGAGACCTCTGGCACAACCTGGGAGCACACTGCTTTCTTGGGAGCAAGCCTGATTGTAAAGAGGGTGCATGGAAAATCCCAGATCCCCAGAAAAGTACCACAGACCACTCTGGTTTGGAAAGGACCTTAAAGCTCATCCAGTTCCAATCCCCTGTCACAGCAGGGACACCTTCCACCAGAGCAGGGTGCTCCAAATCCCGTCCAACCTGGCCTTGAACACTGCCAGGGATCAAAAGTAACATCGAATGGATTGATTGGGAAGCCCCTGTGCTCCAGAGCTGCCTCGGCCCACTCTGTGCTGTGTTGTACAGCTGGGGGTGGTTCTGCCATTCACTTCCTGATGTCATACAGGTTACAGCCCATTTTCACCGCTTGAATGGAAGGGGCTGGCTTACCATTAAGTGCACATACATACATAAATTTGCTGCTTTTCATCAGTTCTGGACTGATGCAATGTCACGGCATGTTAGAAGAAAACTTCACTTTAGTATTGTTGCCATTCAGATATTACTCCTGTCTGAAGGGCAGAAATAATTTGGAACATTTCTCTTGGCAGGTGGAAGAGAACAGGAGCTGCTTATTTTTCTTCTTGTTGTTCCTGAGGCTGTTCCCCATGACACCAAATTGGTTTCTCAATCTCTCGGCTCCCATTTTAAATATCCCTGTGTCCCAGTTCTTCTTCTCCGTCCTCATTGGTAAGGCCTGGAGAGACTGTCTGAGGGGGTAGTGTGACACTGCCTGTCTCCTCATCACGATGCCCTGGGCAGTACACTGGGCTGGGGAAGGCAGAGCACCAGGGTCGTAGCTGGGACTCTGCCCCATTGAACCGTTTGCCCTTGTGCTGCCCTTACACTTGGAGGTCTTGAGCAGTTTGCAGATACCAGTGCAGAAAGAACTCAATTCTTTCCATTATGAACACAGACTCCTGTGTCTGGCCTCGGGCAAGGGTATATTTGAGGTAATTTTACATGGGTGCGATGGTAACAGGTTGTTTTCTGCTCTGATTATTTCAGGTCTTACACCATATAATTTCATCTGTGTGCAGACAGGAGCCATTCTGACACAAATCACCTCTTTGGATGCCATTTTCTCCTGGGACACGTTGCTCAAACTGCTCGCAATGGCTGTGGCAGCACTGATACCAGGGACCCTTATCAAGAAGTACAGCAAGAAGCGCTTGAAGCTGGATGACAACAAGCACACTCAGATACTCAACGGCAAAAAGAGCTTGTGATGGCCCAGGTGCCCCAGATGTTGGGCCTCACAGCAGGTCTCTGTCCCGGGGGCTATATTCTGCATGCTCTGTGCCAGCGTGAACCAAGGACAATTGCAGTTTTTAATCATTCTTCTTGTCAAAGAGGAGGTGTAAGGATCTTTATTTTTAACTAATGTTTTAACTGTGCATGTATCTGCACGGAGAGCACTATACAGGTGAATACTTCAGTTAATGTGCCTGTTTTCTTTAAACCGGCCTGTGCCTCCAGCGTGCCTGAGGATATTGACAACCCCCTGCAAATGTATCAGCATGGGGAATATTAGCATCCCATGAGGAAGGCAAATCAGAACTCCTTAGTTCCTCCCAGCTCTTGAACAACGGGGGCCCAAGCACCACAGTCTCCCTACCAGCTGAAGGCACAGGTTTCCACTGGGCTCCTGTCCTTCCCTCCAAATCCAGCTCCATAAGTCCAGCTCGTCTCACTGGTGTGACTGATGTGGCAGCAGACAGCTGGTTTTCTGCCCAGCCTCATCCATCCCTTGGCGCCTGGGAGGCCACAGCACACAGGGCTGTGTCAAGCTGCAACAGCAGCTAGTCTGCAGCAACATTTCCCAGCTTTAGGCAGGCCCTGCTCCCTCCTCCCCAAACCCATATTTGTTTAGCATTTTTGGCCTGAAATGAGAAGTCATGCACTTCCGTGCTGTTAGGTGCAGTAATACAAGGACCAAGTTGAGAAGAAAGTAATCATGTTTCTGCACCTTCTGTAGGTGAGCTTGCACAGTTGTAAAAGACTTTTCCCCTACCATTCAGATGTTAAGTGCACCCTGCAGCAAAATCATTCAGGATTTGGGGCCAGCTGTGAGCTGCTGGTATGTACCATTCATATGTCAGAACTCAGGAAATTGCTTCTGTCAGTGGCTACTACTTCCCACAAAGACTAAGGGGGGCAGGGGGGGAGGGAAGAAATAAAGGACTCGATGTGCCCAGCTGGCAGTACCTTTAAAACCTACACAGCTGTTCATGTGTAACTAGAAGGTTTCCAAATAAGCAGGTAAGTCTTTGTCCCATTGCTGAAGGTCATAGTATCTTAATTAGATAGATACTCTGCTTCTGGGGTTTTGGTATTGCACCTCCTTGCTCTACTCTCCATGAGTCTGCCCTCCACTCAAGAGGATAAAGTAAACTTTCTGGCATGGAAGAGGCCAGATGATGAGGATCTCAGGAAGATGAGACAGTGAATGCTTCATCCCCACCAGCAGGGCTGGAACTGTGTGGGACAGCAAGGTTCCCAGGATGAGAAGTCATGGCTGCAGATTCAGTCCCCAGTTCACATTGCAAAACTCATTCATTTGACAAGAGCAAAAGCCAATGCTTTTGTGCATTGATAGGCTACATGTGTCCAACCAAGACTACCCTGCTACTTGGAGCTCCTAGTAGTTTCAATTCAGCGTAACAATTACTTATTAAAAGGCTTCATGACATTGTCCCAAAGCACACAAGAAACCATTCCCACATCACCAAACCAGCCTGAGAAGCATTGAAGTACACTGGCTTTTTATTCCATGCATTGTTTGCTTTGATAGTCATTCTTGTTTCCATCACTGTACACTGTTCAATACAAAAAGAAATCAAGTTTGTATCAGGAATCCACAGAGCAGGGAGGAGGGAGATGAACACTACTGGACAGGGCCAAGATGAAATGGTTACTTAGAACACGACAGTGGGGAACGCAACATTCAGCTCTGGGAGAAAATCTAGGCTAGTGTTCAGGAGCTGTCAGCAGCTGTGAGAACTGGATCAGGGTAGTCAGGATGCTGAAAAGGGAACCCACGGTTTACTTCTGCCCTGCAAATGCAGTGTTGCTGCGAGGGGAAAGCAGGCTGACTTACACCTCTCAGCCCCATACCCTGCTAGGGGAGAACATGTGAGGAAATGCAGCAGAGGTGCCCGTACAGCAACATGGAGATCATGTCTATGTGCAGATCTGGGGAGGTTTCATTAAGGAAAATGCCTATATAACCCCCTGAAAAACTGACAGAAACTGCCAAGAATGCAGGGGAATGCTGAGCCACTCCTGCCTGCACACAGCCAAGGGCATGGGATGTGCACAGCGAGAGCCCGGGATTACATCTCCATGGATACAGTGTTATGTGTTTAGGCAAGGGGGGGATGCCCTAGTGGCAGTACCAGAGGGACACTGCATAGTAGCAGCAGTTAGGAGGAGCAACACTGAACTGCAACAATGCAATGACTGGGGCACGTAAAAAAACTAGAGCTAAGTGTGGCAGCAAATAACCTGAAGGGTTCAGCTCTGCTTTTCGAGGCTGCAGAATGGGCCAGCGTGTCCCCAGGCAAGGATGGGGAGGAATCAGCACAAACCTGGGATCACCTGGCCCAGAAGGGTCCCAAAATCTCACACATCAAAGCTTCTCTCCAAGCCCAGAGGAGTTTCATTATATGGTGGAAGAGGGCTAAGCAGAGACCACAGCTACCAAAACCCCTCTGGGATCTTTCTGTTAGGGACTGAATCGTTGCAGACAAGTCCCTGCACAGAGACTCTGACAGGCCTGAGCTGGAGGCAGCTCTCCCTTGGCTGTAGGGCTGCCCTAGGACACCAATGCTGCCCAGGCTGGGAATAGCCCTGCCTGCTGGAGCTCAAGAAGCCTGTCAGATCTGAGCAGCAGAGTGTCTCCAGGGGCACAAGGTCTGGCATCCTCTGCTGTGGGGGACATTTGATGGCAGTTCTCAACCCCTGCATGCAATAGTTCAGTCTCTCTCTTTGTGTGCGTATGTTAAGTGCACACAAGTTCTCCATTGCTAAATTCCTGCACCCCAGCCTCTAGCCTCCTGAGTGACCATCTGCACCACCTATTCCACACTGAAATCCCTTCCACACCATGACAGCAAAGCCATCTCTGTCCTTCCACCTCCTCCTGCCACTGGCCAAGAGACAGAGAACATCTGGGGGGAGAAATGAAGGATGAGAAGAGTGAGGAAACAAGAAACAAGCCAGGAAAGAGCTTCACTCCCCAACGGCATTCTACTTCCACCCAGAGCTGAGTATTGCTGCTGCACGCAGGTATGAGCTGGTTGCTCCCTCTCCAGCAACCTGTTTGGTCCTACACGGATAATGCACCATGTCGATCCACTGCTGGCCACCCCAATCTCATACCTGCTGCCTGGAGCAACTGCCCTCCTCTCTGTTTGTCCTTTTGCGTGCTCTTGCCACGGGATCTTGTTCATTTTGTGATCAGTTCAGAAGCCACTCACTCCCTGACAGCTGATCTCATGGAGAATGGTGGTCAACTCTACCAGCAAAACGAGCACATTGCAGCATTAACCACGAGGAGTACCATGAGGCTGACTGCATCCACCTCTCAGAGCAGCCTTGACAGGTTCTCTGGTCCGGTGTAACAGCATCCTTAGAAATCACGAGGGGCAGCCACTACTGACAGCTGCTGAGACCAGCTCTGCTCCCATTCCCCCCCGGCGACCAGGGAGAAGGTAACATCACACAAACAGATTACAATTGTGCTAGCAGTGAAGCCAACCTTCTGATCTACAGAAATGATAATAAATAATAAAATAACATCATAACTTAAGATCTGTGTGTAGTCCAGCTACATAAATTTAAAAATATGGGATAATTTAAACTCATACAATACTGCTCTCTGTATAAGTAAGACATTTTCCTTCACTTTGCCATGAGGCTATAAATTACCACAGTTAAATTCAAACCAGTATTTTAACATAAAATGTAAACAAACAAAGCAACAGAAGTACCTGTCCATGGTCCATTCCTGCCGTTCAGCTCAGGCTGGTGTGCCAGTCTGCAGAGCAGCACCCAGCGCGCTAGGAAGGGCAGAGTGAAAGCTCTTGCAGGGCAACACCAGCTAAAGGGGTAGGGGGGGAATCGTGCTCTATCATTTTGTTCTCTTTAAATATTGTTTTAGAAGAGTAGTGTTTGAAGGGAAGGCACTATGAGTTCTATCAGAAAACAAATTTTTCTCATCTGCCAATGCCTCGGCCTGTCACATAGCAGTACTATCCTCACTTTCACCTGCAGAGTTTCAGCTTAAAGGAGAAACAGAGGCCTCAGGGTGCACCTGAGACACAGCTTTGACACAGCTACCATCAAGATTCCCTGTGCAACCCGTTTTGCACAAAGCCTGACATGAAGGGCAGGCAGCTGTTAATGCTTTCAAGAATGTACAGTGAATAAGGAGACAGAGCAGGGCTGATGCTCTTAATCTAAGCCAGTGATTCCCAGTCTTCCCCCTCAACACACAGCTCTCTGCTGGTTATCGATGCTGTTGTAGGTGAGAGACTGCTTCTCCAAGTCCAGCACAGGCATCTCCAGTTTCCTCCCCAGAAGAGTGCTCAAGCTCTGCAGAATGTGCTTTCCACGGTTTGCAAGTTCTTGCTTTTCCAACACTGATTTGATTGATTATTTTGACTGGCTGAAACAGACAGGAGGTAAGAGAAGGAAGTAAACTGGGAAATGGCACACTGCATCTGAAAGAGGTTTCCCTGCTCAACTGGAGATCGACACTGCCAGAGTGAAGCAAGGACGATGTTAAGAAGTGCTCTTATACCAATTCTCAAGAGGACGAGGTTAGAATACATTTGCAGGATCTCACAACAAAATGCTGATTAAAAAAAGAAACTAAAAATCCTTAAAATAAAACCCACTATTACATTCCTGGGGATGTATCAACTCATAAGACCCTGGAAGTTAGCACCTCGGTACCAATATTCTCCAGGAACACGTCCAACCTTCTGATTAAAAATGACCCAGCTGGTTATACTGAATACACTTTGTTCACAGGTTACCCTATAGTAAGGTCTTTTTATGCTTCCTCATTTGATAAGACTGAGTGGTTTAGTTTTCTTGATCTGTTCTCCAATCTTCAGGGCCACGTGGCCTGGTCCCCTGTGAAAGCAGCAAGAGAATCCCCCCGTGTCTGTACACAAAGCTGTCCAGGCAGGACTCCCAGGATGTTTCTCTGTAATGTGCTTGCTTTCTGAACTTAATTTTTTTGCAACAAGTCTGTGTGTCTATAAATACAATCCACTCTTTACAGTAAAAAGTGTTAAAATGTCAAAAAAATAAATATCCATGTTACAGTAACTAGATTATTCAATAAAATACATCCCTGCCATTCTTGATTGAAATGCTCAAAGAGAATTAATTTCATTTGGACATTTTCCAGAGATTCGGGTTATTGCAAATCACTCCTGGGGTGGGAAGGAGAAGTATCTTCTCTTCCTGTAAAGTGTGATGAAGGGGAATGAAGTGGAATCTCAGGGAAATCAAAACGCCAGTATCAGGAAGCTTTTGGGGAGATCTGTTTTACCAAGTAGCAGAGCTGCAGGGCTTACTGGTCCTGACTGTGGCATCAGAACACTCCCCTTCAGAAGAGTCACAGTCTGATTCTCCAAACTGTGCTGGGTTCTGCAAAGCAAAAGGAAAGGTGGAGACTTGAGCAAAATTCCTGCACCGCAGATCAACCACACCATCCCAACCTGTCACAGCGGACAGGCAAAGGTCACCACCAGCAGAGGAGAGATTAGCAGCACACAGGAGGTAACAACAGCACACAATCACCCTGCCAAAGGTCACTTGTCTCCCCTCAGCAAGGGGACAGCAGAAAAATATCTGGTCAGAGCATTACCAAGGACACATGGAGTTATGAGAAGATGGCACAGCAGGCTTTGCCCTACCCCTCCCAAATACCTGTGAGACAGTAAAAGGAAGAAAATCATTCTAGCTTCGCCAGCAAGACTGCCGATGGGTAAGCTTGAGGCAAACAGTTTATATTCATCCCATTTCATTATCTATGTACCATTTTTATCCCACCTAGTGCAACTCCAAATCTGATGGCCTCCCAACATCACACTCATCTTGACCAGGAAATTATGTACAGCTCGCTTTGTGCTGCTTCCCCCCAGCTACTCATCTGACCAGTTATAAGAAAGACCTATTTAAGCAGTTGCTTTGCTATAGTACATCTACCACAGCATTTCTTAGACAGTCATCCAACTTTCTGGCCTTTGGATTCCTTTCCGTAACATTTATGGGGGGTTTTCCTCAACAGAAAGAAGATAACTGAACTTACAACTCACCTCACAGCTGTGTTCATCTGCACAAAGTTTGCCCAGAGACATCTGAGTCTTGACTCTCCGCACTGCACACTCTTTGTCTGAAAGCCCATCAGACTGGGTAGAGATTTCAATGGGGATCTCTGGAGTCTGGGACAACATGTCCTCCAGCTTCTCAGCCAGCTCATCTTCCAGCTTGGCAGCCAGCTCATCCGGACTGTTTGAATGATCACTTGTGTTCCCCTCCTCTCCATCTGACACAGAGAAGTTCTCCGAGCTGAAGGTTGAATAGGACTGGCAGCTACTGATGCAGCGGTGAGGTCTGCAAACCAGGAGAGCAGATCAGCATTCAGCTTGTATCACAGTACCTCTGACTGCAGAGAGTTTCCTGGGTGCTGTGCTTGGCTATTCTGTTGTATCTGGCCTTGACAGACTCCACTGCTGGTGCCTGTTCAGCCCTGGGTGAGCCTTTCCCCAGGAGCAGCACACTGCCAGCCAGAACAGTTACAGCTTCTCAGTGGGCTGGTTTCCACACGTGCTCTCACTGCAGAGTGGCTGCTACATTCTTACACAGGTTTCCCCAACAAACTTCTCATCCTCCTTTCTGGAGCATGACACCCAGAGCAGAGCTTTGCACCTGTACTTTTAACTGGCATCTTCAGCACATCATGAACAGGGCTTCCCTGCTGTACCAGGCAGCCAGGGCTGTTCAATCCCCTTCTCCCTAGAAGACATCACTCAGGCACAGTACATGCAATACTGCCTGGTTGCTCCTCCACACTCGGCTGAGGACTTGATGCTTTCAAAAACATCTTTGAGCAAACAAGGTTCTATCCCTTTCTAGGGATAGAAGGCTTCATATCAACTCTCCAAGAGTCTCTTCCCACCCCAAGAACACTCCTCCAGCTGAGTCATAACTGATCTGCAAGGCTGGCAGCAAGAGCTCTGCAAAGTGCTGGGCTGCCTTTCTTACTCTGAAGCTATGGAAACCTACCACTGTTTGAATGATGTAGTTCAATATCTGAATCTTTAAAATTCATCTGTTCCTATTTGGGCTTGTCTGCTACATGTTCATATTAGCTGATCTGCTCTGGAACACAGTCTTCTTTAACAGTCCTTTGTCCTAAAGCAAGGCTGTACTTTAATATACAAACCTAAACTATATTAGGTTTCAAACTAATTCAGTTGGGAAAAACAGTGATCCCAACAGCCAGGCTAGAATTTAGATAAGTGCCCTGAAAATGAAAGTCCTCAGTTACTTGAATGTGGAAACTACTTCATACCAGGACTGAACAGTAATAGCACAAACTATCAGTTGGCTGATCATGCCAGGAGACCCACAGCAGGTCATCACATTGAATTTAGGAAAGGTAATTTGTCTTCCAAGTTAGTAAATTACAGAAGCAGCAACTATCACACAAGGACTGTATGAGCATAGGAAGTTCCACGTTAACATCAGGAAGAACTTCTTTACTGTAAGAGTGACAGAGCACTGGAACAGGCTGCCCAGGGGGGTTGTGGAGTCTCCTACACTGGAGATATTCAAGGCCCGCCTGGACAAGTTCCTGTGTGATGTACTGTAGGTTACCCTGCTCTTGCAGGGGGGTTGGACTAGATGATCTTTTTAGGTCCCTTCCAACCCTTGGGATTCTGTGATTCTGTGATTCTGTGAGAAAGCTCCTCTAGTTCAGTGGTGTCTTTGACCCTAGGCAGGAAGACATAATCTGGGTAAAGTATGAGAAAACAGGGTGTGCAGACAGAGCCTGCTTTCTCCTGGCATATCTTCCTGGTTTGTATCGCTCAGCAAATCCAGCTTCTGAGCTGAAGATCAAACCTGCAGTACCAATAGCCACTGATGGATCTATACTCCCTAAGTTTAGCACTTATTACTTGTTTATGTTTTGATTTCCACAGCATACCTAGACAAAGAGCTCCACATCTGAAAGCATTTTGGATGGAAAAAACACTTTCTTTTTTTCATTTTAAGCCTCCATTTGCTTCATGAAGTGTCTCTAACACGAAAGGTATCATTCTTTGTCCATTTGCTCCACATAAATTACAATTTCATGCACCTCCAGTACCATCTCCCCTCCTGCTAGACAAGTATTTCTCATGGACTTAATCTCTTTTTTCTATGGAAACCACCTCTAACCATTCTTGTCAGACATTCTCAGTACCTTTTCAAGTTTTACCATGGTCTTTGACCTCGGGCAATGAAGTTGGTATTCAGGAGTCAAGCTGCAGATGTGCTGTGAATGTATACAACAGCAGACACAATTTTATTTTCTTCTCTGCTTTCTTCCTAACAACCTTTAACCTATTTGCCCACTGTATCACTTCTGCACTTCAAGCAGCTGCTTTCATAAAGCCACGGCACCAATTCCATAATCTATTTCCTGAGCACAGGACTGTAAAGCCCACTATTACATAGGCTACAGTAAGAATGCCCCTTCAAGTCTTATTTTACAAGCAACATCATCAAATTTGATCTCCCACGTTGTCACCTAGCTCTTCAATCCTACTTGAATTCAACTACAAAAGTGGTGGAGTCTGCTCCACTGCAGCAACAGTTAATAAACATTTGAAAGAGCCCACAAAGGGTCCCAACATTCAGGAAGCCTGAATCTGGTGAAACAGATGTAGCAGATTATTTTTATAGGCTGAATAATGTCATCAAGTGTGATCCAATTGTGCTATAAAAAGCCTGCAGAAGAAAGGCTGTGCTGAAGATACCACCTCAGAACAGGCTGAAAGCAGTGAGCGAACATCGGGGAAAAACTGAGTGCGGACAGGACGCACTGATCGCGATTCTGTTCTTTTGTCAGCACCTCTCACAGTTTCAATCTTGATGCTACAACAGTTCTCCTCCTGAGTTTTGTCCCAACAGAGACTGATTAGAGCGAATTCACCTTTTACCTTTGTCTACGAGGGAACTCCACTTCACTGTCTACTTCGCCCTCTTCCTCTTCTGAAGAGTCATCACCACTCTGGCAGAAAACAAGGACAAGAATGGTATCACTTTGGTGAAAGAACACACATACAACTACAGGGTTGCCCTTTGGTCCTCCAGGACAAAGTCACAGTGGCAGCAGCCTGCAACAAAAGGAAAATAACCTGCACATCAGTGAAAATTGGCTCAGGCATCTTCTCACCAGGAAATCCAGCAGTCTTCATGCTGCCATTTCTTAATTTGGAGTGATTGGCTTTGAAATACACTGGAGTACTTCAGCAGGTATTGAGTACATAACATTCCAGATTTTTACAGAAGAAAATTAAGTAGTTAATACCGTTCTGAAACCCACATATATTATTCAGGTTATCTAGCACTCTCAGCTTTACAACTTCAACCCTCTTCTGCATGAGCCCATCATGGAGCAGGATGGGGGATGACACAGCCTTTTTGCTGGTGGGTTTCACCATCTAGGAAAATTTGAGTTTTGTTCCGTTCTCTACCTCAGCAAGCAGAGCTGCTTGAAAAGTTCTTGAAGAAGAACTTCAAGAGAACTTGAAAAGTTCTCCTTTTCTCATCCAAAGCCACCTCCTGCACTCTTAGCTTTTGCAGCCTCCTCCTAGCCTACCCAACCTGCCAACCCTTCATTCAGAATCAGTCTCTTATTTCATCCCATCCCATTGTAATGCGAGGTCCCCCTCCCTTCATTCACAACCCAAACCACACTCTTGGGCTTATCCTCCTTTTCCTTCAGTTTTACACCCAGACCCAGTTTTCCTACTCTTTGAACTCACTCAGACTGGTTCCTGCTTCTCTCACCACCTGGATGGAAGCAGGAAGAATGAACTGTTTCTGTACAACTGTGCTGTAACATCTTTTCGAACTCTTGCAAAACCTTCACAAATACAGGAGAACTATGACTTTCAGTCAAGGGGATAATTTCTGGCAGGTGCAGCAAAAGGCATGTCCTTGAGACAATGGCAAAAGTTGAATTCCTGTTCCAAGACACAGCAGCGCTACAGATTCTCAATGAAACTGTTACAGGATATTTAACACCTTCAAAACAATGCAGTTACCCCTTCCTTTGTTTTGAGAAAGGCTTGAAAACATTTTGAGACAGTTTCAACAATAAAAAAATTCAGTAGACCAAGTTTCAGCTCAAACAAAAACTCACTAAATTGCAAGTAACAGACCTAGACCCTATCAAAACCCCATTTGACAGCCCTCATCATTAGCAGTATGCTCCAGTATGCCTACAGTACTTCTGACATTAAATGTATGTCCAGATCACAAAGTGATGTTCAGATAGGCATTATTTCTTTAAGATAAAGTTGTACATGTAACTCTACTGCTATGTGCACGGGAAACACAGCTTTGCTACTATGCTATATCCAGACACCTCCTTTTGGAGGAGAGGGAAAAGAGGAACAAACTTTGGGATTTTCTAAATCACTACATTTTGTCCTTACCTTCTGAAGGGGTCTTGCTTTGCAAGGTAGCACTGAGGAAGCCATGTGCTGAGGAGTACCTAGGGCAGATGCTGACTTACAGCTGTCAAAGCCCTCTTCATCCATCTTCTCAATGAACTGAGCGTTTTCATATAGGGAAACAGATGTTGGTGATTGAGAATGGCTCATCCCTGTTTCAACAGATGACATCTGCACCTGACCACTGTCCTCTTCCCTGCACTCTAGACAGGAATTATACGGATCCGTTTTGCAACACTCCCAATGACCAGCTTTGCTTTCTTTGCTCTCCAGGTTTCTTCGGCAATCTGCTTCCATGGCAGCAGAGATGAGGTCGGGGCTAGAACCAGACATCCGCCTTTGTGCATGGTTACTGAGAGGGCTCCGCAGCGCTGCTGCAGGGCCAAAGTACCTTAAGTTGTTTGCACAATTGGCAATATCTTGTCCGTGGGCATGAAGCCGTGAGTGATGGCCATGTGGATGGCTGTGGCCAGATTGCTGTGGTAGGCCGGAGTGATGAGAAGGATTATGAGGTGGGAGAGGAGATGCATCGTCTTGCACTGGCTGGTTTTTCAAGATCCCTGCAAAATCATTGTAGCTGCCTTTGCTGTTCCCTCGGCGGTGACGTGGCTTACTGCGGTAGCGGCTTTTGCCACTCAGCGTGGACATTTTGGGACTTCCTGAGACTGGTGAGCCATTGGATGCTGCTTCTGTGCTGGGTATGCCCTCTGACTTCAGTAGATCTGGCCTGAGAGACAGTCAGCAGAAGTTACTCATTAAACCACACTCAGACGTGACATCAGCTTGGAGCCAGGATGAAGAGGCAGCTGTAGCCATAAGCACACCCCACTTTTTAGAATCTACAGGCTACCCTCTTATTCAGCTGTTTGACTTGTGCATTTAGTTTAATTTAATTCTCTCCACTCAATGTCCTTTCTGTTCAGCTTATCATGCTCTACACTTTTTTCTTGGTGCTTTTTCCACTCTATGCCACATACGCTCCTTTTTCCACTCTTATTTTGATGTTGTGCTCCCAAAATAGCTCCCTCCTAAGACCTTGGTGTAGGGCACATTTCTTACTATGCACTCAGCATGATAGGGTCCCAATCTGCTGATGGTTACTGGCCTGCTCATTTCAGAAGCATGTGTGGCTAGTATTTCAGAAGTGATTATTTACTGTTAATCAGGACTCTCTAACTTCTGGAAACCCCAGAAAATAAAGAAGAATAAGATAGACAGCTCCCATTAAAAAAAAAAAAATAAAAAAAAATCACTTACTGAAAGTCATGCAGAAGAGACACAGCTGAAAAGAACGGCATGAATTCCCAAATCTCTAATCCCAATTTAATTCCTCAGTAATGAAACCATCCTCTCTGAGGACAGGCTTATTCCCTAAATTCCTCACCCTGCTTATTACCATTCAAGTCAAGGATGATCTAAACTTTTCTCTGCTTGGGCAGTTAGAAATTTGAGACAATACATTAGACACCTCCTGTCAAAGCAACATCATCTGTGAAAAAATTATATGGACCAAAGAGCTCCAGAAAGCTGTCCAGGTAGAAGGGATGTCAGAATTCATTCCTTTTACCTTCAGATAATTAAACAGATGTGGCTCTGAGGATCAGACCACACATAAGAGTGAACATCCCTTTGGCCTGTCCTTTGTTGTCATCAGACTCAAAGGCTAGTAAGCTGCCTGCTTATCTCAGTGGGGATCTACCGCTGGTTCCTGGCACAGGGCTAGATTGCTCTTACCGTTTAGTCTGGCTGCCTGGTTTATGGGAGACCCCTTTCCTCTTCATCAGCTTCTCCACTGTATTGGGGTGGATTATTGGTCTAACTGGGTGGCGTTTGTAAGTCCCAGGGTATTTCTTTTCCACTGCTTGTTCCCTCCTGAAACATAGGGAAGAAAACCAAACCCCATAAAACAGATTGATTCTCTCTTTATCCAAGTGCAGCTCCTGCAGGGCAGAAGCAC
Source organism: Lathamus discolor (assembly GCF_037157495.1). NCBI lineage: Eukaryota > Metazoa > Chordata > Aves > Psittaciformes > Psittacidae > Lathamus > Lathamus discolor. The sequence goes on along the minus strand of NC_088886.1, from coordinate 50,196,685 downwards.
AGCTCCACTGCGAGCACACTGTGTGCCAGTTTCTCAGCTATGGCTGGGTGCAACACAACATGCAGCATGAAAGGGTACAATCCTTTTCTAAATCCTCTCTGCAGAGATCAGGCAGTTGGAACAGGGCCCTAGCACACAGTCCTGAAACAACACTGCTTTTCTCTTTACAAAGGGGCCAAAGGATGCCAGCATCACATGGAAAGGTGCCTTTCTCCCAGTCAGTGGACACTGGGTAAAGATATGTGCACTAAGTGGCCTGCAGTAATCTCCTCTTAAGAGGCTTCTCTCTGCTTGCCAGCTCTTTACTTACCCTGTGAGCTTGTCAGGGGACACTAAATCTACAAGTACCACTGTGCAGTTTAGACGTGAAGCACTGTTTTTTTGATCCTGTATGCATATTGCCACATGCATGGCATGCTGTTATGCCTAGAAATACATACTTTATGAGCTCCTTCTCACGGACCTCCAGCTGCAGCATAATAGCACTGAGTTCCATGTATAAGTTATTGGCTCGTTCCAGCTTCCTCTCATAGTGTTCACGGATATCCAGTGCATGTCTGGAAAACAGAAAAGTTGTTATTCCACAGTTCACAGACCAAGACAGGAGAATAAGTATAGGTCCTTTAGGAAAAGGCCTTTTAAAAGCCCAATTTGCCAGCTGTATTGCACTGAACCTCAGATAGAGATAACAGTGAATAATAACTAAGAGCTTGACACAGCAATGAATCATTGTGTGATTTAGAAAGCATTTCAGTCTTGAAAGAGTGGCGACACTTCTCACTAGAGAAGCTGCAAATGCCTCACATGGATCCTTTGGCCAAGCCCTGAACATCCTGTTCACACAGAGAAGGGGCTAAATCAGCTTCTAAGGAAACAGGGAAAGAAGTCATCCCTTTGTGTTTCACAAAAAGCATTATGACCCTATAACTACTATACAGCTGCAGAAGACATCTTGACCCACAGCTGAAAGATGTGACTATCAAAAGCTCCCTAGGGCTAGGGAACACTCATCAACAACTACATAAAACTGCTAAACGAGGTTTTCTTTAGACTCTCAAGTTCTACATAGAACTGCTACTCAGTGGTTCATGTTTCTCTGTCACAACTACATTTGCAAATGTGTATCACAGAAGATAACACTTTTTAAAATAAACACTCTGCTTTCATTGTTAAGCTGGTGTAATGTTCAAAATGAATTTCAGTAGGCTGGTAAATTGGAGTGTGCTCACTTCTCTGGAAATAACTAATCCAAAGAAAGTACCAGGGCAGAGAAAGCTCACAGCAAACTGCAAGATGCATTTTCCACTGAGATGGATGTACAGGCGTCAGTGCTGTCAACACACACATCAAAACTCAGGCAGAAACATTCTGCGGTAAACACATAGGACTTTGCCCATTTTGCCTGGAGCAAACTGCTCAGACTGCCCAAAAGCAGGGAGAGTTTCTACTGTTTTGCTCTCTCTCTCTCTCTCTCTCTAGATTCCCATCTGCCAAGCAGCGCTCAAGGCCTAGGGCATGCCCACGGGAACTTCAGTTTCTGGACTCACAAGGAATTCAGGCTGCCCAAATTTATACCATCAGGAATACTGCATTCTGTTTTGAGGTTATCAGTAAAAGAGAAGCATGAAAACATTTGGGTGCTAGAGCACATGCCCTGTGAAGAGAAGCTGAGGGAGCTGGGCTCATTCAGCTGGAGAAGGGCTGGGGGGGAAAAGTGAGCAGTAAACATAAAGGTCTGTCAACAGACCTCAGCTCTTCTCTTCGACGACGAATCAATTCTTCATCTAGCCGGTGGATACAAGTTCCTTCACTTTTAATTTTCTCAAAATGTTTCTTCACTTCTTCTCTCCATTCAGCCTAGGAAAGCAATTTACCTTTAGGTATTTACAATGAATTGGGATCCCTAGCTGCACCAAAGAAACACTCTTGGGCAACATTCTTTGCGTCTGTAGACAATTACAGGTTTGGGTTGAAAACATGTTTCTGGTAATTCAATTATTCTAGGTAACAACACTGCAGCATGTTCAGCTTTTTCTAATGGTGTTTTCATTTGTGCTCCAATTAGTTTAAAATATAACTGCATTTTTTTAAAACATATATTTTTAAGAATTCCTAAAGCTCTTTTCATCTTAACACAACATTTTGTCCCTTTTGCCATTTAAAGTAAACAGAAGGGCTTATGATTTGGAAAGCTATATTCCTAACAACAACTGTCACTAGGGTGATACCAGCTTTGTTTTCCCCTTAAAGCCCTGGTGCTTGCAGGTTGAATAAATACACCTGCTTCCTCACATAAACCCCAACACCATATAGATCTTCTCTACTGGAGGCAAGGTTTCATTCTCATTCCTTCCTTGGAAGCAGACAATAGCACACTGGGCAGGACTCAGAGAAATCTTTAAGAACATACTTTTAGATCTTTTCTGAAAGTCACAGAATCCTGTAACAGCTCTTTGTCCCACTGGCTGCCTGCTCATCTTCACTATGAATGCAATGGTTCTGCTCTCAGCAGTCTCATGGTCTCCTGTACAACAGTACTGGGAGAACAGCTGGGAGCAGAACATCTAAAGTCAGCAGTCTGAGGGAGAAGTGAATGAGACAATGCCGAGTTTCTGACTCACATCAGCAGATGTCTTAGTTTGTGAAAGTTTGGGGGAAAGATTTTCAAATACTCATCAGTTTGCTTCTCCCTAGGAGTCAAACTGAAATCACGGATCCAGACTTCTGCTGTACTCAGTGCAGCCTCTGAAATCAGATCCTTGCAGCTAACTCTTCTACTCATGGGCTACAACCATTCTACAGTTACCTGTGATTTGAAATAGGTTTCCTGAGGAGTAGCCAGCACATCAGCAGATGCAATATCCAGGTGCATCAGTGTTTGCCGGAAAGAGGGACGATTCCGGGGCTTGCTCTGCCTGAAGCAAAACAAATACCCAAGCATGAGGTGAGGTTAACACTGCTAGCTTATCCTATGATTCTGAAAGGCTTTCTTACTGGACCATGTTCTCTGTATTGTGTAGCTGACAGATTAGAGCAAAGGAGCTTTTGTAGCTTTCTCTTTGTCTGAATACGAGTTGCTTCATAACCATCTTTGGTTTGTGAAGACACACAAGAGATGAAAAACATCTAAAATAGGAAAATGTGTTTACAAAGTGAAAGATAGGATACAAACTGAAACTGTTCCTAACTTGTTTGTCAAGACCAAACAGGTGTAAGTTCACTATCCTGGTAATTTCCAAATGTTAGAATGGTAATACTCAATCTAGTAGAGATGGTAATTTACATTCAACAAAACTGTGTTTATAAACATCAATGTCCCTATGTTGCCACACAGTACATGCCTGAGCCTACAAGTATTGTAATGCACTAAACATCTGAGATCACATTCAAGTACAAAAGCATTTGTACCTTTGAGAAAAGACACCAGTACTTGAGCTTCAGGACTGAACCTACCAGACCTGTTGCATGGATTCGTTGCCCAGTACAAGAAACAGCTTCTTCAGCCACCTCTCCCCTACAAACCACCTACTCCCACTAGGTGGAGATGAAAGTGTATGTACTCGGTGTTGAGAGCCGCACAAACTGCTGCCTGCCTTTTGCAGCCATGCCTAGAAGCACAGCCAGGCAGAGCAGTTTCAGCACAGACCCTGCAACAGCTCAGGGTCAGGGGGGTAAGCACCCACCTGAAAAGATCCATAAATGCTCTCACCTGTTTTTCCCTTTGTGCCATCAAGAGGATGGCTGGTAAAATTCACAGAGTGGGAAAATGCTGAAAACCCCTTACACTCCATGTCAAATGCAATTACAAGAACAAAGCATTTTCCATATCTATCCCTGTAAAATCCCGGTTCCATAAAGAAAGCTTTAATTTCTCTTTGTCCAGTTTAAAACCCAGTCACTTACAAGGGGGTTTCAGAGTGAAAAATCATTTCCTTTCACTCTGGAGGCAGCCTATAGAAATTTTACCCCTACTTTCCTTCTATCTTGTTTTCTCTTGGCACAAAACTACCTTTTATCACCTACAACAAAGCTACAACAAAGCACCCACCTCTGTGAAGGCTACTAAAGATGACCTTCATGCTGCCTGCTCCTAGTATCATAGAATTAATTAGGGTGGAAAAGAACTTTAAGATCATCGAGTCCAACCTTTATCCCAGGACTGCCAAGAGCACCACTGAACCATATCACTAAGGGCCTCATCTGCACGGTCTGTGAACACTTCCAGGGACTGTGACTACCACTGCCCTGGGCAAACCGTTCCAACGTCTGACCACCCTTTTAGTGAAGAAATTTTTCCTAATATCCAATCTAAACCTCCCCTGCTGCAACTTGAGGCCATTTCTTCTTGTCCTATCACTTGTTACTTGGAAGAAGAGACCAGCCACCTCCTCTCTCATCATCCTTTCAGGTAGCTGTAGAGAGAGATAAGTTCCCTTCCTTTTCTCCAGACTAAACACCCCTAGTTCCCTCAGACCCTCCATCAGCTCTTCTCTGGACTCCAAATCCTGATTCACACTGGACAGCCGACTCAGAGGTAACCATCACCCTGCTGGGGCTCCCATCAAGTTCTACTCCCCCACTTCTCTCCTGTTGAATTTCTTCCCCCTCACTAGCCTGTCTCAACAGCATCCCCCAGTCCCACCCCTACCCATCTGCCCAGCAAACCAGGTTGCTTCCTGCTTCCTCTAAGCAACAAACATCCTCCTGGAGTCAAAGCCTGCTGCCACAAGGATGCAGAATCAAAATGTTCAAGATTACTGCTCTCATGACAAGTGTGAGAGTATTCAAGAGCCCTCTTCTCTGGGCTCAACACCCTGACTCTGGTTTCACTGGTTTTACTGGGAGTCTGGCAAGAGCAGGGAGCCAGCCCTGGGTCTGTGCAGTGTGGGGTTCAGGCTCTTACCAAGTCTGCTTCATAAGGATTTTGAATCCATCTGGGCAGGTAGAAGGGACTGGAAGGTGCAGGCTGTTGCTGCCCACACCCCAAATGATGGCTGAAGAGTCCACATCCTTGTACGGTATCTCTCCTGTAAGCAGCTCCCACAAAACTACCCCAAACGACCTGAAGAAATAAATCAGGATAAAAAGCTTCTGTGTGAATTCAGTTTAACAGAAACACCTGGAGCTTAAAAAAAAAAAAAAAAACAAAAAACCAAACCCACTGTTTGATCTGAAATTGCAAGTAGGTGCAAGTGTGTTTACATACTACTTTTTACCAAAGAGTACCTATTTCACCCACCAGGTAACTCTTCTGCTCCAGCACTGGGCTGAACACCAAACCACCCTGGGTTTCACCCACCCTTCCCTATTTGTGAGATTTTAAAGAACCTGAAAGCACATTTTCTGCACAGATTAAAGCTTAATCCTGGTAAATGAAAAGGAAAGTTAGCTTTCCTCAGATAGACTTTTGACTGCTCTTAGTGGTAAGAACAGTCAAAACATTATTCTACTAGTTACTCAGTTATTTCTAACTGATAAGTGTCTTACAGAGAAAACACAAAGGTTCTGTGGGTTTTTTTAAACACTCGACTTTGTTTTCCCTAGACAAAAGCTCCCCCTGCTGTTACAGGTACTCCTAGGTAAGAGTTTCATAGGCTTGAGACAGCACTACAACTACTGCAACATAGAAACTAAGAAACAAATGCAACATGTCTAAGTGCATATTGTATCATAAGCACATGCAATCTCATCCAGTATTTCTTTTGTGCTGAAGAAAGGTAGGCTGAAAGGGGGGGGGGAAATAATTAAGAGAACTCTTCCTGGAAAAGAGCCTCCTATTACAAGAACTGAAAGGCATAGGTGAAGAAACTCACTCTGCTTCTCTTCCTTATATCAACAGGGACCAAAACCTTAATTTATAACAGGAAACAGTTACTTGTTTTATTTACAATCTTCACTCAGTAAAACACCAAAGACATCTCAAACCAGTCAATACGGAGGTAAAAAAATGCTGCTGAGAACCAACACCACTCTTACTGTACATAAACAACCACCTGTGATGTGAGCTGAGGTACAACCCTCTCCATTTCAAACCCAGACGTATCACCTTACCTGCCTGCCCCATCCATCTGTGGGACGCCAGCCCTGCCAAATTTGCTGGCAAGTCAAACCAGGTGAAAAGTGAGAAGTGAGTTTCTGTCTTGTACTGATATCAAGTTGCTTTTAGTAAGTACAGACGAACCGCCCAGGTCTGAATAACCAGTCAGGAAACAGAACTTCATGTGAAAAACGCTGCACTTTCAAAGCCCACTGGCTTCAAATCTTGGTGGGAAGAAGGACCAAAAAGCAAATCTGAATATTTTTTCCCCCAAAACATTTTCCCCTGGGCTGCAGGAAAGCATATGGGACAAACTACCAGGACACCCCATCTGGTTTCAGCTTTGTTATGATTAAGAACTGACAAAGGATTTGTTTATGATTAAGACAAAGGATTTTCAAGACTCCTGGTAAGATTATAGATTTTTTTTTTTTAGCATGCTGTTAAAGAGGAAAGAGAGCAGACATATATAAGCAGCTCAGGAGCTGTTCTCATTTGTTGTCAGCACTCATGAACATCACTTTTACTCATCTTGGAGGAGGAATGGATATCATGGAGGAGTTTGAGCAATCACGGCTGCAGCGAACTCAAGAGGAACTTGCACCAAAGGCACCTATAGGTTTGCAACAAGAAGCAACATCTCTAAGTCACTGAGGAAAGGAGGAAGAGAGTGCCCAGATCTTCAGCACAGCAAGCAGATGGCTTCTATTGCACATGATGCTCAACACAATATTCCTTAACCTAAACCACTCTAAAGGACAGAAAGATGAGAGTGGAAATCCAGCACCATGCCTTCTCATGAGCCTGTGATTCAAAGGAAGGAGCCTCAAAAGACAAATGGCAAGTGTGTTTTCTTTCCAAAACTACCCAAGAGTTTTCTCCTAGAAGAGCTGACTCTGCTAAGGCCTGCTACATCCATACAAAATGAACAGATAAAACACTGTGGGCGCAAGATCTGTATACTGAAGATATACTTGTCCCTTCAGGAAATCCTGACTTAAAGTCATGACCTCGCTCTGAGCTACAACACTACCAGCAGCCTGCTGTGTGACTCCACTTGCACTCTGAACCACCCATGGCTTTGACCTGCAGCTTCATGCTGCGTGAGGGAAATGACAGCATTTGAAACTGAAAAAACACAAGGAAGAAAATTCATCTCAGCAGGCAAGCAGGGAAAGGGCATTCATCCTGGCTACTGACATTTAACATGCAGAAATAACAAGGCAGAAACATAGTTGCAGCTCCCTTGAGTACCCCAAAAACTGTGAAGAGGCATCCCAAAGGAGCCCCAAGGTTGAGTCCTCTCTCAAGCATGTTTAATAGCATGGAGATCTGAACCTTTCCTGTGTTCCCTTGTACACAAAACATTTCATGTGGGATAGAAAGAGGCATTCAAAAAACTCTTACGGTGTATCCTGGTTTCATCCCTCTCAGGCCCAGGGTTAGGGGTTAGATTGACTGGACTATAATCCTGTGGCTGTACATACAACAGGAGAGTTCAGTATAAGAAAGGCAAAAGCTGGTTGGACCCTTCAAGCTAGCAGAGTAGAGGCCTCCCTACAGCTCAAGTGTGACCCTAAAGAGGGTAGAAAGCAAGTGAAAAACAATCTGGCTGCAGAAGTTGAGGCGGCTTCTGAGCATCAGGAGTGGAAGAAAGCTCTGGCCTGAATAATGACACAGGGAAGAGCTATTACATTTGCTTACTGCAAGACACAGGTAGTCTGCACTGAGTTTTGCTAGGTACCTTCAGATCTCAACACACAGCTTTTACACATGTATGTCATTTCTCTTTCCATTATAGCCATTATAGTTCATGCCATTATAGCTCAATAACAGAGTTCAGTGCACTAGGAAGGTGGAAAAAAGAATAATCTACCACAGAGCAAACTGTCCCCATGCTTCGGATGAGAAAAGAGTACCGAATATGTAAAGTGCTAGGAAACCAAGTGGCTTTTAAAACCTTGGCCAGGAAACAGAAGGTGAAGATACTTAAATGTTAATACTACTCACCAGATATCCACCTTTTCAGAGACGGGCTCATTGCGTATCACCTCTGGGGCCATCCAAGCTACAGTTCCCGCAAAAGACATTTTGGTACTTTTATCACTGAGTTCTTTAGACGTACCAAAATCTGAAATTTTTACTGCATCTGTGTGTGTAACTAAAACACTAGAGAGAGGAGAAGGAAGAAAAAACAAAACCAAGAGAAATCAGCATTTAGACTGGGAGAAAATCCTTTCTTCATCAACACAAACAGTTGATGAGGCCATCCTGTTCACAACTGCAGTACAAGAACAAAGACTATGCATTTTCACCGATGAAAACACTCACTTTCTTTGGGGTGGTTGTGTTTTGTGCCTCAAATGCATTTCTAAATGCGACTAGTCAAAAATCAATCTTGATAAAATTGCAAATTAACAAGTCACTGAAGAGCCACTGTATCTGGGGACATTTGAGAATTGCAGTAAAGCTGTCCTTTGAACCACACTTGAAGCATCTAAAAGTATGCTCTTAACACATTGTCACAGTCATGTCACAGGCTAAAGAAGTGATAAACATCTAGGGAATAAGAATATAAGCAGACAGATAGCTTTAGTCAGACAGCAACAGAGAAATGAGAAAGATGCATTCAAAAAAAACCAGGGAAATAACAAAAGAACAAATAAGAAGGGAAACTAAAAAAGCAGAAAACAGAAGAATATGCCATTTTCAAAAAGGAAAAAAGTAATGGGGATTTTGACCTAACTTTAAATTATTCCTCAAGGAAAACAAAAAAGACAACCACAACTGGGATGTCCAAGTAGCTAGAGTCTCACTTTGGTGACTTGAGGTCTCGATGGATGATTTTGTGAAGGTGCAGATAATTCATCCCACTTGCAATCCCTGTGGACCAATCCACAAGCAGCCGAGGGGTGACTTTCCGCCCTGCTCGCAGGACTTCATAGAGCTGTCCATGTGCACAGTACTCCATGATAATACAGTAGCATGGGGCTTGAGTGCAAACTCCCCTGTCAAAGGAAACACACAGCTAGTGAGGACCACAGTAAAAGTACAGTAAAAGTCCCAGAGCAGCTCTCAAAGGTGGCAGTCAAAGGGCAAGAGAGTAGCCTAATCAGCCTGCCTGGCCAAGGCTCTGCTAAAAGCTCTCCTTCCTGAACAGGAAGGGGAATGTTCCTGTATGCTTTGGACAGGAGAAAGCTCATGTGTCACAGTGGTGGGTTTCCTTCAACTTTCACACCAGGCAGATTTGTAGGGTTCACTGCATGCAAAGTGCAGTATTAGGTGAGAATGGTGTCCACAGCTTTGTTTTCACCAAAAGGTGTGACAATTGAAGAGGAAGGATGACCACCCATTTTTTTCTACAGACAGCTTAGTTCCTGGGTTTTAAAACCCTTGGTCAGGATACATAAGCAAATGGCTCTTCCCGTGACAAAGGTATATTTCTACCAAGTTTCACAACCTACTTGAATGCAATGATGTTAGGATGTTTGAGTTTCCGCAAGTGCTTGATATCCGTTTCATTCTGATCTCTCACTTTCTTGATGGCCACCTCCTCTGCACGGAATTTGCCCAGGAAGACAGCTCCCTGTGCACCACTGCCCAGCCACTGCAGCTCCGAGATCTCCTCAAATGGGACCTCCCATGTATCTAGGGACAGGCAAGCAAAGGGGATAAAAGATCAAGACCACACAAATGTTCTGCTTTAAGATCACACCAGGACAGCACCTACCACCTCCCTTGCTAAATCTCAAAGGTTGACTTTTTTGGAGGAAGTAGATGGCATCTTCTTCCATTAGAGGTACAGCTGAGGCACACATCACACACACTCACCCCCAGCATCCCTTTCACCTAGCTCCTCTCCTCCACCACAGTCACATCCAGCCTGCTACTTCTCATTCTCCCAGCTGCTTTTTCAACAGAGCTCACCACCACTGCTAACCACTCAGGTGAGCTGCTTCCACTTGGCAGGCAGCAATTTAATGTACCGGGGACACTGGATTAACAGTTCAGGGAGGACTACTCCAAAACTGAAGGAGGATGGTATCTCTTATGAAGTACATAAGTGTTTCTTTTCATCTTAATAGAGTCAATATTCACAACTGATAGAAAAAATATTGAGGGTCATCCGTCCCTCACCCAAAATAGGGCAAAAATAGGAAATAAAAGTCAGAGATAGCAAATTATAAACCACAGACCTGCAACCACCAAGTTATCCAACACAAAGCACATTAATCACCACCACCAGTCACAGAAACAGGCCTTTCCCACACCAATATTGGGTGTATCAGTGTCAATTAGGCTAAAAAATCTTAAGCGATTTCTCCTCTTAGCACCCAAATGCCTCTTAAGAGGATACTGCCAGAGTTGTCCAGCAGCATTACATAAACTGCTTCAAGACAGCTGTGCCCATCAGAACAAAAAGCCTTGCTGGCTGCGAGTCACCTTGAAATTACCTTAACATTTTATTTAACAGTTTATTTAATGTAACTCAATAAACGCCTAAGTTAAGAGAATAAATCATTTAACAGCAAAACCAACAAGCAACCCTCTGATGTCCAAAATAAAAGCAAGTTGCACCTGTACAGATCCCTATTTCAGATGTCTACAGAGATGTGTCTTCTTGTTTCATAGAGTTTCCAAGCCATTGGGGTGTTTCCAGGACTGCAACTGGGATGATGCAGAAGTGTCCCTTTTAGCTACTGTCACCACTGAAGGGTAAGTTACATACCAAACTGCCTCTGGACTGATCCCAATTCACATCTTCCCCCTCAGATCATTCCTGCAGCAGTCAGCCACTAGCTGGATGTCTCCTGCCAAATGCCTGGTCTCCAAGCATGGCCAGGGAAAGACATGAGCTCCCACCTGGAGCCAGACCCCAGCACTCTGCTCACTGAACTAGAAAAAAACATGTTGCTCATCGACAGCAAAAATTTCTTTCAACTTGGCAGGGCAAAGTTCAGTTCTCAGCACATGTTTCCTCACAGACACAGATCTATTTCTCATACTTATACATCCACTTGCAACCTTACATCATATACAAATAGTAAGAGCGCATGCAGCTCCCAACTGAAAAAGCATTAGAACTAACCAACCCCAGTAACCATGGATTGGGCACAGATAATCCCTATCCTCAGTTTTCCATAACACTGCGAAGGTGATACTGTGTACCAGTAAATGTGTCCTTTGGTACTGAAGCAAGAACCATGCTGAGACCACTATCTGGACCAAAGGACAGTCAGGTATCTAAGCATTCTTCCTCACCAAACAGCTTAAGCAATTTTTTTAACACAACACTTACAATTAGTATTTAATTCTTTATAGATATTTAGACATTAAAAGAGAGTTTTTTTAATATGGAAAATAAAATAAGGAAATCCACCAATAAATTGAGAAGATCTACATTTCTATCTAATTCATAAATGCATTGCTTCTCAAAGAAGGTGGCAAATACAGATCTGTGTTTGTTGATGACCGCTATTTTTGCAACATTAAAACTATCCCATTGTACTGAAATAGCCATTTCTTTACTGTGAGAAGCCTGCCTTTCCTGTACAGGGCAGGCAACTTCGCTAAAGCACCCAAAGCACGGGAGCGATGATGGGTAACTATATCACTGCCACCTAGGAGCCCTAATTTCCTCTTAATATTACCTATTAACCTCTGCAATGGCAAAGGCTGATGAAGATTGTAAACAAAGTAAGTGCAAGTTCATGCACTTCTTCCTGCAAAGCCATCTGCCATCTCGTGATACATACTTTCCTATGTCCCTCTCATACCCTGATCATCAGGGGCACGATTCAGGGAAGGGGTTTCAGTGCAGCAACAATCAGTGAAACATCGTACATCCTGGGGAATTTTAAGAAGAGCAAAGAGCCAAACCGTATGGAACATCTAATGCAACAGTAAGACAAAAGTAAAATTAAAACACCTCTACTGAATAGGAGCATGTTCCTACGTTACAAGGCTGCCAGCATCGGCGATTCCTTTGGGACCCATAATGTAGCAGGCACTGAAAAGCTTCCTAAAGAAAGTGATGCTGGTGGAGAAAAGCACTGGACTGCATTCAGTTGAAAACCAGGGTTTGAGAGCATTTCCTACTACAACGCAAACCCACCTACTAAAATATGTAAATTACCATCTAAATTACCCTGCATATGTGCTCCCTATGGCTGCCTGGGACCACTCTCAAGGCCAACAGGCTGACAAGGGTCAGTAAGACAAAGTTAGTCTTATCAGCTCTGCAGAGGGGCAATGGGCAAGGCTGGAAAAGGGAGGACTCAACACACCACCAGCTGAATACAGATGAAAGTTAAGATCATTCACATCACCCAGACAGCAGGTTGAAAGCTCTGCCCACTACTTGTACAGACCTGTCCCGAACAGCCCACAACACCTTGTAGCAAAGAATGGTGAATAATTGCTGTCCCAGTGGTGGTACATCTACACAGCAGGTACAATGAGAAACTGAGATCTCTGTCACCTCAACCAACAGCTTGAAACAGAAACTGACATGCATAAACCAGCTGCAAGAACTTGGGTGCCTGGCTATGATAACTAACCATAGTCAAGTCAAAGAGCCTGTCCAGAAGAGTAACACCTCAGATGATCAGCAGGATGACTAGGAAACAAATGTAGACACACTAATCAAGACCAGGCTGCACTGGCAGCCTTGTTCAAAAAAGACCATTACCATTGCTTGCCTAAACATCCTTTGAGATTGAACAAACCTTGATACAGCACTCCTCTTCCAGCAGCATACAACAGATGAAGCTGTCTCCTGCCAGGATGGAGCAGTTTTTATTACAGACCGTTCTGGGCCTAAAGAAAACTGTGGGATGCCTCCCCTAAATAAATTAAAGTGTAATAGGAGCAGGAATTACGCAAGAGCTTGTGTTCCTAAGGTGATTAAGAGCCATTTGAGTATAATGATGGGAATCTGTTTCCCATGGGGAAGAAACACAGGAGCAGCCTGAGCCAATCTACTTGAAGCAAATTTTGCCATTTGCCAGCGCTGGCTGCTCACCAGCACTGGCATTTTGACAAGAAGCATCTCAGGTTTACAAAAACCCCCACAAACACAAGCACACTTTGTAAAGCACCTCACTGCCCAGGCTGACACAAAAACACACACACCGGTGCTAAAAACATAACTTGTGGAAGGGAAGGTGAAAGCAGCTCCTGAAGACAGATTCTTAATCCAAAGGAAATAGCTTGGAAGTCTAATGAGTCTGCAGAAAACACAAGTCAATATAAAGCGCTAGAGTCCCAACAATCCAAATTAAATAACTGGTAGAAACAAATTAAAGAACTAAGTATGTCTCCCTGAAAGCACTCACCAACAGCCTTTAGAAATCAGGGTAAACAACTGGAAAACATAGTCAGGAGTGATTTTATGGGTCAAACACAAAATACTTGAAACTCAGATAACCAGCCTACAGCCACTGAACAACACAGAAGCAAACACTCCCTGCAGGAGTAACTACTCACCAAGCAGGCAGAGCATTCAACAGCAGCAATTGGCACTCTTTAGTCAACCAGCAGACCACCCTGCAGCAAATTCCAGTTGGTCAAAGCTCTGTCCGGTGTGGGTGCTCAAGGGAAGCACAGAAATGCATTCCACCTGATGAGCACCTCAGGTGTTGAGAAGCAAACTCAAGTACTAATTTCAACACAAAGATAATCTGGAATCTTGAAAAAGTTGTTCTTATCTTTTCCCCCATTCACCAAGTCACAAGCCAAGCCTTTGCAGGCAATATGGACTCAAGTATCAGACACCTGCAAAGGGCATGAAAACTATTTATATTCTGCTGCTTGCAACCACACCACAACCTCACAACTACCACATCCTAAAGTTTGGGCCTGCAGGAGATCCAAAGCAGGTGAGCAGAGATGCCACTGAGCAGCACAAACTCCTAGAAAGCATCTGCAGGCAACATGAAGTCCCCCATAGCTACAGGTCCAAACTGGTCTCTCACCCCAGCTGCTGATTCAGCCCAACACAAAGGATTGCTCCTGGATAATAAGGCTTAAAGTATTTGTTTCGTGAAAAGGGGAAAAAAAAAAAAGAAAAATCACCTGCACAGATCTGTGGCACCAGCCCAAAGCTGTAAATAAACTCCCACAGGAATAAAAGGCTACCACAAGCCTTCATTTACTGCTAAAAGAGCCAGAGACATTTCCTCATCCTGTCTCCTGAAGTGCATAGCACTTGCACAAACACAAACCTTGCAATGCCAACAGCAAACTCAAAGTATCCATGAGTCTATGGCTCTGAACATGCAACGACACTGAGAACAGCAAGATACTTGTGTGTGTACAAATTGGAGCTCTGCGTGTACCCTCCAAACACAACGCTCTCAGCTGCTCAGTTTCATTAGTTAGCACGTCAATCTTTTTTATTAGTGACTTTCACAAAAAAGAAAGTGTCCCCTGTGAGCCATTCAAAGCACATATTAAACTGTGATCTCCCATGCACCTGCTGTCCCAATTATACATGAAATACAAGCTTTTCATCTCACAGGTAGCTTTCCTGAAGCTCACAGGCACAGGCAAGCACTCCACAGCAGGCAGTGGGGAACAGTCTGACCAGGTGAGATAGTGCCTGTATGGAACAGTCACAGAATTGCTGGAAGCAGCCAACGTAACTCTGTATCTGTAAACTATCCAAGGAAAGTTTTAGCTTCACTTAAAACCATGAGCATCCAAACCAAAGCAGTATAACACAGGCATATTGACACCACACCTCCTTTGAATGCTATCCAACGGCTCTGAAGCTTCTTTTCCTTCACAAGGGAGACTCCCCAGCCAGATGCAGTCTCTACCAAAACTCACCACATCTGACTCCACATACTGTGCAATCCCCCCAATAGTGCTAATTCCCCAAGGAGTTTTCAGTTACTTTTTTTTTATTTATAGACTCAACCGTGCCTAACATGCTGAGTTTACAACATGCAGACAAAACTTAGAACCAACTTTGCCAAAGGAAGTCAAAATCAAGTCAACTCTTGCTGAGCACACAGCATCATAGAATGGTTTGGACTGGAAGACCCCTTAAAGATCATTCAGTTACAACTCCCTGTCACGGACAGGGACACCTTCCACCAGACCAGGATCTTCCAAGCCCTGTCCAATCTGGCCTCAAACACCGCCAGGGATGGGGCAGCCACAGCTTCTCTGGGCACCCTGTGCCAGTGCCTCAGCACCCTCACAGGGAAGAATTTGTGCCTAATGTCTAATCTCAGTCTCCCCTCTGTCAGGTTAAAGCCATTCCCCCTTGTCCTGCCCCTATAGGCCCTTGTAAAAAGCCCCAACATGTCATTTAACAGCTCTGTTCCTTCCTATTAGGAACTGTTCCCCTACTCTGGGGCTTAGATATGAATCACTCAGATGGGTTTTCTAACCACGTATCTTACGATTTGTCTATCCAGGAAACTATTTGGTTAATACTGAGTCATGATCAGGGCAATACAGGAGACTTCTACCCCATGGATTATGATGATGGCCAGGCTGCTCCCATTTATAAGCCTCAACCATTTCAGCTCCTTAATTCTTATGACAGCTTGTTCTCTCCCCATCTGCCACTTCCCTTCCCCCTGTGCTAGGGGAGAAATTAGACACCAAAGGCAAAGCATACTCTGCTCTTTAGCTTTCAGTAACCCCTAAAGATATATGTATGCTACTCACTGGGACAGCACTTATTCCCAAACTACATATTTTTATATATGTGCACACACATACATTTATACATCTAAGTGAAAAAGATATAAACATTAAAGGACATATTTCTGGCATAATAAGTACCGAATGATATTTTAAAGAATAAAATTACTCCTGAACAAAAGTTCATGTAATATGCCCACAGAGAAACAGTACTGCTATTCGGTGATCAGCTGGAGATAGCCTTCACACATCCATAGAGGAATACAAATGCCTTCCTCAATGTTTTTCATCTGGCATGAAAAAAAATGAAGATATGAAATAGCTGGTACAATCCCTGTCTTCAATACAATTATTTCTGATCCTCACTTACACAAATACTCAGTTCAGATTCAGACCTTGTCGCAATGCTCCAAGGCATGCTTCATAACAGGCAATTGTTTTTGAGTCCATTAGAAGCTTTCTTTGCTACAAGTGATAGCCTTTGCCTGTACGGTGCAGGACTTCTCTTTTCAAACCCATAGTACGGCTACGCAAGACAAAAAGCGGTCACATGGAAAGTTAAGGAAAAGCCATGGCTTGCTTTTCTCACCTTCACACATTCCCCCAAAAGCAATAAAGGTTTCCTTTCCTCCTTACCTTGCTGTTGCAGCTTGTAGTCTGTGGAGTATGCCTTGCCTATGATGTTCCACACAGGCCTCAGACAACCAAAAAGTCCCTCAAGAAACCCACCGCTCCCACTGCCTGATCTGTTGAACTGGACTTTAACATCATCCGCTCCACTGTTGCTCTCTCCATCCATAGTGTTCCTGTTGCCCTGAGGAATGGCTGTTTCAGACTCATCCTGCTCTCGCAGCTGCAGCACACTGTTCTCAAATTGGTCCCTAGAGTCCTCGCTGATGCTGGTCAGCACCGCTGCAGTGACCGGGCTGCTCACGTTTTCAATGAGGTCTGCCTGCAGCAAGCCCTTCTCACGCACATCCTCTATGAGCTCGGGGGATGGGTGGTTTCCAGCAGGTGCATGTTCATCATGTAACCTACTGAAGTCTTTGTCTTCACAGAAAGCTTTGCTGATCGAGTTTGGAGAGGAAGACAAGCTCAGGCGCTCCTGAGTACTGGCCATGATGCAGTGAGTGTGCATCAAGGAGATGGTCTGAGCTGGTGCTTAGAGAATGAGTACAACACAATTCAGATGTGACACATGGAGCCAGTACCTGAAACGAGAGGACGAAGAACAACTTTCACATTTCCAGGTAAGTATTCTCACTACGTTCACTTTCACCGAGGTGAGCTGATAATTAACCAGACATTCCAGACACTGCTGATACTTAGTAAGTAATTACTGCTCTGAAAGAAGCAAACAGAAACTCCACTCAGACTATACTCTTGGTAACTTACCACATGAATTACTTCATAAAAAGAAAAAAAACACCACAAGTTTTGAACAAAAACCTAAAGGTCAAAACCATGAAAAAGTGTTTGCAGCAAAGAGCTGTTTCTTCATGGTTAACAACAGTCACAGCATTTATCAGACTCAGGCTGAGCCCCAGATGTTTCCCCACTCAGGTATGGTTGAGTCCAGTCACTGTTTCTGGGTCTGGCACAGTCCACAAGTTCAGGATTCCTCTTCAAACCCTTGAGACAAGGCGTTAAAAAACCAAAGCACAGTGACACAGGTACCTTGAGTCCACCAAGAGATGGTTTGGAGCTGTCCCCTTAGAGGCCCACCTAGTTATAACCATACCAGTCCTTTATTTTAATCCTTTCAAGCTCAATGTAGCAAGGTAAATTACACTCTATGACCATGTAAATGTCACCCTCCTGAACAACTAAGACTCTGAGAGCTTATGGGAACAATCTTCTCCAATCTCCCTCCTTTAACAAGCCTGAAGAGCATCTCCTCACATTGCTCTCTGCTTTCTTCATGCATGAAATTCCTGGTAAGTTGCATATCAGAGCTAGTGTCCCATTTAAAAAGTCCCCCTGTCTCTTGCTACATGCTCCACTGAAAGATCCTTTTTCCACTATCCAGCATAGCACCAAATTTCTACAGGGCCAGGGGTCACACTGCAAAAGCTGCCTACAGCCAAAGCACATTCCTGGGGTACAGCCACTTCTGAAATAAGAGTCTCTAGCTTTGCACCAGAAGTAATCAAGCACCTTCAGCCTGTAGCACAAAACAGAGTCCAATTTAGAATTCCATATGAGGTTGAAAGGGAGAAAAAAACCCTGCATTAACAGAAACTATTTTGTTAAAAAGCAAGCTCAGTTACACTGGTGCAAAGTCCCAGGCTCTGCAAACAGCCACTGAAAGGAGGAAAGAGGTGGCCAGACAGCACACAGCCAATTGAAAGGGAACAGCTCAGCCCCATAACTTCTCAACATGAGGTCACTACAGAGATGAGAGATAAATCCTTCAACCAGGTGCATGAGAAGCTCACACCCTTCAGTCCCTCTCTGACAGCAGAAGCAGCAAATGGGAACAGCCTCTTATCTTCCCATATTTCTGCCTGATCACACGGGATATGCATAACAGCTTTATTAGAACACTGTTTAGGCTGTAAACGTTGTTCTTTAAAAGGAAGCAAAACAGCAAGTGAGGCAAAAACTGCAGCACAGTCCATACTAGTAAAGGAGCTGAGTTATACTAGTACGGAAAGTTCAAGAATCGGTTATTCCTGGCCTACCTGTAACCAGCACTACAATAACTGATTCCCAGCATGGGAAGCTGTAGGGTGACCACAGTAGTGTGGGTATGGTTACTAGCTGTAGCAGTTACATGACCACAGATTTTGTTGTTGATAGAAAGAACAGCAAGAAGTTTCAGATCTCAACAGACCTAAAGAGATACCAAACCAATTCCAATCCAGAATGCCTGAGCACTGCCCCTGCTCATTTCCAAAAGTCTGAGAGAGACAGGAGATTCCTTGAACAAAAATAATGAGACCCAGTGTTCCTACAGAGAAATCTGCTTTGCATAACATCTTGTTAAGCAATGTAAATAAAACAGCAGTCAGTTTTCCCTGCAAGAAACCTCAGAGTAAGAGGCGAAACAAGAATTTGAGGTAATGGTGTCACGAAGTATCTCAAATTTAAACAGATGGTAATTGCATTAAGGATTAAATCAGACTTAAAGGATAAAATTGTTTTGTTGTTACATGACTCTCAGAGTACACTAACTGTCTAGGATTTGGCTTTTAGCTTTCCACGTAGTTTTCAGACTTGATTGTGTAGACATAACGGGGAAAGAACAGCTTCTCCTGTACATATTCCATATTTTCCTGGTTTCTAAATGGATTATCAGCAGCATGTGTGTCTCCTCCTCTCTCCATGCATTTCTCAATATTGCCTGGAAAGTTAAAGCCCCTCTCTTCCATCCTGCTTCTGAAGCACCACAACATATATATGTTCTGCTGCTAATAACTACTAGACCACCCTGACCCTCAAGTTCACTTCTACTCTGATATTATTTGCCCTAGAGAAGCCTGCTTTCTCCCCATGACTGGGGCTCAGTCCAGGGCTCACAAGTGTACACAGAGATCCCTCTCTTGATTTCAATAAAAAGATCAGGTTTAGGAAATCTTGGATGTTCCAAATAAAAAGTCTTTAAGCACAGTGCCCTGCCTTATTATGTGCCACTGTATGTGCTTCACAGGAAGAGGAGGCATGCAAAAGTTACACGATTATTTTAAAATTGTCATGATACAGCCCTATTGAGGTACTTGCACCAGCAGCCTGAGTTTTCAGAGGTGTAGCAACTCACTGTTTTGAGAGCATGAGACAGCAGCCTTCATTTGAAAATAACTTCATATCAAGACAACTCGAAGTGGTTCAGATACGTTGTGGGGGGTAGAAGGCAGCTTCTGTCACAATGCATCGATGCTGACTTATTGAGGAAATTTAATTTTTTTAATTATCTTCCATTACAGTAATGTCTACAATGTGCAGCCTCTTGTCTTAGCAAAGTCTGATCTAACACAGACAAATTAGGTTGCCTTTGACCTTGCCATCTCTTCAAGCAAGGGATGAAGAACATGTATCAAGCTTTATCATCATGCTTCCCCTAATCGTTTGGTGAGAGTACCAAAGATATGGGTGAGTGCGTTCATGTTGAACTTCTTCCAATAAAAGAAATCTTAGTTTCATTCAATGCAAAGAAAAACATTTTCTTGAAAGTTTAAAGTTTCTTTATAAATTGTCTGTTTCTCAGCTGGAATGTTTATGACCTGTATGTGCCTCCTTAACTTTTATAGTGAAGACTGTAGTCAAGCAGTGTTCTATCTTTGCACTGTTTCTGCTGTAGCAGTCTTCAAGTCAAAAGCTGAACACTCTGTGTGGAGGAATATTGTGTGCATATTGAAGAAACTCAGATTTCACAATGTGCTGCTGCAAAAGCAGACTTCAAGGCAGAATCTCTGAACTATTTTGATGAGTTCATGCACTCTGAAGCTAACAAATTTATGTCTATAAGGAAATTAGAGGCTCGGTGTAATTTTGCATGACCACAACATCTTGTAAATTATTCCATTTCCAGGGCAAAGCATTCTTCCAGGCAAACTCCCACCATACCCAGACAAAAGGAGCTGAGACTGCACCTGGATACATCAGGCAGCCCTGATGTATTAAACTGCAGTTTAAAACTATTAGAAAAGTGACAGCTTACCCAAATCAGCACCAGAGCAGGTGAACAAGTTCTCACAAGGCATGTTGCTTCATACTGTGTCTGCTAGTAAGTGTTCTTACACACACAAAGAAACCAAAGCCCACTATTTATGAGTGTGTCAAAGCAATGGTCAGGTTTGAAGACATGTCAGAGTTAAAAAAATGCATGGGCCACAATGGAAGTTTATCCTTTAAAGAGCTGTGCTAAAAATAGAGTAGCAAATCACAATTCCAGACACAGCACGCCAGCAGACTGTTAGTATGTTGTAAAGGTTGCATAAGTACAAAGCGGTCGCCACCCAGTTTCCCAATAGCACTAATGTCTAGTAATATTATTTTCCTTGAAGCATTAGTTCCTGTATTACCCAGTCAAGCATATTCTATGCTTGCACTTCCAATATACAAAGGAAATAAAAGCAACTGTCTGATCCATGATTAAGGGCTGAAAACCAGCAGCTGGGAGAAACTAACCAGCTGATAAATGGCAAATATCAAGGACAGAATAAATTCCTGTCCATATCATTATTTGCATTCGAGCCCTGAAGTTCCCTGGATTTTTCCTGGTACTCAGTATGATTTCCTTCTGGCTCCACTAAGCACAGCAAGGTAACAACACCTTTCTGCACCAATAACAGAAGTGCAATTTGCATGTGTATTATCTCAAGACTACTGCAGTACTCCTGGCTTAGGACAATACCTCAAACTGTTCTAGAATCTAACAAAAATACAAACAGCATGCTTATAAAGTGTATTCATCTTGCTACATAGATCCTGCAGCTCTGTTATCCTGCCCCTTGTGATTATCTCTCCATCTATACAAGGAATTTTTACAACAGGTTGACACACAGTCCTCTTCCATCTCTTGACCTTCCACACTGTACAACAGCAGCACAGGAAAGCACTGAGAGCTGCTGAGCTGGCAAGTACCAGCGTTTGCTGTCACTTCTGACCTTTGTGTTTTGAAATCACATGATTTTATTACAAAGGATTCCAATAAACTCTTTCTTTTTCTGGTCTCCTGGTGAGGAAAGTGCTGTATGAGTGGATCTCATACTCCCCTTATGCTGCACTTTTATGGTTTTACATTACTTGGAATATATGCTTATGTTTTGCATGGTTGTTTTGAACACAAACTGTAATAGCAGATTTACTACTAGAGAATGAGTTACACATCATCGAAATGCACCCTCTTTGTTTTCAGAGGTTTTGGCTTAGGTTTCTGGTTGGGACTTTTTTCTTTCCCTTCTCCAGGAAGGTGAACAGCTTGGGGTTTTTAAAACAACCAACCTCTTGATCTCAAGATACACTGCTCCTTCAAGTAAGCGTTTCTTCCACATCACAACATAGACCCACCTCTCCCCTGCATGAATGCTCAGCCACAATCCAGCATCATTTTTAAATATTATAATTATGACATTGCCCAAGCATAATTAAATTATTACAAAACAGTTAAAAATGCTTCACCTGACCCACTTGAGATTTTCTCTCACTACACAGCTCTGAACACATCTGCACACATACCCTAACCTACTCTACAAGAAAACAGCAGATTTACCTGGGAATCCTCAAGCACTGTAACACTGGCTTTTTTTGTGCTTTACCTTGTTCTTTCTTGTTGTCAAATAAATACTACATTACTCTGTCCCTCCTGCAGAATACTAGCTGGAATATGTACTTCAAATTCCTTTCTCCAGTAATTATTTGGATGCCACTTCAACATAAGGTGAGTAACTTTCACAGATACCAAAATCATCACCTGAGCTATGTAGTAGCAAATGCTTAGGGTCCACAGATATCAGGATCACTCTAAAATGTTAACAGAGTATTTTAACATGACCATGGGCATTAAGCACATGAGAGCACAGATATGTAACTGCTGTATGTAGCTATGTCTATATTACCACAACAGAAGCTTGAACTCGTGTCTACTGATTTAAATTAGCCTTTATTTAACATATTGTAAGTTAGGGAGACATAATTTTTGGCAAAAAGTTATTTTACAGTTGTAATATACTTTTGTCTGTCACTGTGTTAGTGATAAAGAGAATTATGTCTAGCTTTCTGGTCTGAACCCTTTCTGACAATGACAAAAATAGTACAGTCTACCAGCCAAGAAATATTCATAATGGCTGAATTCAAGCTCTCTGCACAAAGCCAGCTGGAGGTTTGCTATGCACCTTATCTATTCCAACTAAGCCTGTTAGAGCAGAAATAAGTGGCACCTAGACTACAGAATAAGAAGAAAGCATACCACACCAGAATGACAGGTTCATCTATCCCTATTTCCTGTCTCCAGAATCCAGGGGAAGGATCTGCGTGCAGCAAAACCTCACTAGTGCAGTGCCATCCATGATCTGCAGCTCACTGACTTCTCCATCAGCAGCACACAGGGGTATTTTTACATTCCTTAGCACACAGAGTATTGTTCCTGGGCAAATGTGTCACAGAATTTTTTTAACCAGAACACTTTGGCAACCACTGTGCTGTGGCAAGGAGTTCTGTAGCCTAACTGTATGCTGCATAAGGTAACACCAACTACTCTCCTCTTCGCATCTCTCATCCAATTCCTTTCTTCAAACCACCAGCTGGTCACTGTTTCAATGACACCTGAACCCTTATTTATCTTCTCAGTGCCAGCTGTGATTTTATGAACTCTCTCATCCTCCACTCCAACATCTTTTCTCAAGTCTAAAAATTCCCACTCTACCTTCTCATTCACCATATGAAAGCTGCTCTGTATCTTTAATCACCTCTCTACATATTTTCCATTTCTCCTACTCCCCCAGCTGTAAGGTGATATAAGACCACAGACAGAATCCCCAGTGTGGGCACACCACAAGAATGTACAAAGGCATAATGATCATTTTTGTTCTTTGTTGCTTTCCTAACTATTCCTCTAATGCTACTTGGTGTTTAAGCATGCTTCAGGATGCTGAGCTAACTTCTATGGATCTCTTACAACCTTAAGACCTCTCTCCTGAGCAGTAGAAGCTAGGTCAGAGACCAGTTTCTATATATAGTGTGCTAAGATTAAATTGTATTTAATCAACAATAAATCTGACTGATGTTTTATCATACAAGTTCACAAGAGCTTTCCAGTACTCTCTGCCATTCTCTTATATATTTATTATCCTCAACACCTTACTTCTGTAGTCTCACAGCCTGAATGCTCCTGCTTCAGAATATTCCTACAATATCGAGACAAGGGATGAAAAGGTGGATAAAGTATGAATAGTGCCATCCCCAAAGCAGAGCCATATGATGACTCCTTTTAGAGAAAAATGTTTCAAAGTTGATTTATACCTGCTTAGTTTCTGTAAGAGTCTTCGGTAAGTATTCTTGCCAAAATCCCACCAGATTGTATCAACCAGGTCCCCTTTTCTTACACGCTCTTGATTCCTCCAAAGGAATTTAATAAATTCACCTTAACAGAACTGTGTTGACTGTTACCCCCCACATGAAATACGTGCATCTGCACTGGCTCTCAGCATAGGAATGGATTTCTACCTCCACAAACACTAGGCAAATATTTAACTAGGAAATCCTTCAACATACAAATTTGTGGGGGGTGGAGAAGTGGTGCTTGAATTGGAAAAAGAAATCAAGCACCTACTTCTATTTTTGGCACAAGGAACAAACAAAGCAGGGGGGAAAAAACCAAAATCACCTCTGCAAACTATGCAGACAAAGAACCAAACTGCCCTCCCTTGTGTTTCAGGAGACCTCTTCAGCTGATTTCTATGGAAGCAAGCTGGATTCCCATTCCACCTGCTAGCCATCTATGCAAGGTGCAGTTTGGGAACTAAGCACCTTACATAACTGCGTATTTTCAGCCCTACATACATAAATGCTTCCTCTATCATGCAGAAGATATTTTTGGATCTGCTAAAATGCTACTGTGTTCTTCCAGGGCTTTGCATTCTTCTGCTCAGAAATTGCATAATCTGATGCCATAGGAAATAAGTGATGTTGCATAATGATTCTTCTATTCACTGCAGGATTTTGGTGCTCCACGTTTCTGGGGCACAGTGGCCCTTCTCCATGTTCCTGACTTTAGGTCCTTGGTTTTTGAAGAAAGGACAATCCATCAGCTACATGCCTTTGGGAGGTGGGGGGTGGGTAACAAACCAAGGACCATCTTACACTGTACCGTTACAAGAATTTCACTTCACAAAAGTCAGTTTAACTCTGTACACCCATTTGCTACTTCTGTTTTCCCTCACCTTGGTTGTTTGCATGCCTCGAGCTACGACCATACATAAAGCACTGGGAGTTTCATACACAGTGCCCTGACGTCTAATTGTCCATTGATACCCTCCATCACAGCCTCATCAATACTATTGTAAAACATTTAGCTCATATAAAAGACAGACTAAACTCTGATTAGCTTTTCATACTACTGAATTACAATTGGAATCTGCTCAAAATTTAGAAATGACCTTAAATTACATTCTCCTCTTTGATCTTTCCAGCTGTCTTCATAGTATGAAACGACATTTAAAGTCCAGTCACAGACTTCAGTCTCTGCTCTGCTCTTTTCCTCCCTTCATCCTTCAGAATTCTGCACTTTTTTTCTTACTTCATTCAAAAGCCACATTATTTTACTAAATAACAATAATAGGTTAAAGGATTTAAATTCTAGTATTTTACAACTACAAATCCCAGGAAAATCTCAAAGTTAAGTTCACAGACACTTCACAGCCTTGTTGACATTGCCACATGAAGCCATTAAAATGCTTCAGTACTACCAATGAACAGTACCTTGTAATTTCCCCCACTTCCAGAACTGAAACATCATATTTTCCTCCAAGGAGTAGCGTTAAGATTAATTAACGTCTGAAAGATCTTTGAGGATGAAGATCAATATCAAAGTGCTATTTTCAGGAATCCAGTGAATGAATCAAGCTCTCACTCTAATTCATGTGAGGCATCAGCCTGGTCTCAGGTAAATTCACTCACATGCTTGTTCTTGTTTTTGTAGTAGATATGAATTATTCAGTACTCGCAAAGCACACACAGCTATACACATAAACTTCTCAGCACTAACAACTTACATGCTTCATACCTAGTACTAAAGTAATAAACAACTATTCATAAAAGTACAAAAATTACTGGGGTACATGCACTGCTTTGGCCTCTATCAAAACTATAAGAGAGAGTATGTGTACCTGATGCAAAGGGAACAGTTGAAATCCAGCTGGCAGATCTCTCAGATGAGAAATGACAGTAGTATTAAGTTGCATTTAGCAAGCACCGTACATGAGCAAAGAGGATTACTCCTTGATAGAGAAGCAAGCACAATGACTTGCTCAGGAGCCTCTATTAAGCCTGTATTACTGACACAGCGTTAAGGGGTTAGAGCAACATCTGAGAGGCGTGATCCTCTTCTTAGGCCACTAGAGCTTTATGTGATGGTAAACGCGATCAAGACAGCACACACAACACACAGTCACAGGCTGAGAAACTGTAGAGGAGCCTCCAGAGGACTGACATCACATGTGCCACCCAACACCCTGCAGAAACCTTCTTCCAAACCAGCACTCAGCCCCTTAGCTCACCCCTAAAAACACCATTTAGCTACAGTTGATAACCCAACATTTGAGAATCTCCTCAGGCATATAAGGATGGCGAGGTTTGCTTTTCTGTGTTTCAGCAGGAAAGTCACACCTGTACAGCTGCATCACTGGTTCTGGTGCCCTCTAGAAGGTATCAGAGTAAGGGGTTGGGGACAGGAACAGACAGACATGCTAGGAATTAATAAAATGTCCATGCAAAGAGACCTCCATTCCTCAAGCCCACTATGCTGGAAAAAGCCCAGCTTCCCACCCACACCCCATCAGGACTTTCTCCTTCCTTCCCTTACAGCACCTCTCACACTGAGCTAGCAAGAAGAAACAGAACAATTACAGGGTCACAGGAGGATTATAAAACCCATGTGCTTCACACCAGAAAGCTATTCTTCACCCTGGCCTACACCCAACTGTTGCTAATGCTTTTGAACCCACTCCAACAACCAACTTTTCGGTTGAAGCTGCAAACAGGGAAAGAGGACAGAGGTCAAAATGCTTGTTGAGTATTTACAGGGGTGGGAGTAAGTACACACAGTGTTTCTGCTCCCAGCCCACCTTGGTATTCCTGAGGCAGCTGCCAACTTGTCATTCAAAACTCAATCCAAAGTGGATTGTGTTTTAGATGAAATATTTACTTCCTTCTCCCCAGGAGAAGAGAGTGATTTGCTGTAATGTCACAAACCAGCAGCCTAAGCCCCTGCACAGGACATATTTGCCAAGGAGGGATAAAGAAATCCCCAAACAAACCACCAAACAAGAAGCTGGCCAGAGCTTGCTGAAGTGCCAACTGTCCAAGAGCACTGGCAGCTGTAAAAGCACTAGGTCTGCTGCTGCTGTTTTCCTCCAAACACAGGACCTCAGGTGAGAGCATGGCTACAATGCTTTGTGCACATCAAGGTGTGGGCACCTTTCCCTGCCTACCCTGGCCCCAAGGACCACTGCTGAAGAGGAACCTGCACTGATTTTAATCTGCTCATATGACCAATGTCAAACTTCTTTAGTTTGATATATAGAAGCTTTATTTTAAAACTACCATCTTGAGAGGTCTTGCTATTTGAAATCAAATCCACACATCAAGACTGCAGAAAGCCTGGAATGGGTACCAGATATGGACAACTTCAGTCTAACCAGTCACCACCTCACATTTGTTGTGAAAAAGTCATGAGAACATAAGAAATACTGTAAAACCTTTCTCACCCTGCCACTGCTTAGAGCAGAACCATTTTCTAATAACTAGTAATTGTGAAACAGCTTACCTAGGAAGAGATTGTCCAATAAATCACTAGTCAATTTTCTGATCTACTGGAGATAAGCCACTTACCAAATCTTTACAATAGGAAACAAAAGAGGAAGGTTAAAAACGCAACCAAAAAGCCTAAACCCAAACATTCTTAAACACAAGTTCACATACAGCTGAGAAGTGTAAGAGTCCCTACCATATATTCTGTGCTAGAAGTTATTTGCTAATTCCAGGCACAGGGGTCAAAACGAATGCCAGCTATAAATCTAACTATCAGGCAGCAAGGGACAAAGACAAATCTGAATGATAGGACCATTCCAGATCAAAGAATCAGACTGGAGGCCCAAAATACAGGAAACAATACTGGCAAAGCAAAACAAACAAACAAAACCCCCACCACATCAAAATCAGGATTTATTTGTGTTTCACAGCTGAGGTCTGCTACAGAAACAGAGGTTCAAAGGGCTGCCTCTCTCTCTGCAAACAAAAACCTTCATACACTTAGGGACACAACAAAAAGGACAGTAACAAAAACTTTCAAAGCACTGGCAACTTTCACCTCCACATTCTAGGCCATCCCAGGATATCTGTGGCTACACACACACTGTGACAAGTGCCCACACCGGGAGTCAGACCGGCTGAGTCTTTGCACTTTACCTCATCCATTTGATTTTTATTTCAAATATTCCCATAATTTCTCCTTCAAAACTATCAATCTAAATATTCCTCCAGATTCTTCTGCTGAACAGCCTATTAGTAAAAAACGGTATATCCAAACACATAGGCCAGATGTCATCTTTCTCCAGATCAACTTAAAATACCCAGTTTTTCATTTACATGAGAGACATGTGGCTTGCTGTGATGAAGCTATTGCAGTATTTAAACCACCCCCCCAAAACAAAAAAAAGAGCATCTGCACTCATTTCATGGGGAGAAAACATGACATCATGCCCCATTCAGCTAAGCAAGATTATGACAAATCTTGCCCCAGTGAACAGTATCCTTTACTCCCAGCTTCCTCATCTATTAGGAAAATGAGGGCTAAAAATCATGTGTTCAGCACAAAAGAGACAGCTCAAACTCCTATTTTCAATAATAATAATGGAACAAATTCCTACCCGGCTGATAGGAAGAAAACCACAGATCTTCTTCATCTCAAAAATAAAATTCAGTTATTGATTACTGTAATACAACAGAGGAATTGTTTGATTAGAACACAAGGGGGGAAAATTACGATTGCTTAGAAGGCAAAAAATACAGTTCTGCTTCTTTATACTATCTTCAGCAATTCTTATGTCATTCCCTGTGTATTCCATATATATCCATTCTCCATTGCCATTCCCTTCCCCTTTAAAAGGGGGGCACAAGAAGATAACGTGCAAAATTGCAACTGAAAAATGTCTAGCACACTGACAAGCAAAAGGACAGGCCAGCTATCAGATCTATGTGCACTGATGGATAAATCCAGGTTTATGTTTCTTCTTCCCTTCTTTCAGCATCATTTTTTCCCCAGCCCTTTCACATCACAAATGCAACATCCATCTGTCCTTCTGATATAAATGGTGTAAGGGTAGCGCTGACCATTAAATGCACACACACAAACCCACATGCTTAATGAGAAAAAGACATTTTCATCTAGGTACTCACAAGGATGAAGATTCCCAATGTGATGCTCCATTTTCTTGTTTTAAAAAAGATGGAAGGCAAAAAAAAAAAAAAAAGAAAAAGAAAAAAAAAGGAAAGGAAGTGTTGCAAAATAAAAGGAAATTCCACCCACACAACCCTGCAGCCTGCTGCAAAGAAGCACCGAAGCGTGCTGACGTCAGGATTCATGAATGGATGTAAATCGGGCTGTTCCCAGATTCGGCGAGCGGGAGCAGGGAGCAGGGGGGCAGCCAATCGGCGTGGGCACCGCCGGCAGCCTTCTGCCACCGAAGAGCTGGGTACCCACTATCCAGAGCCCAGCGCCGAGCTGCCCCAAGGGGCCGGGCCGTGGTGCTCCCCCACGAGCCAGGAGGGCTGCAATGTGCAGGAGAGGACACTGGAAACAAGTTGTTCGTGACCCAAGTGAAGCTGTTGGGTAAAATGGCATCGCTGCTGCCATTCCACAGAGAGGAGCGGGTGAGGACATCCTCTAATGCCTTCGAGTCATTGCTCCAGCGAATCTCTGCCCCTCTGTACAGCTTGGATAACAACAGCCTATCAAATAACAGCCATCTGTTATATGAATCAAATGTATTTAGTAATCAGCAAAGGAGTTTATCATCTCCCTGGCTGCTTGCAGGATTACAAACCCTGGGTGTTATTATTAAAATAACTAAATATAAGCATGTACCGGAGGAAGCTGCAGGGAGAACAATAGGAGGCTTGTGTTTGATTAGTGATGCAAAAGCACCAACAAAATAAAAATAGGAGCGCTAACAAAATCACGCATTCAGCTCTCCTCAAACGTTCCCAACAGTAGGCAGACAAGCTCACAACATTGCACACATTCAGAAACAAGAACTGGAGCACGCACAGCTTCACGCTTACAGCTACGCAATAAATGGTGGGCACAACATCCCCAGAGAGCAGCCTACCAGCCATTTTCATTTCATTTTCAATTCCATATCGATGGACATACTTAAATCTGCATAGCAGATGCAAGGATGCAGGGTGTCATTTTGGGACACTCAAATAGATGGCAATGTCCTGGTGAATGCACAAGAAGAGCTATGATTAACTTGGACCTAGACAGGGTAAGAGCATGAGTTTTGCCTTATTTTTGTAGCTTTGAAATATGAGGGAAGGACTGGAGGGATGAGCATAACTAGGAATTAAGGTTAAGGTGTAAAGAAGAACGTAGGCTGTAAGCTATGCAATTACACCACCCCAGGACTTACCAGAATTCATCTATTTGGTCTTTAAAACTCAATCTAAACAATTATTGAACCAGAATTTCCATACTTTCACCACCTCTTTTGCTAGCAAGTAGGAAGCAGTTATACCAAAATAGGATGTCCTAAAAGCTACTCTGGTGGAACACATCTCAGGAGAGCGTCTGAGAGAATCCCTCCTTTCCTTATGAAAACTGGGTAACATCCCAAAATAAACCAGGACTGGATGTAACAACACTGCAGATCTGGGTTTAGAAACTAAGGATTTTATGCTACGTGAGTGATATCATGTGAGCCAGCACCAGTGATACTAGCTTGTGTGAAGGGAGAAGGAGGGCAGGATGCAAAAGCCTTCCTGGAGGCTAATACAGCCACACCTACAGAGACAATGCCTACCTAAAAATGTATGTGTATGAGAAGATATGTGAGGTTTACATATATTAAGGCAGTAGTTTATATTTTTAATGCATATTTGACATGAAACAAGGAAAGGGACAGCCAGGGCAGTAGCGATGCAGTTCTTCTCCAGTTATGGTTATGTCAAAAGATGCTGTCTGGGAGCTGTTGAACTTCTACATGTGCTTCTTTGCACATCTTCATCTATTAGTTGTACCATAGTGTACTATTCAATACTATCATCTACAAAAAAGCTGCAATGATGGGAATGCATCAGTGTGCTCTAAATTCAACAGCAGCCACAATAAATTGAGTTTTGATTTTGGACTTTGATTTTTTAATTGGGCTTTATAAAGTTGGCCAGAGAAAATTAAAATTAATGCAAATTTCTTGTTACCTACTTTCAAAGCCAAAGAAAGCACAAGTTAGCTTTAGCTGAAGAAATATCCAGTGTTTAAGAAATAAAAGTCACAAAACACTAGGCATAAGGTTTCTACCCAGGCAATACAGCTGCAGACTGAGCACTGCTACACAAACAGAGAAGCAGAGGTGCAGGTATGGTGAGACACCTCCTCTTCAAAGTCATCATTTCGCATCACTGTTTCAAACCCCAGCTGCATCAGGATACTTAGACCTGCTCTGATTCCCTGCTTTCCTTTCCCTTCAGAGCCCAACACTGCTTTTTACTGTCATCACCACCATGGCACAAGAACAACAGTTTCCAGATTTCCCTGGCATTTTCAGAACAGAAACAAAAATGTTCATGTACTCTCTTACCCTAAAGCAACAAGGGATGTTCAGGAACTAGAAGGGGGAGCACAGTACCACATGCAAAAAGTGGAACAAAAAGAGAAATATTGCTATAGAACAAGAAGAGTCAGAATAAAAATAGAAATGAGAATAATTTTTGGAGGTTTCCAACAGTTAATTGCAGTGACATTTAAAAAAACCAATCACCCAGCTGGGGAAATAAGTGGGAACAAAACTCCAGGAAGATTCCAGCAGGAGAAAAGACCTTGCACATACAACTCAGGTTTTAATTCTCCATGGTGACGTGATTCAACATACCAACACTCAATTTCATCTGTGCCTCAACAGCTCAGGTTAACATCTCCAAATACAAAAGGTCCTGAATGTAAAGCAAGCCAACTACTTTAACTTGTGATGGAAAAGGAAAAACAACCATTGGCCTAAAACTGGTGGGTGTCACAAGATCACACTGGTAGCCAAATAACATTAGCATTAGAAAACAGGATGATTGCAACTGGTTACATATTTAACAGTACACATTACATAGTGTGTTCAGTGGCAACTAAGTGTATCAATATCACGAAGAGTATTTTCCTCCTCCTCATTTAGACAAAACCACTGGTAGATGCAGGGAACTGTAGGTATCAAACACCCAAACACAATTCTGTGGATAAGTTTAGTTCAGTATCAATGTGAAAACGAGAAAAAAAGTACAAAGCACAGCAAAGATATTAAAGAAACCCCAAACATCATAAGGGACCACACAAGTGCCAGTGAACAGTTCACAGGCAGCAGGATTTCCGAAAGGATACATGAGTAACTAAGTAACTACACCAGTAAGAGACACAGCAGGCAAAAGTGGTGGTAATGGGTGCAAAAAGGAAAGCTACAAGTAGCTAAAAAGTATCTGTTTGCCACTTTTGAAAAAGACAAGATAATTAAGTGCTTTCAAGCCAATTAGCAACTCCAAGGAATGTTATACAGCATCTGCTAGACATAACGTTTCAAGTTGGCACATCATAGTAATTTCAGCCCAGTCCTAAAATAATCACTTAACAAGTTCTCCAACCCTCGTGACCTTCAATTTTAATATCCTTGAAAACTACTAAAATTGCAGAAGACTGAGAATAACAATATTGTGCCAATATTAAGAACTAGCATACGTTTGCTATTTGTAGTCCTTGGTAACTTGATGATAAATCCTGGGCAAAAATCCTAACAGCACCTCCGATGGGAAAGGTTCTGCTGCATCACAGCAAAGTCCCATTCATCCCAGGGTCCTGTCTCTGATGGTGACTAGTAACAGACACATACGGAAGCAAAGAAAAAAATCAAAGCAAATGCCTAACACTTATCGTTGCGTATTTCACTAACAAAAGCAGAAAATTAGAAAAGCGATGAAAGTGACTAAAAGGTTAATTCCATAATCATGCATCAATAAGGCTGTTTAGAAACCTATCTGACACACACTTGGAGGTACAAGAGGGACTCCACTGTGAAAGCTTTCTACCTAGATTAGTAAATAGGTGAGGTCAAACAGCAAATGATTCTCTAACAGGAGAAAGCCTAGGTAAATATTTGCACAGATAGGGTGGCTAGCGGGACATTTTACTGTCAAGCTCTAAAACTCCATGAAATCTTTGATCCACTCTTCCAACCCTGTAGGCATACATTCCTCTTCTGAATGACCTAATCCTTAGCAGTGGGGTGGGCAACAGGAAGGAAAAGAATCATACTTAAACCCTTCACCATCAGATCTTTAGGCTTCTAACCAGGATCTCCCCACATCTGGAACTTTGAGAAGTCCTCCCTGCAAGGGCAGGTGAAGAGGAACTACAGATTTGACAGGACCATCACCAAGAGTTAAGAGTCAAGAATTGTGACCAAAGGACAAAAAGACGCTCAAAAAGCCCAAAATCTTTTGGCATGTGCAATACCATGAGAACAGGTGAGTTGTAATTTCAGCCAGGGCCCTAACTACGAGCTCTGTTTTGAAAGGGAGTCCGTTTACAACAGGACAGCCATAGTGATTCCAGACCCTGGCCCAGCCTTGCTGCTCCTGCGGCAGCTACAGAGCCATCACCTGGAAGATGAACCCTACACTCATTAAGAGGCTGCCTTTGGAGTAGGATAAATCTAGGATATACATTTGGGTGACCAAGTTGCTGCTCCCCAGGCAATAGGGCTATCCCTGGAACAAGGCTCGGACCCTTTCAGATCAGAAACATCAGAGCTTCCTCAGCTCACAAGACAGCATAGTAAGTGAGCCATGATGAGAGGTTTAGGTCTGCTTAAAAATGAAAGCAGAGAGCTTGAGATAGCTACAAACTCATAGATATGCAATAGCTTGAGAGAAAGCTACCCGTATAGTCAAGTGTCTGCCCAAAAGCTATTCAAACAAACTCACAGACACTTGCACCACCACCCTACAGTCTTCAAACGAAATTGCTACCAACTTCTGTGACCAAAGAGAGGCTTCTCACAAGAAAAACATCTTCCACACAGTTGCCAGTTGTTGAGGAGTTCTTTGACCAAGTGTGCCCTGCAAGATATGATGGGTAGGAGTACATACGGCTATATGATGACTTCCTTTAACCTTATATCGCCTTTAGCAACACTCCAGAAACAAAAAGGGGAAAAAATTACACTAAAGGCACTAAAAGACAATGACAAGACAAAATGCATTATTACAGAATGGTTTGGGTTGGAAGGGACCTTAAAGCTCATCCAGCTCCAACCCTCCTGCCATGGGTAGGGACACCCTCCACTAGAACAGCTTGCTTGCTTCAAGCCCTGTCCAACCTGGCCTTGAACACTGCAAAGGATGGGGCAGCCACAGCTTCTCTGGGCACCCTGTGCCAGCGCCTCAGCACCCTCACAGGGAAGAATTTCTTCCTAATATATAATCTAAATCTCCCAGCTTAAAGTCATTCATGTCTTTCCTTCTTTAAGCCTGAGGCTGGTATGGATTCTTTTTTAAGGAGTTTCTGGGTGATTTTCCCAGCACATCTACTCTTTCCAGAGGTGCCCTGATTTTCAGGCTTCTCACAAAGACAGAAGTCTGTGTAGTTTTAGAAGAAGGCATGCCACTACAACAAAAGCAACTTGCACTGATAAGGCTGAGGAAGCTCAAAAGACTACCTTTGCAGATTTTTATCTTCCTGAAGGAAGATGGCCTGGTTCCACCATAAGGAAAAGCTCTGGAACTCCATCAGGAAAGAAAACACTACTACAGAAGAGACATGACAGCCTATTTCCTTGCTGCTAAAAAGGCAGTTAATGCAGCAAGTGAACAACAGTCTTTCCAGATTTACAGTCATCATGGCCAGCTGGCAGGAAGCACAGAGGAGACACGTAAAGCAGAACGTGCACATAGACAACACCCTTGTGTCTGGGGAAGCTGCTAACTAAGGTGTTCCTCCTTGAGGGAAGTGTCTGCCACCTGAAACCACATGGACTCAGGCCACATGCTATCCCTTAGGCAGGGGTATGTGAGGGCACTTCATTTATCTCTTTCCAAGCTGCCCATCTCTTTGTGCAAAACCTGTGGGAATTCTGTTATCTTAAAACCTCCATCTCTAACATGTGGTTGAAATCAGACAATGGCCTGTAAAATTATCAAGGAGAGGATGAACAAACAGGAAATCAGCCTGAATACAGATAGTCAGGAGTAGGGTAATACAACTCGAAAGATGAAAAATGTGTTTATTTGCTGTGTTTTTTCCTCTAGAAATCATTTGCAGAATGATTAGCAGAGGCCACGTGAGAAAAGCAGATCTATTTGTTCTAGAGAACATGCCAAAATGAAGTCTTCCATAACAATAATTGACTCTAGTAGAATTGTCAGCAGTGAGAAATACTGCAAGTAAAAATAAGTATGTATAATTAGCCGTTGTAAGGGACACATTTAAAGTCAACTGAGCTACAGCCACCTTTCCTCTCCCAGGTTAGGAGCCTGCAAAAGAAGTGAGAGACCTGACAATGAAGCCTCAATATTAGTGCCATATGGAAAGAAAAGCTCTGTAATTTATGTTATTCCCACAAAACAACATATTCCTATAAAAAGGCATGCATAAATGGGAAGCTATTGCAGGGAGGAATTAATGAAACTGGAGAAGTGATTAAAAAATGTGGTACAATTCCCTAAGGTCAAGTTTTGTTCAGAGGAAAAAAATCACCTGCACAAATATAGAATCAGCTGCTGAGCAGCTGGTGCGTAGATAAGGATTCAAGGTAGAGAGGATCACAGACTGAGCACAAATTATAAATACCAAGTTGTCACAAACAGGGCAACTTCTATCCTTTGAGAAAGCAGAAATTCCCAACCTATTCAGTTTTGACAAAGCCTTTGGTAAAGTCCATTGTTGGGTCAGGCTTGTCAAGAAAGAGAGAAACCATGCCAGAACTACAAGACAGACAGTAAAGAGAGCTATGAGGGATGAGTGAGCTAACTCACTGGGGTTACTCCATCTGAACAGAGTGAAAAAGGAAGCTAAGATTGAGGTATGATCTATTTCTTTAAATATAAAAAACAGTTTCTGCAAAGAAAGGAAATCTATCCTCCACATCTGTGCTGAGTAGGAAGCGCACTGGGCTCAAAATGCAACAAGAAAAATTTACCTAGGCCACTAGAAGAACTTCTCTAAATGGTAAACATACTGAAGTGCCAGCCCAAGCAAACCACATCACCTCCCATTAGGAGGTAAAGGAAAAATCGTCTGAAGAACTGTCCAGTAATAGTGATGATGATTTAATGCAAAAGGTCAAGATGATCTTTCGGAACCTTTCAGGCCTCTTCTATGAAGATATCAAAATACTGAAAGCTTTGCAGCAAGACCAGAAGCTAAAAAATTAATCTGATCTTTTGCAGTATAAGGTCTTGCCAAATTAAATCTTTCATCCTTGTTACTGTTACACAACCTCTCTGAGGAATATTATTCAGATTTCTACCAAAAAAAAAAAAAAACAACCCTACAAAAACTGCTGACAGCGGAATTCAAGCACTTGTAAGTCAGAGACTGCCAGAATTAGGCACTATATTTAGTACTAACAGTCTTCTCTGTAGTCCTGTGATAAAATTCTTTCAGGAACAGTGGATCAGCTTTACATAAATACTTTCAAGACAAATAAAATCAGCTGAGCATCTTCCTCCAAGACTAGCATCCGCCACAAGGATATCAGTAGCTTTTGCTTCAGAGTTTTCTGCTTGTTTTTCCTCTATCCCAAAAGACCTGTTCTGTTCTGCTGCTGCTAAATGCAGACCCTAAAAGAATCCTCTTGATTCTTGACTCAGAATTACCCATTTCATGAAGTTATGACAACACCTTATACAGTTACAGTCGTGACTAACAGATTTTTGGTCCAGAATATTCAGATAGAGAACATTAAACTTGTTGGCAGTGGTGATTTTGATCAACGTTGGACAATGCAGCAAGATGTAGAAGGCACCCCAAATCAGGACTCTTTCAGGAGATGCTGTATGAGATACTAAACACTTGCTTTCTGAATTAAGTCACAGAGCTGACTTTAAGGGACAATCAAATTTAAACAGCCTTCATCAAAATGGCACAATAAAGTTAGCTGATGTCCTAATACTCCAACCAACTCAATCAAACCATCAGCATTGCACTGCACAGGTTTTGCTTATCCAGGGAAAATAAGCACCACATTACTGAAGTCAACTAATGGCTAAGAGAGAAAGAATGAGAGGCATGTTCAAAAACATGTCAGCTGAAGCATTAACCCCAAGACCTTCCAGGACAACCCTTTCACAAGAGTATTTTATAACCTATAGGCCTCCATAAACAGAGTAAAAAAAGTGTCTGCACTTCTTTCCAAGCAGAGAGATGTGAGCCTGCTTAAGCTCCAATTTCCCCCTTATTAATAAGAAAAGGTTTACAGGATATGCATGTATACTTTTCACAAAAGATTAATATACTGGAGGAAAGAACCATGACAAGCTACATGATTAGAAGCTTGCCTGGTTCAGTTGGTCTCCCATTACATACCATCTATAAATGTCAAACCCCTTTACAAGGCACGCTTTCTATCCTTAAGCCACCTCTACTACACTGCTGCTATGCATACGGCACTGCAATATAGAGTGCCTTGTCTATTAAATGAAAAAAAAAAAAAAAGCTAAATAAGAAGCAGCAATGTTGATGAAGTAACTGATGAAGTGTCGTTGATGAAGAAAGGACAGGGTAGATCATGCAACTAATTGAGATGAAACCACATTCACATCAAGGGAGAATTCAATTCTTCAGTAAAATACTTCACCTTATTTATAACTCTTAATGAGAGACAGCTAAAGTCTAAATATATGGATGCTCTACCTCTACAGCACCCACCACTCCTCAGAACAGATAAAAACTGACAGCTTTTATATTAAGAAATTAATCCCAAAATGTAGCTCCATCTCATGTCTTCTTGCAACCCCACTCAGAAGTGGCTCAGACACCTCTTAAAACTTACGTATCTGTAGCTTTCTCTGCATGAAGTACCTCCTTACGATAAAGATCGTACAACCATAAGAAAATTTACAGAACAAAACCATTTTCAGTCTCCTTAAGCAAAGCAAATAAATGTTTTCTTGTATCATGCATATACCCATTCACTAACTGAAGAAAACTTTACACAATTTTACAGTTAGAGACAAGGATAAGTGATTTTTCAGCTAACATCTATAAAGAAAACAAGAAACAATTTTTAAAAAATATTCCTCTAAACTTAATTCCCAAAAGATTGCAGAATTTTTATACATTTTGCTCCTTTTCAGTTCTTCACAGAGACATATGAACATTTGGTAACTTACAAATTTTACAATACATAAAATAGGTGTAGTTAAACTAAAAAAACACATATATGAGACAGATTCAACAGGTGGTATATTCCTTGAAAGAGCAATATCCGTAACACAGGAAGTGTCCTGCTAACACCAACAGTGATCTCCATTACAAAAAAATATTACAAGCTCACACTGATGCATTAGACTATTAGAGAATATGAGACAAAGAAAGAAACCTCCAGCCATTTACATCACGTTTCAAAAGTGACAGCAGACCACAGTGACTCTCTCAGAGGGCAAAGGGAAAGAATAGTACAACTGAAGACCAACAGCCCCCTTAAAGCCCCTAACCTGTGTCCTAAGTGGTCGCTCTATCATGTCCAAGGGTGCTCTTACACGGCTGGCCACTCCTCAGAAAATAAAATTTTCTGGATCCACCTGTCTGAGCTTGGACTCCTTTTCAGTCAAAACTCTTTGCCAAACACAGACCTTGCAGGAATCTCCCTGAAGAGCCAAGTTTTCTTAGACTATGAACTAGAATACTTTCCATAAGGGAAACTCAGAGGGACCAGGTCAGTCACACTAGAAATAGGAAGGGTTTATGTACAACCCCCCTGCCTGCTGCCCCTTCTTCCCAGGCTTCCATTTGGCTCTCAGTGTTCCAACTGCAGCAAACTCTGCCCAGTGCTGCCTGATCCCTAGGGAAGTGCTTCTTAGTGTTACCCTACACGAGCTGCAGACTCCTGGCTGCCTACTGCATCTCTCACTCCTTCCTCCTTCCCTGCACTGCTCAGCCTCCCAGAGCTCCTCTCCTGGAGCTGAACCTGGCTGCTCCCCGACAGCAGTCACCTCCTCTGTGATGCAAGCTCTTTCTTCTCAAAGACAGGCAGCACAACTGCGAACAGAAGTACAAAACAAACAAATTCTGTCCACCACAGAAGTGCCAAGTTACTTTTAATGACTCCCCCACTTCACTGTAACAAAATGGGCTGTGAGCTTGCTAAAGCACATCCCTGATCATGGCTGACACTTGCCAAAGGGAAGTATCAGAGGTAGGACACCAGATGTGCACAAGCTCTGCACTACCTATAGCAACAGACATCAGACACAGAATCAGCAAGAGAGCCAGCTAAACAAAGTACCTATTCAGAGCACCTACCTCCAATAGCAAAGTCTGATGCTACTTCAGACATTTGATAACATTTTAGAATCATGAACAGCTGCCTGAAAATAAATAGCTAAAACCACTGAGTTCTTACCACACTGAACCAATAACCTGCTCAGATTTCAAAATGAACAACAACACTGCATTTTCTGGAGCTCTGCTGGTGTCTCCACTCTAGCTACAAGAGCCTGGATTCCTGTGAGGACATCTGCATTCTCCAGCCAGTCACCAAAGGACAACAAAAAAGTATCAAAATTATCCCCTCACAGAATTAATAAATCTGAATTAAGAGATACAAATGCTTTCAAAGTCCAAGTTAAATTTAAAAAACGTGAACACTGTAAGATTAACTTTAATCTACAGAAACACCTCTTTGGCACGTGCCCACACCTGAACTGGATCCCGTTCGGTGCCTGCAATTGAGCTATGGACACAGTATAACATGAGAAGGTAAACTCACCTCATTCCCTAACCTCAAAAGGAAAGCATACCAAAAATTTAAGGACAACTGCAGGAGTGAGTATGTTACCGTTTCATTCCTTCTCCAGCTTCTGACTGGTTACTACAGTTTAAATATCAACAACTGCTGATACCTGATCATTTTTCCAAATGCACTGAAAGCCCATGTCCTCTTGGCTTACTGCACACGTGCTTCCTCTTCAAGTCAGATAAATCAGGCTGTTCTCTGAAGTTGCACCATAGGTAATGTTTAGGACAATCCAGCACTGAAATCTTCTCCCTAGAAAGAACAAGAAAACTCAAAATCCTACTACCAAAGATGCATTTAAATAAATGCTCCTAAGATCAACCTGAAACATCCCATTAGCACATCCTGATATTACTTGGCACATTAAAATGCAGCAGAAAACATCCCAAATTAAGTAGGCACATTCAAAAAGAGGCTGGGAGTAGAAAAATGCCTCAAAACATTTAGTATATCCTTTCTAAGCACAGGCATACACTCTATAATCCTTTTATGGCACAATTTTAATCTAAATTAAGCAAGCAGCTCCAGTAAAAGAGCTCAAGGCTTTCCATATTACAAAATTACACCATTCAGGATTGGATTAGGCTTCAAAATAACACACTTCAAGATAATCTGCTAATGATTTTTCACACTTAGTGTTCTACCTGAACTCCAAATTATTTGTTTTCTCCATTTCAAGCAAATTTTAGGAAAAGCATAGGTTATTACAGTCCTCCTACGTATATACAACTCATAATACCATTATTCCTCTTGCTATCAGAAATATGCAAGCAAAGAGACAACAAATACTGAGGCTGCCAATCCTGATCCTACTGCATCTTCTTCCCACCCCTCAAAAATCTACAAGGCTACAAAGACTAAACCCAGTTCTGCATAAAATTATAAAGATAATCAACACCTTTAAATTACACAACTGGCCAATGCTAGTCTTTAATGCAAACACTAAACTAACTGGTCTTAAACAGGATTACCTCTATCCTCAAACATTGTTTTCCATATATCCTTAATCATCATGGACACAACAAGGCTACTACAACACTGAAGAAGGGATTCAGTAATACCAGCACAACTGTCTTGCCAGCATGAATAGACTTTAAACAACATAAGCTGAGTGGCCTTGCAAAAATACAGGCACCATCTGCCTCATGCGATTCAACTGGTCTCAAAACCACTCCCCAAGTTTGGGAAGTTTAGTGTATCTCTATTTTGCAGAAGAAGGAACAAGCATTGCTCATTCCCCTAACATGTTAACACTGCATACTTTGATTTAACCCAAGATTAACTTTCAGGATCATTTAATAAATTATGGAGGAAACAAGAAGGAGATGTATAACACCAGTCCTCAGCAAGAAAGAAGGTGCCACCAGCACTCTTGTATAGGAGACAGCAATGACTGTCAGCGGGAGCTGGTTTTATTCTTAGGGGTCCCTCCCACAGAGCAATTCACCCCACGCTCTTCACAACTTTTTCTGATATTCTTTTATTCTCATACATTAAATTATCAGCAGTCACACCTTCTGAAACAGTCACTTTAAATGGTACCAGGAAAACAATCTCAAAAGGAGAGTTAGGACTTGGTCATTACAATTATACACACAACTTAAGAGAATAACAGTTACACTGTTACAGGAAAGAAATGTGAAAATCTGCAGTTGAGAAAAAACAGTTCACAATTATAGAAGCTGAATAATTTCTATAGAATATGCCTTAAAAACTACTAACCGAGGAGTAGCGAAAACAAATCCTAGAAACCAAATTCCTGGCATTCATAGCTCAGCTCAGCACACATTTGCTGGTTTTCTACCAACAACACTAAGTCTTGTCACCACTGTCATTTTATTTTAATCTGTATTAGTTCTCTTATCTTCCCTAATTTGCCACAAAACCAGGAAAGGTAATTACACATTCCCAGTAGGAAGTCAAGGTTAGGCTACATACAGAGACTATATTTGGACAATAGAAAGAAGAAGGACATTGAAATATTCTTTGCAGGAGAAACTACTGACCTGCAGCCACTATTGCCCCATATTAACCATTTATTTACAGACTAATTTCCAGGTCAGTCACCTTCCTGGAAGCAACACATCAATATTAGCGATGACAGATACACAACTGTAGTGAATCTGTCCATCCATTTAACACTGCTCCACCATCAGGAGCAGAAGGTATTTCTACCAATGCATTAAAGCCACTTGCTGTGCCTTCATACTGCATTACTAAAGCAAATGACAATGCTCCTCAGGGAGAACTTCACCCATTTTAGTCAGCAGTTTGCAGAGAACAAGAAAATCCCCAAATGAGATAAGCCAGGCCAGCTCTGGTGTACGCTACCTCAAGTTGAAACCACTGGCCACCAACACCAGCATTATTCTAGTAGGAGCTGGTGCCCAAGTAGTTTTACAAAAGCACACAGCCAGCAACTCACTTGCACCAGCAGAGCAGCCTCACAGACATGTCCTGAGATCAAGATTGGGATACAACAGAGAAACACAAGAGACGTGCTACCCAAATTCCTTACAAGTATAGGACATTTGACCGCTCCAAAGCGGATGAAACATGTACATACATTGTTACAGATCACATAACATAGAAAACACCCCTTGAAATTGGGAACATAGCACATAGATATGTAGTTTAATTCCTAATGAGCACACTGCTGAGAACAGTATTTATTAAGCAGTTAAGAACTCCTTCCTGGCAAGGAGGTAAGGAGGGATTACTTTAAGATAAAACCCAGAGTAAATATATATTAACAGGTTTATTTGACAAACTTCGGAGTTTATAATTTGTACCTATTAAAACCAGAGATACTTGCCTTTGTTTGTAATCAAGTTACATGGCTCTATGAAATCAATTTTTAAAAGCACCCAAAAGCCAGTAATTACAATTTTTACCACTGCTTTAAGACAGGAATGGTGCATGTAAAACACACCAAGGTTTATTTTCTTGCTTAGAAAAAAAAAACCAAATACTGTAAGTAGATACTATAGCTGAAACAATAATACAGACTTGAAGATCAAAAACACACAAAAAAGAGTGTATTTGATTACACTATAGTTTTAAACATAAGTTGCATATATAGAAAACAGCATATAAAATTAGAGAGATGTTCATAAAAACCACAAGACACCAGATGCCCGAAGTTGGCAGAATGCCACTGGAATAAATTATTGAATTTCACATTAAAAATACAGCCTTCTGAGGCCAGATTTTCAAACACCGTTTGATAACTGGTAGCAAAGGTAGGAGCTGGCAGGCCCATAGGTGAGAATGGGTTTCTGGGGCTGGAGGACTTTCACCACCAGATGAGTTTAGCTCTTCCTGCACTTCCATTTGCCACCAGCTTTTATAGTATTCTATTGGCTTTTAACAGATGCTTTCCAGATTCACCCTTAGAGATTTTATGCATCTATAAGCTAATACAGAAGACAGCATGGTGCATCACAGATTTAAGCTCTTAAGAATGCATAAATGTACCTACCAACTTACTTAATAATTATTAATAGTAGAAACTATTGACGTGAATAGAACAAACAAAATCCAAATGAATGTAATACAGAATTCATACCAACTGGAAACTGGGTTACAAAACATAACCCGTTGATTGGATTTTTTCCTCTTTAACATAATCACAGTGGACCCAAGGAATTCTTTCAACGTGGTATTTCTCATACTAACAAAATAATACCAGAAGAATTCTGAACTTGTATTCAAACAGTAATCCCTGCAGATGGATTTTGTTTAAAGAACTGACAGAAAAAAAAACATTCTTTGCTCCAAAACTCTTGTACTTGTGGTAAAAGCCAAGCTGTACTGAAATTGAATAGTTCTTCTCTTAAATGCGCTTCTACTATGTTTTCTGATATT
Source organism: Lathamus discolor (assembly GCF_037157495.1). Taxonomy (NCBI): domain Eukaryota; kingdom Metazoa; phylum Chordata; class Aves; order Psittaciformes; family Psittacidae; genus Lathamus; species Lathamus discolor. The sequence goes on along the minus strand of NC_088886.1, from coordinate 50,153,191 downwards.
CTCTTAGATTATAAGGGAAGAGAATATATCTTGTATTCTGTTACATTCTCTTCTCTTACATTCTCTCCCCTTCTCTTATCTTCTTTATTCTCTTATAAGAGAATAAAAGTGAAGAGAATACCAAAGACCAGAGAATACAAGAGTTTCTGAGAGTTTCTGAGAAGAGACTGTGAGATAATACAAGAGAAGAGATTCTAAAACAACCTAAGAGAACCTGAGAGATTCTAAGAGAACCTAAGAGAAGACGTCCCAAGAGATCCCAAAAGACTCAAATTTAAGAGAAGAGAGCATAAGAGATTATTAGAGACTATTAAAAAAGAGAACATACGGGAGGAGAACATAAGAGACTATTAGAGAAGAAATATTAAAGAAGGGAATCTAACAAAACCTACGGGAAGAGAGAGAACCTACGGGAAGAGAGAGAACCTACGGGAAGAGAGAGAACCTACGGGAAGAGAGAGAACCTACGGGAAGAGAGAGAACCTACGGGAAGAGAGAGAACCTACGGGAAGAGAGAGAACCTACGGGAAGAGAGAGAACCTACGGGAAGAGAGAGAACCTACGGGAACCTTGGGGAAGAGAATCTCAGGGAAGAGAATCTCAAGGAATCTTAGGGAAGAGAATCTAAGGAAAGAGGGTATTGTAACCCCCATTTTCAAGAAGAGGAAAATGGGTGAACCAGGGAACTACAGACCAGTCAGTCTCACCTCTGTGCCTGGCAAGATCTTGGAGCACATTCTCCTGGAAGGCATGCTAAGGCACATGAAAAACAACAAGGGGCTTGGTGACAGCCAGCATGGCTTCACCAAGGGGAAATCCTGACTGACCAATTTGGTGGCCTTCTAGGATGGGGCTACAGAATTGATGGATAAGGATAGAGCAGTGGATGTCATCTACCTGGACTTGTGCAAAGCGTTTGACACTGTCCCACATGACATCCTTGTCTCTAAATTGGAGAGATATCAATTTGATGGATGGACCACTCGGTGGATAAAGAACTGGCTGGATGGCTGCACGCAAAGAGTTGTGGTCAATGGCTCAATGTCCGGCTGGACACCAGTAACGAGTGGTGTCCCTCAGGGATCGGTGCTGGGACTGGTCTTGTTCAACATCTTCATCACTGACATGGACAGTGGGATTGAGTGCGCCCTCAGCAAGTTTGCCAATGACACCAAGCTGTGTGGTCCGGTTGATATGCTGGAGGGAAGGAATGCCATCCAGAGGGAACCTTATGCCAACCTTAAGAAGTTTAACCAAGCCAAGTGCAAGGTCCTACACCTGGGTCAGGGAAATCCCAGGCACAGCTACACATTGGGCAGAGAAGAGATTCAGAGCAGCCCTGCAGAGAAGGACTTGGGGGTGTTGGTCAATGAGAAACTTAACAGAAGCCAGCTTCAGTGTGCACTTGCAGCTCAGAAAGCCAACCGTATCCTGGGCTGCATCAACAGAAGTATGACCAGCAGGTCGAAGGAGGTGATCCTGCCCCTCTACTCTGCTCTTGTGAGACCTCACCTGGAGTATTGTGTGCAGTTCTGGTGTCCTCAACATAAAAAGGACATGGAACTGCTGGAACAAGTCCAGAGAAGGGCTACGAGGATGAGCACCTCTCGCATGAAGACAGGCTGAGGAAGTTGGGGCTGTTCAGCCTGGAGAAGAGAAGGCTGCATGGAGACCTCATAGCAGCCTTCCAGTATCTGAAGGGGGCCTACAAGGATGCTGGGGAGCGACTCTTCATTAGGGACAGGACAAGGGGTAACGGGTTAAAACTTAAACAGGGGAAGTTTAGATTGGATATAAGGAAGAAATTCTTTACTGTGAGGGTTGTGAGGCACTGGAATGGGTTGCCTAAGGAAGTTGTGAATGCTCCATCCCTGGCGGTGTTCAAGGCCAGGCTGGACAGAGCCTTGGGTGACAAGGGGTGAGGTATCCCTGCCCATGGCAGGAGGCTTGTAACCAAATGATCTTAGGGTCTTTTCTAGCCCTAACTACTCTATGATTCTATGAGTCTATGATTCTATGATCAGGTTTTGGGCAATAGCTGAGGGCCAAAGAACCAGGGAGCCACCAAAATGGTACTTGTAATTCAGAGACCCACAGGGTGCTTGGCTTCTGCCAAGGTCTGAGCACAAGTAAGAAAAATGATGGGAGTATCTCTAGCAGAGCACAGCTCTCTTTATAGATGAATACCAATATGATGAAACAAAAGAGGGGAAAAATGAGGAGGCCACACATTCAGCCTCTGTTGCTCAAGTTTTTCATAAATAATAAATAGAAGATCATCAAGATACAGCTATTTCACAGGGAGATCAGACCGATGCTGTGATGCCCAATGACCACATCTCTGCACACAGAAGTCAAAAGAGCCCACATGTGCACCTTGTCTTCCTACCCTCCAGTGTGCCACAGCCACACTGCCTTTTGGAGAGAGTGGTCTTAAAGCAAATGATTATAGCAACAACGCAATCAGAGCAAGCAACTGGAAACAATGCACTTCTCCCACAAAGCCTCCACAGGTACTTCAGTGGCCTACTTGCTCTGTGCTGTTAAGTGTGCTGGAAGCAACTTACGTATAAACAACTCTACACATTGCACATTTCATTTACACAGTATGCTCCCAGCAAACCAGCAGGCAGTAGCAGCTCAGAGGCTACACTCCTATGAGCTTACTGCCAACTGGGCCACAGCCAATGTGTAGACACCAGCGATCTAGAGCTGAGAGGAGATGCTGAGCCAGCCAAATTAGACTTCAAGGTGCACACTGACAATTTAGATACTACATGAAAGGATCAAGCAGATCTTGCAAAGCATTTATTATAGCAAAAGCTAGAATAACATCATTCAAGCTGATACTCAAATTGGAAGAATTCAGTTATTTCTGAGGTATTGAACCTTTGTACTAGACCTTTGGCAGAGACAATGGCGTTACAAGTATGGCAGCTCCAAGGAGTGATGCTCTGAGAGGCTTGTCAAACATAAAAGGGAACGGCTTTCAAACTGGGCAGGTTAAAGCAGGTTCAGGATCTGGCCAGGACTTTGAGCCTCCGTGAGCATACTCTTCTTGGGTTAGCTCATTTGGCAGTAAGTCCCTTTATTTTCTCAGGTCCCCTCTATCTCTATCCTGTGCAACTTAAATATCCAGCCTGGTTTGATAGAACTCATTCCCTCCACCACCTTTGTGCTAATAGCATCCGGGGTCTTCAGATCTATTAGGTGATATGACTAATACCTGCCATCTATTCATTGTTACTTTTCCTCTCTCCTCTCCTGAATAGGAGTCATCAGTGAAGAGCTTGCTCTACTCAATCTATTTTAGGAGCGTGGGCTTTTAGCATCCATGCAGCACTGTTCTAAGCTAAAAGTTAAACCAAAGTAGACCATGCTCTTGCAACATCCCCTAGGTCCTGTAAAAGTCTCTGACTAGACTCAGGAACAGCTCTCTTTTCTGTAAAAATCATCTTCACTCACAGTGTGCCCAACAAAGAGAACTATTGCTCAGGTTTCAAGCCACAGAACAGCCTGCAAAAAAGATCCAGGCCTCAGAAGGTATCCCACTGCTTTCCACAAAAACCAAGTCTGTCAACACAGCTTACAGCATCAGCAGGTAACATGCTGCAGCACTGTTACCTAGTTTGAGGAATAAGGAGCTCTTCCCCAATTACACCACCCTTGTACAGACCACTGAAAACTGAGGACGGATTTCTGCCCATCAGACTCAGGTGAAATCTCCCAACTTACAGAGAATATTAAGCAACAGCTGCTCCCCATAAGCTATGGTTAAGGGAAAAAAACCGAACTGAACACAAAAAAGGAAGGTGGGCTTGTAAGGAGAGGCCAGTAGAGGATAATTTCAACGTATTTCTTGCAGGGGCTGTTTCGAAGTGCAGGGAAAATAATCATCACACTGTAGGAAGCCTGAAAGACTTCAGATGGAACACTGAGGAGTCTCTGGCCCCATAAATGTTTAATTTGAGCAAAGCAGTAGATTCATAGTAAGCATAGTTCTGCCACGGCTGAACTGCACACTCATGCTTTGAGTTCGAAATGACACAAAGGGAAAACCTAAGTATAAAAATAGCAGAAAAAGAACAGGGACATTTTTATCCCTGGCACTACAAATGCAGTGTGCACAAGCCAGTAATTTACTCATTTCTCTCTCTTTGCTACTGCACAACGCAGCAGCACAAGGGTTAGCAGCATAGAGCCCTGAAGTAGGTACCTTGATTCACAGCTTTGACAGTTCGACCCAGTGCTTGGGATAACATCACCTGAGAACAAGAGCCATGGCACACCTTAGAAACCAGCAAGTGCTCACATTAAAGGCATCATGCTGCCTGCTACAGAAACTGCAGAACTATAGAACCAGAGTGAAGATGTATGTGGAAATACAGATGAAAATGAACCCACAGAGCCCTGGGAGCAGAAGAGGGACTTACCTGAAACTGTTCCCCTAGAAGAAGGGCTGATTTTCCCTCTGTGCTGTTTCCCTTGCAAATAAAACCCATCATCTTCTTCAGTTATTCCCATCCCACCCTAAACAATAAGCTCAGACTGGTTAAATAAATGTGAGAGGAGAAAAGTTTCTAATTAGGTGTTTCTTCTTGCCTAAAATGCAAGAAGACCCTAAAAAAGAAGTTAATGCATTCCATGACCTCATGAGATGTCTACCTTTGTTTTTCTTCCCTTTCCTGCTCTTTACTTTCACCAGACTGTCACTTGATCACCATTATCTGCTTCTTTTCCCTCCACCTTCAGAGGAGCATGTTTTCTGTCCCTATTTATACCTTTCTCATCACAGACTTAATTCTTTTTCCTGCTTCTACATACACTTGCTGCAACTCATACAACTGCCTCTCTCTCCTCCACATACCTAGTCTTCCTCCCTGTTTCCAATCCTCAAGACATATAAGGCTTCACTAAAATCAAGTGCATAAGTTCAATTAGACCCAGGTTTTTCTCCAGCAGCATAACCGTATCTTGTTAGAGTTATGTCACTTATCCCAAGCCAGCTCTCCGTAAGTACTGAGTGGATAAGCACCATCAGGAGCAGGAAAACCCTATGCTTAGCTTTCCTGTTCAGCCTCTGGAAACCCTCCACAGAAGTGCAGGTTTTCTCTTTTTAAAGTATGAATAGAGTCAAAACCACATACACTATTATTCACATATTTTGTACGCTCCTCAGGATTGGCAGTATATTTTAGAAAGTAACCATGAGTTTCAGAAGCAGTTCCAAGAAGTAGTTTTATTTCCTGAGGCAGTGGAAAAAAAGCAGAGGAAGAAACAGAAATCACTGCAATTAGCTGCTGGCAACAAATTTGCAAAGCCAAGACAACACCCTGGGCTCTTCCATGCACACCTCGGGTAGGAACATATTACCATTGATAAAGCTGGACCTTTAGAGCAATTTTCACTGATGGCTGCTCTGAATTTTTGGCTTCCCAAATACTGATGTCACGTGGTATTTCTCTTTGCAGAACACTGACCTTTGCAGGCCTCTGGAAGAAGCAGCAAATCCAATACTAAGAAGATACAGACAACAACCAAAGTGCTGGTGTGCCGTGCTACTCCAATGACAGAAAACATGAAATATTTGCATTAACATACTATGATATATTCTACTGTGACTGCAATCTTCTGTTCTTATGAGAAGCACTCACTCTGAATACAAGACAGATGGTACTAAGTAAGCAAAACAGTTGTTCTGTAGCTTATCAAACACTGGTCAATGACTTCATGATCACACAAAGGCTGCAGAAGGCAGAACCTTCCAAGGATGGAGTTCATGAAACTCATGAAACACCTTCTGGAGACTCAGCTTTAGTCATACTTCGTGACTTTCAACTACAAGGAGGATCCCTCCTCACTAGGATCAAGGTGACCACGGGGGCTTGAGGGTACTGATTGATGGAGCTGAACATAAGCCAGCTTGTGCCCAGGAAGCCAAGAAGACCAACAGCATTCTGGCCTCTATCAGCAATAGCGTAGCCAGCAGGGGCAGGGCAGTGATCGTCCCCCTGTACTGGGCACTGGTGAGGCTGCACCTCAAATCCTGTGTTCAGTTCTGGGCCCCTCACTACAAGAGAGACATTGAGGTGCTGCAGCAAGTCCAGAAAAGGGTAACGGAGCTGGTGCAGGGGCTGGAGCACAAGTGTGATGAGGAACGACTGAGGGACCTGGAGGTGCTTAGTCTGGAGTAAAGAAGGCTTAGGGGGGACCTTATCGCTCTTTACAACTACCTGACAGGAGGATGGAGCCAGGAGGTGGCTGGTCTCCCAGCTAACAAGCAATAGTACAAGAGGTAACAGCCCCAAGCTGCACCAGGGGAGGTTTAGATTGGATATTAGGAAAAATTTCTTCACCAAGAGGGTGATCAGGAACAGGCTGTCCAGGGCAGTGGTAGGCACTGTCCCTGCAAGTGTTCAGAAACCACTGTAGATGAGGCCCCCAGAGACATGGTTTAGTGGTGGTCTTGGCAGGCCTAGGATAAAGGTTGGACTTGATGATCTTAAAGGTCTTTTCCAGTTGAGTTGATTCTATGATTCTATGGTTACTCCCCAGATCAAGAACCTCTGTTTCAGAAAAAAGCACAGATACACCCAGAAGTTTAAGATACTGCTATGTAAAACCACCTGCAGCGTTTCATGTGCAACCAGTAAAGCTAACAACCACCACCACCACTGCTGTATTGTACATCTCATTTCTCACTGAAGAGCCAAAAGGAAGCCTCCCTCCACCTGCAGCTGACAACAGCAGCAGTAACTCTGTTCTTCTAGAACAGAACTGGCTGTAAATATTGGCTGGAAAACATTTATTCCCACCGGGGACTGGTTACAGTCCTTAATTGTTGGCAGCAGCTAGGGTCTGGGGAGTCTTTCCTGTGCCAAACAGCAGACAAAACAAAACAAACAGAAAAGGATTGCACCTTGAATATACCACAATACCTGAACTTACGTGGCCTAAAAGGGGCCTCTGCACTTGTGTTTAGGCTGAAGATGCTGAAAGCAAAAACATATTTTAGAACAGCTATAGTCAACCACTTAAGCTACTTACAAGCAAAATCACTGAAAAGGTGCTCTGTCCTTTATGTCACAGATTGAAAGGTTAGAAAACACCACATAAAGGTATGGGACCAAATCATCAGAGGTGAATGGCAGACCTGCAGACCTGCACGTGGACAGTGATCCTAGTCAAGACTTTTCTATCGTTTTTACAACACTGACAAAGTTCACTCCATAAATACAACCCCAGCTTGCCAGAAATGCATTACTGACCGAGCACAGTTAATAAAATACACAGCATTAACAGCAAATACAGATTAAACAATGCTCTCTGTGAAGTTCAGCCACATCAGTGTAGACTGTCAGATACTTTTCTCCATCTTCTTGAAACAGAAAGAGTTCAGGAGTTCCCTGAAGTTCTTCATAAGCAATTCTTCACACCAGCTGATCAATATAAACCAATTTTTGAACAGAAAAAAGGAAAAAGAAAAAAAAGCTCTATTATGGGACATTTTTTTCTACTCCTATAAGGTATCTGTGTAAGCTGGGCTGCAAACGTGAAAGTCAAAGCTTCATGCTGACATGGAGTTGTTGACTGTCTGTGGGAAGACCAAGAGAATCGTAAAAGGAATACCCAGAAAGAAGGCCAAAGAACAACTCAGTATGGCTTGTAAAGACCACACCAAGGTTTCCTCATGAGGACATTTCTGGCTGGGATATAAACATGAAATAATCCTTGAGAAACTATCTTGTTCATATGCTAAAGAATGGTTAGCCATTATATAGGAAGATGACAAGGTGAATTTATAACCTGGTAAACTTTAAGGCTGAAGAGATGGAGAGCAATAGGAAGTGGCCTTTGATACCAAAGTCTTTGCTATTGCAGCTTCAGTACAGAGTCTCTTGCTCCAGGCAATCATTTGATCTCATGTGATTCCCAGAAAGACCAAATTCTACTTCAGAGGTTGAACAAAACTCAGGAAACTTTTTGTCTCAAAAAACATCTTGGAAACATGAAGCAATCAGAATGATGCAGCTTTTTTGTCCTGCTCAGTGCCCAAGGTGACAAAGGTAATCAAGATAAAGGCACAAAAATAAGACTGACTGTTGATGGTTAGTGTCCAATACAGGTATGATTTTTCTAGGTTGGATTTTGTGAATATAATCATCTGAGATGACATGAAGGACAATTTTCTTTAGCACATTTGAAGAGCTTGCTGAGAAGAAAGGAACACTTAATGCTCACTCCTATATCCCCTTTGGGTTTACCTTGTATGTTCCTCCTCTAAGAAATCAGCTGAACAAACTTTTTCACATGCTTTCTCACATGCTTCATTGGAAGGCACTACCTCGTTGCTCCAAAAGCAAATGTGTGGTAAGGATAATGAATCCCAGCTACATAAGTATTTTAATCTGAGGACCACAGAAACTAACCCTGGATGTTGAAAAATGTAGATCAGAGAGAGTAAGAGAAGGGACTTTACATTTACTCAAGTGTGAGAACAGTTGTTCATGCTCCAGACAGATCATCAGTTCAGAACAAGGAAACACAGGCAGTGGAAATCTGTTCCCTAGGAGCGATACGACACCCTGCAAGCCTTCTTGTTCTGCTAACAGCATGACAGACCAACAGTCCACACAGATAAGAGGCAAGAGTTAGCCATGAAGGTACAGCTATTGATTACCCAGGATTATCCTTTTTTCCAAATTCATAGCTTCAAACATTAGCCAGACTGCTGATAGGCAAATAATGAGACAGCACTATCAGAAATTATGCCTGAAGATCAATTGTCAAGCAAAATGGTGAGCTCCTTGCAAAGAGTAGAGCAGAACATCTTTTACTTTAGCAAAGAGCCCCATTTCTTCTAACACGTAGTTTTTTGACTGTCCAACTCAACTGTCAGGCTAGAAGACTATCCATCCGCGGGTCCTGAAGGAGCTGGCGAATGAAGTTGCTAAGCCACTGGCCATCATATTTGAAAAATCATGGCAGTCAGGTGAAGTTCCCGACGACTGGAAAAAGGGAAATATAACCCCCATTTTCAAGGAGGGGAAAATGAATGACCCGGGGAATTACAGACCAGTCAGTCTCACCGCTGTGCCTGGTAAAATCTTGGAGCACATTCTCCTGGAAGGCATGCTAAGGCACATGAAAAACAACAAGGGGCTTGGTGACAGCCAGCATGGCTTCACTAAGGGGAAATCCTGACTGACCAATTTGGTGGCCTTCTATGATGGGGCTACAGAATTGATGGATAAGCGTAAAGCAGTTGATGTCATCTACCTGGACTTGTGCAAAGCATTTGACACTGTCCCACACTACATCCTTCTCTCTAAATTGGAGAGATATCAACTTGATGGATGGACCACACGGTGGATAAAGAACTGGCTGGACGGCCGCACACAAAGAGTTGTGGTCAATGGCTCGATGTCCGGCTGGAGACCAATAACGAGTGGTGTCCCTCAGGGATCGGTGTTGGGACCAGTCCTGTTTAACATCTTCATCGCTGACATGGACAGTGGGATTGAGTGCGCCCTCAGCAAGTTTGCCGATGACACCAAGCTGTGTGGTCCGGTTGATATGCTGGAGGGAAGGGATGCCATCCAGAGGGACCTTGACACGCTTGTGAGGTGGGCTGATGCCAACCTTATGAAGTTCAACCACGACAAGTGCAAGGTCCTACACCTGGGTCGGAGCAATCCCAGGCACAGCTACAGATTGGGCAAAGAAGAGATTCAGAGCGGCCCTGCAGAGAAGGACTTGGGGGTGCTGGTCAATGAGAAAATGAACATGAGCCGGCAGTGTGCACTCGCAGCCCAGAAAGCCAGCCGTATCCTGGGCTGCATCAAAAGGAGCGTGACCAGCAGGTCGAAGGAGGTGATCCTGCCCCTCTACTCTGCTCTTGTGAGACCTCACCTGGAGTATTGTGTGCAGTTCTGGTGTCCTCAACATAAAAAGGACATGGAACTGCTGGAACAAGTCCAGAGGAGGGCCACGAGGATGATCAGGGGACTGGAGCACCTCCCGTATGAAGACAGGCTGAGGAAGTTGGGGCTGTTCAGCCTGGAGAAGAGAAGGCTGCGTGGGGACCTCATAGCAGCCTTCCAGTATCTGAAGGGGGCCTATAGGGATGCTGGGGAGGGACTCTTCGACAGGGACTGTAGTGACAGGACAAGGGGTAACGGCTTAAAACTTAAACAGGGGAAGTTTAAATTGGCTATAAGGAGGAAATTCTTTCCTGTCAGGGTGGTGAGACACTGGAATCGATTGCCCAGGGAGGTTGTGAGTGCTCCATCCCTGGCAGTGTTCAAGGCCAGGCTGGATGAAGCCTTGTGTGGGATGGTTTAGTGTGAGGTGTCCCTGTCCACTGCAGGGGGGTTGGAACTAGATGATCTTGAGGTCCTTTCCAACCCTAACTATTCTATGATTCTATGATTCTAAGACTAACAGCCAAGAAGCCTAATGGTTACTGGTCATGGCTACTGAGCAAACAGCCTTCATGTATGCAGCTGTTTATGGGACTGTTGTCTAATACCTGGCTTAAAAACATAACATCCTTTCATTCCTTCCAGTTGTCCTGTTACTGTTGCACTTCAAGAAGGGACTAGAAATTACGCTTACTGAATAATTCCCAGTAGATCATCCCAGGTTGTTTCAATGAGAAGGTTAAAAGGTTAAAGATAACTCTCACACAAGGCCACCTTCCAAGATTCTGGTTCTTGGAATATGCTGCTCAGAAACTTTTCTTCCACTGCAGTATCACAATCAAATATCTTACGACATGACAGAAGGAAAACATAATACCATAAGAAAAGGAGATGAGAATAGTACATTAAAAAGTACTTGATGTCAATTCTTCAAACATTTAACTATTAGCTAAACAGTGACAGGGGTTTATGAGAGTTTCTTAGCTTCTGTGCCTTTCCTGTTCCAAGCATCAGGAGAAGCAAAGCCATCAGCTGATGGCAAGTCCCCTGTGTAGCCAGTGTGGCACAATCAGGTTGAAGAGAAACAATCCGTAATGGCTCAAGCATCAGGCTTGATAACAGAGAAGAAGCCTTTCATGACAAACAGGCAGGTCAAAGAAGATCACAGATTCCTTTGACCTACATGTCCTACTGCAAACAGTCACACAGTTTGCCTTTTTTCTTTTTGTTTAAAGCACCAGGAAGAGTGAAAAATCGGTCCTAATGCACTTACACACCTCAGCAACATTAGCCTGTTTTCTCTGATAACTGCTACTCACCCTTTTCCATACTAACTTCTGGTAGCAAGAGTGAGAGCTGACACTTCCTTCACCCTTTTTTCCCCCTCTTGTTGAAACCTTATTTCCATTGCTCTAATAGTTCTTGACTTAACTGGGACAAGGAATATTATTCTGGGTTTCTCTGTCCTAGCAGTTAATCTACTCCGTATTAACCATCCAGAACACTAAAAAAGTCATACTGAAGCCCCAGGCAACCATTCTAGCACTGCCTTAAATTCATGGTTTAGTAAAACAGCCTAATTTTACTGGACTTATCTATAGCCATTTATTTATATATATACACACACACTTCAGTGCTAATAAAATTCAGAAAATTCTCTTCTCTGCTACATGAAGTTCATTTAACAGCATTTGTTCCAAGAAGTCCCAGTGAATTAAATTTCTATCCAACCTTAAAACATAGCTATTTCTTGGGTAATACTTTTTTTTTCCATGCTTTTGAGCAATATGCAGAATCATTTATAATACTTAAGAACAGACATCGTAGTAAACATTACACTCTAATACAAGGTAGAATTGTATCCACAAGTTTTAATCTAGGCTATCACATCCAGCCACCCAAAGGGGAGGGATTTCTAAGTAGGCAGGGTATACTCTTCTCAAACTCTGACCTTAACTTCGTATCATTCAGTGTCCAATATCAATACCACTGCATCAACATTTTTGGTTTTTAAGGATGCAAAATGTTTCTGTACAACCCCATTTTTCACAGAAATATAACTAAAACTTGGACTTGACTCATCTATATCAGCAACAGTTTCATACTACAACATGTATACCTCTGAAGGTAATAGCTCCTGTCAGTAAACCAAAATCATAGAGTCTCAGAATCACAGATTTGTTTGGGTTGGAATGGACCTTAAGATCATCTATTTCCAACCCCTCCCACAGGCAGGGACACCTTCCATTAGACCAGGTTGCTCAAAGCCCCGTCCAACCTGGCCTGAAATTAAAACCTGCAGTGGCATACATCTTAACTTCGTGACAGAGCCTTGCTATTTCTGGTGCAGGAACAACAAAATGGAGTTTTCTTTTATATACTGCAAGAAAGCAAATCCCTTGCATTTTTCAGATGGCACTTCCTATAAACTGCCACTCATTTTAACTCCAAAACACAACATGCTAGGTACATGTATTAATACTTACTTGAAGTGCCCACAGAAAAGGCTTTCCTTTAAGTCACTTTATCTAAGTTTTGAAACTCCTCTATCAGGTAAAATGAAGATGGGTTTCAACTTCCTGGAGTCTGTGCCTGGAATAACCAATCATAATTGAGAGTCACCACTAAATTATGCTGTTCAGGTTCTCAGTGTACAATACTCCCCCATCCACAAGCAAGGAATTAAACACCAGCTAAAGGCTGGTATCAGTACAGGCAGAGCAAATAAAGATACCAGTATTATCACCTTCCAGGTAAGTCAGCCAGTGCAAGCACAGCTGACTAGAAAATACACAGTGGAGAAGCAGGAATGTATCAAAGCCAAAGCAGTTCTTGTTAGACCTGACATTATACAGACTGAGAATACAATATCCTCTGCTACAGCTGCAACATTTGGCAAAGTTAACATTATGCTTCTTAACTGTCATCTCGGGAAAAAACAACCCATTTAAAAGCACACAGCTCAGTTCTTCAAATATAACAGAAAAATACAAAGTAGCACCACAGACACGATCAAGTTTTGGGGGGTAAACTATGCACACTCAGTTTTCACTTCCTAAATGACAATGGATAATTATTTTTCTTAACCTCAGCAGTGTTGTGTCACATAGTGTTTACAGGAAGCATCATTTCTCGTGTTGGTAGATGACATAACAGTTGAGATAGCCTGCACTTGCCTTCACAGGCTGTGACTTTAATTGAGGCATACTACAGTGCATTAATAACAATTTTTGAAAGACCAATAACGGCTTCATTTATTTTTACAAAGCCTTTCCCTGCCCTCATTTTCACTGGCTACTTGTGTCAGAGCAAGGTCAAAATAGCTTAATTTCCTTCTGCACTGGACAAAGAGGCATGAAGAACAGCCAGTAAATTTAGCTTCTTTCATTTTCACTGTGGCTTAAGAAAGAACAGAAGGAATTTATTATCATCAGATTGACTCCAGCATAACCTGGCTGCTTTTATCAAGGTTGCATAAATTAAAAAGCTAAAACCAGAACTCCACTTTGCTTGAGGTAAAAAAGATGCATCAACTCAAGGGCAGCATTTAGATTTCAAGGAAAAAGAAATCATGGTAACATACCAGAACAGCTGAGCACTTTTCCACTACTTCAAAATAACAGATAATGCAATGCTTACGCACCAGAGAATGGGGAGCAAGTCAAGTGCTAAAGGAACTAAGTTTGCCATGTACCTCACCAGTAAATACTAAACTTCTCCTTTACTTGCGAGCATTGAGCAAACGTCATTTTAATAAAAACGTAATTCTGTTTAAAGATGGCAAACGCAATGTGCTTGAGAAGCAGGATCTTCGTATTTGGTAAGGCAACATGCAGACAAGTAGTGCCACCTGGCAAATCTACAGTTACTTGAATGATGCACCTCTTTCATGCCAATCATTACCACAATCACAACATAATCAAACTTTTTTTTTAATATATCCACAGAATATTTAAATGTAGGAAAAATACATCATAAAAATAGAACAGTTTTACTTGGGAAGCCGGAAGAAGCACCAAAGGAATGTGAAGTGGTACCTCCTTTTCCCCTCCAAAGACTTTTCCAGTTTATTCCCTTAACTAAAGGACAGCTTAATGTGCTCTGCTTAGCAAAAAAAAATAAAAAATAAAAAATAAAATTAATTTTCTTAATAGCAGACCTTAGTAGAAGAAAAGCTTGTGGTGACTTTCAGCCTGGATACTCGCTCTCTAAGTAAACTGGGCTGCAAACCTCTTCTGCCACAGTAAAGACCAAGATCAGGAATTCCTATAGTTTTGTTCATGGAAAGTTAATGAAAGTGCAGTGGCTGTGTAAAACACCTCTAAGAACAGCAAGCCTCAGGCTGATACTGATGGTACAGCCTCCTGTGCCATTATGTGAATCCTATCAGTCCACAGAGGTAATATTTCACATCCAGTTGCAGTAAAACAAATGGTCCTCAACACAGCAAATGAAACATCTGAAAAAGTCTATGTACATCTAGTAACCAAGCTGTCAAATCCACCACTGTAACACTGACAACAGCTATAAATTCAATGTGGGGATGAATGCGATGGATTTTCCTCTAGGAAACTCAGTGTGTCTCAGGCTGCTTACAGTACTTGTACAACTGAGTTGCATCTATCATGCTTTCAGTTTAAACATGAAACCCTCATGATCTCCAGTGAAAAAAGATACAACCCCATGATTAGTTGGACTTCTTTAAGCAACTCTAGAGATGCCTGGGAGTGCTGCCCTTAGCAGAAGGGGATAAGCAAAAGCAAAGGAATACCTAAAAGTTGATGCAGTTCTCATCCACAGCTCTAGTGGCCTGGAGAGCTCCCCCAAAACAGTCTCAGTCATCCAACACTCAAAACAACCCTTACTCCCAAGAGTAAGATGGCAACTGATCCTGCCTGGGCAATATCATCCAGTTTGTCAGTCTGCCCAAAGTTCAAACTGGCCATATTTAGTCAAGATTCAGGTTAAATTGGTAGCAAATTTTTTCTCCCGCTGAGGCAAGAATTTAATCCAGAAACACCAAGGCATTTTTCACATCCATAAGGCCACAAGCGATGACATAGCTAGGACAGACAGGCAAGGGAAAAAAGCTAATAGCCTACACCTACCCAAGGTCTTATACTTAGGATACAAGACTGCTACAGTTTAACCCATATGAAAAACACACAAAGCTTCAGCAAAACCCGGTGGTTATCCAATATCTGAAGGGTACACATGGGAAGCCAGTCTTACAGTACCTCAGTGGGCCAGTGGATGTCTGATAGACCATATCCTATTCCTTGCCACACCTATTTCTTCCCAAGTAGAGTTTCCCAGTGAGCTTAAACACTCAGAGCACTCTGTATCCCAATTTAAGCTGCAAATATCCTCTTCAAGGAGACAGCAACACATCATCATTATTCAGGCACCCTTTGGCTGCAGCAGCTGCCGGAGAAGCAGACCTCCACTCCTAAAGCCCTCTATGCAGCAGCCAGCAGTACTTAAAAGCAGTCAAGCAGGAGTGAACTGCTGAAAGCTCCTGTCCTAGTAACAGCCCTGAACACAGCGCACTTTGCTGCTCCCATGGGAGGCCAGAGATGCATTTCCTCCCGTGCCCTGTCCTGCAGGAGGGATGCGATCAGAGCAGGCACCAGATCCAGCTTGCAGGCCATCTGGCAAACCACAATGCTGCCTCTGATCAAGAGGAGGCTTCGAGCCAAGAATCAGTACCAACTGTTTTACTGGAAATATCTCCAAACATTTTCCAGCTACCTAACAAGGCTGGAACAGCTACTAGTTCCAATGGAGGCATCTCTCTACAACTGCATGCTGTGAGAAGACCCTGTGCTGACAAGATCTGCTGGGGTTGTGACAGCAGCTAAGAAATCAGCAAGAAACAGGAATAAGTACTCAGAGCAGACAGTATCAGGAATACCAGTACTGCCTCATTATTTACTTAATGACTCATACAGAGGAGGATACATCCATTTAGACTTACTGACCAGTATGTAAACAGGTAATAAAAGAGCTTATGAAATCACTGGGAGCTCAGCCTCTCCTGACCTCAGAGAACAAAGAAGCCTTATAACAGCCAAGTATCTTCTTTTCACTCTCCGTCTTTCTTTATCCTGTTGCACAATCTTTCTCCACAGATTAAAGTTACACGTTTCACAAAATGTGAAAGCAGAAGAAAGAGGAGAGAGCAAAAGGTATTTCTGTTCATTCACATCAACAGAAAAGTACAGACTATGCCAAAATAAATATTTCCAAGTGAGATTCCTTCGTCTTCCAGATCTTTTTTCTTTTTGGCAAAAGGGTTCACGGGTAACATTTTTACCTTCAAAACATGAAGAGCATGTGGCTTAACTATAGACTTCTGCAATCAAGCATCACAAGAACTTTTTAATATTGGAGATTAATATACAGATGCTGATTTGTGCA
This sequence comes from Lathamus discolor, assembly GCF_037157495.1. Lineage (NCBI taxonomy): Eukaryota > Metazoa > Chordata > Aves > Psittaciformes > Psittacidae > Lathamus > Lathamus discolor. Next base: position 50,136,848 of record NC_088886.1, on the reverse strand, counting down.
GAATTCGTAGACTCCACTTAAATATACTTCCCCCCAGAAAAACAACTAAAAATCATTATACACTTAAATAACCAATTACAGCCTCTCTACGTAACAGGAACTCATAATGTAGAAGAAACTGGCACTCCAAGACCTGCAGGCATGTTCTGAATATGTAGACTGCAAACACAGGACAGGAAAAAAAAAAAGGCTATTTTTTTCATATACATGGAAAACAGTTAACTAACATATGCTCTTGAAATACATCCTACTTTTCCACAGCACTAGCTTCCACATTATTAAGTAGGAAGTGTGAAACACCAATAGCAAGTTCCTATTTAAAGGCTTGCAGGAGCTCTCAGTGTCTAAATATAACAATACCAACTCAATATCCAGTTATCCCAGTTCACAAAGATACTCAGTTGACCTGTTTATCCTTTTGAACACTTCAGTATTACTTTTCCCCACACATCGTTGTAAGGAACACCCAGGGCAACACACTTTCACTTAATGAAAAACAGATCAGAAGCAAAGATGCTGATTCTGAAACATGGACCCAGTACTGCAGATCACTTTCCTCCAGAACTAATCTTACATAAAAATTCCCATGGCTCTAATGTATATAAATTAAGTTATGCAAATATGATCTCAAAAAATCCCGTAGCTCATCCTCTTGAATATGAAGAGGCCACTTGCAAAACAGACAACTAGTCAATGCAAGAGAACCTTTTAGAACTTCGTAACACCCTTTGGTTTGGGGGGGGTGGATTTCCATCCTTTTTATGCAGAATTGTGCAGACTATACCAGAAACCAAATAGCACAAATGATTGTGAACAGTATTTTTCTCTCCAGCTACAAGCCTTTTCTTCCTCTAGTAGTGAGGCCCCCTGACCCTGCACCCTTCCTACCTCTGTCAAGTACTACGCCTACGAGAGGCTCATCAGCACTACCAAATATACAAATATTTAAGAAACTCACATGGATAATGAGACACAGCTTAAATTTGCAAAACACAGGAAATAAGAGTTCAGTGTAGGCTGAATTTCTACAAGGTCCTTTCTTCTCACACCAAAAGGGATTTATGCACAAGAGGCCTGTGACTCCACTGCTGAACACTTTAAAACAATTTCTGCACAGACAGAGTGACAATTGACAACCACCCAGAGCTATTTTTCACCACTTACTTTTCTTTATTAGCTTTGAGTTCATAGGTACCAGCTTGCTCGTACCAAACTACAGAAAAAATAATAAAGTAACAAACAGAAAAGCACATTCATTTGCCTAATTAAAAATCAGAACTAATGTTGCTGAACAAGCAAACTTAAGCTTACCCAGGCTCATGGCTTCTTCTTGTATGTTCTTTATTCAAGTGACAGTAAATGCTAAAACAAGATATTTTAAACCTTAACTGTTTGCCTCAGAAATCCTGGGTTTATTTCAACGTTGAGTGCAGGACTCGTGACATTTCCCATTTTGATTTCTGTTATTAGAGGATTTAAAAACAATACCACACAGCCACTGCCTACAGCCCCAATGGGCTGAGGACAAAAATAACATAAAAGATATCAAGCACTCTACAAAATATAATTTTTATTTCATTTCATTCAAGCATTATGTTCTTTACTTTGGGGAAATTAACTTACCATCTCTAATAGTAAGCACTCTTCTTCAGCCACCGTGAACGCTGATAGCATCATCTGAGGTACAACTGGAACAGAACTTGAAAATGCCTTACGTGATTTAATATATTCACCAAACTAAACAAAAGTTTGTCTTCCAAACTGAACTTTCTCATCCTGCAAATGAAACTCCTGAGTTTCCTCTACTCGCCAAAAAATATCCATGGTCCCACTGGCTCACCTCTTTCACTGAGTACTCCAGCTTTTTCAAGATCTTTCAAATCAGTGATAATCAATTGCTATGGTAGAAAATGTTACCTACTTCCTATACATTTCTCCCAGTGATAAAATACATACTTTCACAAGCACACTTCTATGGGCTGTGGCAGCCCAGAAAGGCAGTTGCACACTAAGCTGAAATGAGGACAAGTCTACCTTCAGGAAGACTGATAGTGAAGGGCCAAGCCACTGGGCAGCTCATCTGTCACATGCAAAGTCTACTCACCTTCAATACATGGCTTATTTTGGAAGATGTAATGGTCCATCAGTTTTAGTCATTAGCTGTCTTTGGTCTTCCTCTCAGAAACTGGTATCCTGGAGATACAAGAAAAACAACTTATAACACAGCACTCTCAGGAAAAATCGGTATGTTACGCAAACATTGCGTTTTTCCTGCTTTTTACAAGGCACACTCTAAATTCACCCAAAACCATTTGACAGATGAAGTCACTGAATTACTAGGTTGTCTTATCTCAAAGAAGGTGGTGAGGGCTTCTTTCTTCACCGCTGCAACTCTTCACAGCTTACACATTTACTATCTACATTAGAGTAGCATACTGGACTTTATCCTAAAGATAGGGCATGTGGAAGTAGCATTTAAAGCCACACAAGTGCCAGAACTGAGAATTATGCTGTGTTATCAAAAGTCCCTTTTCACCTTGTCTGCTACATTTTACATACTGACATATATTCACTACACTTAGGTTTATCTCACAAGCACTGAGCTTTTCTGCTCAGAACCTTTTTCCAAGGTTCCCTTGATAATAGTTCAGCTTCCTTAACCTCACTAGAGATACTGGATTCCAACTGTGCAGCACAATCAGGGCCACTTCTTAGTCTGCTTTGAGGACTTCCGAGGAGTTTGATATGTGTTTGGAAAATAAGGCTGAAAAGGCAAAGCAAAAGCACTAGGATTGTAAATGAGCAAATGCCACACTAGAAATAAATTCCCTAGGAGGCCCATTTTGCAGCCAAAATAATTAGATCACTAGCAAGAATCATCCTGAGCAGGTAACTGGTGTGTTATGAGATTAACCAAGGTCATGTTCCTCTCACATCCCGGTTTTTAAAATGATTCCTCCCCTGAAAACTTAACCCTAGAGCTCCATCCAAATTAAGTATTCACTGTTGATGTACATCGGTTCAAACTGAATCAAAGCATGCTAGAGTCTGTCAAGAGCTGACGGCCCAAGGAAAGGTGGTGTGCCTTCTAAGTGAGAGAAGGCCACATCTGAGAGCCATCTATACCCTGTGACTGCTGCTGCTGGGTGTTCAGAGACAACTGCCAACTCATTAAAATCCAACAGTAAAAGTTTATTAAATATGCAAACATTAATGGGATTGGACTAGCAGCTACTTAGGCAGATAAAATTTCAACACAGCATGTCCTGAAGTTCCTGTTACCAGTATTCTGCCCTTTTGGAAGGGCCTGTGAAAGAGTCAACTCTACTTAAGGGAGTAAAACTCTATCTCTTTCAGATCACTCAGGTCACATTCTCCAAGGCTCCCACGAGCCAGGAAGCTTAGGAAAAGACACATACCTCCCAATAATTACAGCTCAGTATATACTATTCTCACCTGTCTGCTTGAGATACACAGTCTCCCCAACACTTTTTTTTCCCCTTTGGCCCTATCTGCAGCACAGGTCCCACACCACTCTGCCGGCTTACAGGTATAAAGATTTTGCATATATCCCAAATTCACAGTTCTTGTCACCTTGCTGTTGGAGTTTGAGAGAACTACAAAGAGGGAAGTAGAGTTGTACAGACAATAGAGATTAAAGAAAACCAGCCACTTAAAAACAACTGCTGAGTAGAGCTCTGCTTGGAGCTACTCTTTCTAAAAAGAAGTGTCAGAGTCCTCCATACAAACAACAATCTCAATACAATTTGTTCCACAAAATGCAGTTTCATTCCTGGATGACTCTGCAAAGTCCCAGTGCTTGGTCAGTACCTCAGCAAACCTCCAGGTTTTGCTGTAGGGTGAGATCAGACTTGGAAGTGTTCTTCACTAATACTATCAGCATAATCTGAGCTAGCCCAGGAGGGAAAGGAGGACTCATTACACAAAGCATAAACACACTCCTAAGAGTCTCTAATGCACCGCCATGTGACTCTGGCAATAGCCCTTGCTTCCTCAGTAGTAGTTTCAAAGAACATACGAAGATTTAATCCTCTAATCATTAAATAAAAAAAAGGTTTCTCCCAACACACAGGTGTGGTATGTCACCTCTGCCTCAGAGACAGGAAGTTTCAGAAACAAAGACTGAAATGAAATCTTATGGAGCAACCTGGAAAAAGCATAACTTGCCAGGAAAGAAATGAAATTAAGGAGTACGATATACTGTGACCTCCAAAGTAAAGAGTGAATTTATTGAGTGCAAGAAGGGGAAACTGTCCGTTCCAGTGATCAGGTTCTTTACTACCATCTTTCCTGATACTGAGACAGTTGGGTACTAGAAAAAAGTGGGCCATTTTAAGTGTCAAGAACCACCCAGCTTATGCAAAGCAATGCAAATCTGAAGTTAGTGGTTTCTTTCATTCCTGCAACCAGATGGGCCAACCACAAAATAGACAGAAGGCTCAAGGATGCCTTGACCAGGAGGGAATCAACAGAATCAAATGTCCACTATCTGATGCAACACAAGGCATCACGTGTCACGTAACCTTGGGAAGCAGCTAATTTGGAGTCCATTTGACATCCAACAGCATTCCACTCCATGAATCAGGAAGCCTGGGCTTAGATTTACTTTTTTTTTTTTTTTTTTTTTTTGAGAAAGAACTGACAGATCTGTTGGAAATGAAGGCAAAGAGATCAACCTTCTGAACAGGGCACTGATCAAATCTCACACTCAGAGTCTGGAGAATGATCTTTGCTGCTTAAGTGTGCTCAGAACCACAGGAAAGCAGCCAGCTTATCAGTAAGCTTGAGGTGCTAGTCCTGAGGTCAGCTGTTCCCTGACAAAGGAAAGGAAAATCCATACAAATCCTTTAATCTCTTAGGGACACCATGACGATTCTTTCTTTTACAACTTGCATATTTTGGCCCTAGACATAGGTGGAAAAAAGACCCTGAAAATATTCCCTATGGCTCCAAGCACCAGGACATTTCTATAAAGATATCTCCTCAGTCAACTGCCTTGGTCAGCTTACTGAGCTCCTGAACTTGACTGCACTAAACATCACCCAACAGCAGCTTGGATCCTCTCTCCCCAGAGAGCTCTTGCCCCCCAGGAATGGGCTATAGATAAATGAACACAAAAATAATACTTGATCGAACAAAGGTGCTGGCTATAAGCTACTTCTGCCCATAAGACTGCAAGAGGAGTCTCTAATCACAAGATCACATCAAATCAGTTAACCAGCACCACTATTTCCTCCCATTACGGACAGACAAGCACATCAAAACTACAGGACATTGTGCAGGAATGTAAATAACCCATTAAAAAGCTCTCTATTTGTAAGTGAACCAGGAAGGTCAAAGTACTCTGTATTAGCTATAAAACATTAACCTTCACTTAGGAAGATACGAAGTGAGAGAAGTTCTTCCAGCAACCCTATGAGTACAGCAACTTTTAAACATTCTAATTTCTAAAGGGATGTTGCAATACCACTGAGCAACACCGTGAACTTTAGCATTCAGGTTGTTATAAGGAAAATAGGTAGAAAACAAATGATGTTAAGGAAAACTCAGAAATCAATCTGCTACCTGCTGAGGTCCATGGCACCACCAGCATGACACCCCACCACTATGTTTTCTCCACCTCTGCCAATATTCAGGTGCTTGGCTGATCTGAAGCCAGCAGCAGCACTGGATACATAGCACCAGTGGGAAACTGCTCTTCAAAGGATAAACAGGTAGTCCAGAAACAGAGAGGAAATTCCATCTCCTTAAACACTAAGCTGTCTTGTCACAGGCCAAAGGCCAAAACTGTAATGGCCATAGCACCAGGCACCAAATAAGACAGTGACAATGCAACCTGACAAGCCAAGCTGGCACAGTGATCCCGAGCTGCAGACACCAAGGGCATTGACCATCATCTATGAGTCATGGGGCAAATCTCTTGAGCTAAGAGATGATGAGCAGTCATAACTCACAAGCCTCTTAAATGCGGATAAGGTGTTTCCTGACAACCATAACCAGCCAAGGGAGCAAAATGAACACTTTCTGGCCAACTTGCTGCTGGATGACCCCACTAACACTCCTTGGCAGAAGACAGGATCCTCTCTGACAGAACCACCACCAACAGCTGATCCAGCACAGTGAGACTAAAGCTGACATTGCTGTACTCGCCTTTGCTTGGCTCTGAGGTTAGATGGGCTGACCACCTTCTCCCCGAGGGAACTCCAAAAATAGCATTTACTAACTCAAGGGAGTCCACGCCTGAATAAACCACAGGCAGAGGTCTTTGTTCACAGCTCACACCACAGCAGTAACTCAGTCAGTAGATGGATACAAGGAGAAATGTAGGCCACACATGCAGAGAAAAAGAGATATCCATACTGCAAAGATATCCTAGATCTTGTTTTCAGAGTCAGGAAATAAACACCCATTAAAATAGCCTGCAAGTGCTGGTGTACAGCTCAATATGAGCCAGATGGGCTAAGGGAAAAACATGCTTCACTAGAAAGTTAAGAAGTTGTTGGTTATTTTCCCCACTAAATTGCCCGATGCATCATTAAAGAAAAATCTTTGTGATGTAACTATTCGTACTTACATAAAGAACACTCGTAATTAGCTCTTCAAGTAATCCTCTGACCACCATCTGGAGTTCAGCCTAAATCTTGACCTCACTCACACCAAACATCCATGCATCTTTGAAACACACCCAACAATGAATCACATCACACTAAATTCACGAAGTGGAAAAAGCTGACAGAAATATTAAGACCTGAAATACCTTTCACTTCATGGGCTCTACATAAACAGCTCTATAAATCCATGTTCCAGAATATCCAGAGTAAGCAAAGAGCAATTCACCCCCATCACATTTAGGGAAATGGTTTCAAAAGGAATAAGAGGCAGGATTTATTAACCCAATCCTACATGTAAAAGAAAACATTTCTTCCACCGAAACCTCAGTTTATAACAAAAGAAGTCAACACATGACATACTCAACCTTATTCCAATAACAGAGGAGAAAAGCCTCCCTAGAACTAGATTCTGACAGGAAACTAGACTTACCAAAGATATAAAATCACTTATTCCCCCACCCACCTATAAACAGCTCAAAATATATTACTATTAAAGGATGCAGAAATTCCTTCATCTAAAGCACCATAGACGTCTGGCTCTTTTTTTTCTTTTTGCTAACAACCTCCTGATTAGTATGAAACTCCTATTCCCACAGACAAATGAGAAAGACTAAGATACCTCCCACCTACGAAGCCTCTTAGCTAGTTAGTTTTTCTTAATATACAACTGTGTTGCATGCTGAGCTCCTCACAGCAAAGCATTCAAGACTGATACATGCCACAGCACCAAAGAAAAATTATCTCCTTAGTTCCAGAGGAATTCTGTTTTCAATGAAGTTTAGCAAGCAGATTTTAGACCTTAGTAAGAAAGCCCACAACAGCAAGGGAAGAGGCATGAAGCAGGCCAAAAATACTGAACCAGTTATGCTTAGTTCATATCTGAATCTGCAAGAAGGAGAAATGTTTATTTTTTCAAGGCATCATGTGTACATAAAACACAAAGAGCCTTCTGTACTGAGAGACATGGTCCCAGAGACAGACCTCCTGACAGCTGGCCTACTGGCACACTGGTACTTTTCAGTATAAATAAGAACAAGATGAGAAAGGATCACCAGGGCTGGCACCACCAATGATGAGACCCCAAAGTCTAGGTATTTCACTATCAACAGAGACAGAAAAGGACTGTCACCACCCCCAGGTACAAAATTTACTACCTACTCATGTAATGCAGCAGAAACTAACCCTGGGCATGAATATACTATAGGAAGGTTGCCGAGCCTCCTCTGCAATCATTAGCTGTCTCTGTGCACAGCTAGGCTGGCTTCAGTTTGGTAGGGGGTAATTTTAAGTCATTGCTATCTTTGCCACATACCCTTCTCTTGGCAGCAGCTTCAGCAAGGGTTACACAAGACCAAAGTCCTACACAGCAAGTCAATATTTAACTTAAGCACTGTACTGTTGAGACCCACCTAGAATATTTGATAAAGTAACTTCTTAAATCTTACAATATCTTTTCTAACAAACAATAATTAATCTTCTAGTTTTCTAGAGCAATTTATCTTCTAGTTGTAAAGATAAATTCAACAACAAAAGTTAGATCCAGCTTTAGCAATTTTAATAAGGGACCCAATAGAAAACATTACCATGAAAGGAGATCAAAACAATAGGACATATATACCGCAGAACAGGTTCAAGGCAGGGGCAGGAGCCACAGTACAAAATTCATTTAAAACAAAACCAAAGTGAGTTCTGGAAAGTCAGCACTTTTTCCAAGAAGTAGTATTTTAACACTGCAATTAAAGCCATTAAACCATGTCACAAAGGCATATATAAAACTCCCGCACATTACAAGGAGAATTCATTCTCTCTAAATAGCTGAATAAAATCTATGAGCTGCTGTACTAACACAGATTTTAAAACAGTACAATAAATAGAAGACTGAGTTGTTGGGTTTTTCTTTTCAGGATGATTCTTCTTAATCTTAGTGAAGCTAACCAAATTATTTATATCTCTAAAATGTCTTAGCATGCGCCTGATGCAAAGTTTTGCGAATAGTCTTATCTTTTATCATCTTAATGGACAAAGATTTAGCTGATGTCAGAAACTGCTGTTGAAATACAGTTCAGACTAAAACTGAGCAACTGAGAGTAATTTCTCATTTGCTACATCCATTTCAATTCTTTATCCACCTGTTTCCTGTGCCTAATGTGATCTCTTTATACATTGTTAGTACTCCTATCCTTACACCTAGCAAAAACTCCTTTTATCCTCTGAAACTGAACATCTGTTTTAGTGATGATTCCAGTGGAGTTACTAGTAATAATCACCACAGGCAAAGTCCTAAAAATTCTCTAGTTCTACATGTCTAACCCTTCACATATAACAGTCTGGTTATCAAGCAAAAGTAAACTTTTTCAGGAAACAACATAAATATGAAAGGCTGGAGTGGGGGGCTGAGATTTTTAGTCACATCATGAAATAAGGAGACAGCCAATATCACACAGCTGTCAGCTAAAAGAGTACCAAACCAAAACAACAACCACCTCAAAAAGCCACACCAAAAAAACCAGCCACCAACACTAGGCCAGTTCACCTGTGCAGGGAAGTGCAGCCCCAGGGAACATTTTCACAAGCAGCTTAACTGATTTTGCCCCGTGACACTGCCTAATGGGCGGACCTGCCTCTCCCTGTTACATACACTGCATTAGTACAGACACACAGCTCCATCGGTTCACTTGCTGTATGGTGCTAACTGCTGGCCGGTTTAGCAGAGGAATCCAGCCAACCACACAACCACTTGCACCTCCACAAGAGAGGGAATTGAAATGGACAGACAGAGAGCTGGAAAAGAGGTGCACAGGGCCACCCTTCTGAGCAGGAACATAATCTTAAACCTGATCTCTTGAAATTCCGCACCTCAAGGTACCTATAGTTATGTACACATAAAAGTAAGCTTTCACATCTCAAATGCCTCCTTGGCACTATCAGATCAGGACTCTAATCCAACTCAGAGTGGATGCAGAAAGTATTTACCTTACGTTTTCACTCTGCTTTGAGACCAAGATCAGTATGTTAAGACCAGCCTATCTCTGAATTACTAAAGCTAGAGGATAAAAGAACAACTGCAAATGAAGTCACAACAAGGTTTTAGTAATTTCCAGCAGCAAAACTCCCACAAAGCTGAAACAAGAAAGGAGTCTGACAGGGTCCTATCCATTTCCTCTACACACTTCATTTTCATTGTGCATCATTTGCAAGTGTTACTTCTATCCATTTCCATTCTCTTAGCAAAAATAAGCTAGAGGTACTAGATTCTGCCATGGGAACTGCTTCTTCACACGAGACGGCAAGATGCTGTCTTCCTTCAGTTCTAAGTACCACAGTTCTTACCAGCTATCCCTTTGTTTCACCCTATTGAGCTAAGCCAAAGATAGTCTAAGCAGCGCACCTACTAAAGCCATCCCTTTCACTCTTCCAACCTCCTGCCAGGTGACAGAAGCATAGAAATTACTTACACTTTCTTTTTTTGATGTCAGCAGCCCCTGGGACGTTTTGCTCAGACAGGATTACAACGGTACACCAGACACCACGGTCTTAACTCAGTAATGATCTACCTCAGATCCCCTCTGAAGAGCTACTTAAACGCTTCCTCCTTCCCGGGAAGAGGAGATAATACCCTGCGATTGTTCATCTGTCTCAAAATAAGCATTACCAACACCTTGCCTCATTATAGGGCTGAGACATAGCTACTGCCACAGATATCACTGGCTCATTTAAATACGAAAAACTCCCCTTTTTTTAATACGCGAGCGGGGAAGCCGTGCCCCTCAACACAGGACAAATCCTGTCTCGACCCGTGCAAAGCAGAAGCGAACCCAGCGGGATGCGCTCAGTGCCCCCAGGGAGTACCGCCGGCAGTCCCGAGAGAAGAGGCACCCAACGCTCCGACAGCGCCCAGGCGCTGGGGGCGGCCGCAGCCGCTCACCTCACCGGCGACCCGGAGGCCCCCGCCCGCACCGCCCTCCCCGCGTTACCTGGGCAGCGCGTCCGGCGCCGGCAGCACCACCCGGCTCCACACCGCACCGACCCCGCCTCCGCAGCGTCACTTCCGAAGGGAGGCGGGACCGCACCGCCTTCCACTGCGCCCCCCCGCGGGTAGCTGTGCGCGCAGGCGCAGGAGGCCGTGAGGTGCTAGGTTGTGTTGTGGTGTCTGTGAAGCACCCCGGGGGTGCCTGAGGGGCTCCTGCCTGGGGCCCCGCTGTTCCATAGCAGTGTGGGGGGGAATCCCTGCTGCTCCGGGCGTGCTGCTGAGGATCGGACCTCTCGGACAACGGACGGGCCCCAGCCAGGCGTGTTCTTGCCCTGCAGAGCAGCCAGTTTAATCACCTGTGTGGGCTGCCGTGGAAAAAAAGGGCCGGAATCTGTGGCTGAGTGCAAGTAGGGCAGGCAAACCACAAAATTCGTGTAACCTCAGGTGTCCCCTGCTACCCCAATAGTCATAATTTTTCAGCCAGTTCTTACAGAAACCCAGACTGGTTTGGGTTGAAGGGACCTTAAAGCTCATCCAGTTCCCACCCCCTGCCATGGGCAGGGACACCTTCCACTAGAGCAGGGTGCTCCAAGCCCCTGTGTCCAGCCTGGCCTTGAACACTGCCAGGGATGGGGCAGCAAGAGCTTCTCTTGTGCCTCACCACCCTCACAGGGAAGAACTTCTCCTAATGTCTAATGTGAATACCCCCTCTGTCAGGTTAAAGCCATTCCCCCTTGTCCTGTCGCTACAGGTCCTTGTCCAAAGCCCCTCTCCAGGTTTCTTGTAGCCCCACTGGGAGCTGCTCTAAGGTCTACCCTTAAGGAGCCTTTTCTGTCTGCAGGGCAGAGCTGCTCCAGCCCTTGCAGCATCTCGGTGGCCTCCTCTGGACTCACTCCGACAGCTCCACGTCCCTCTTGTGCTGTTGCCCCAACATGGATGCAGGACTGCAGGGGGGCCTCACTAGAGCACAGTAGACGGGGAGGATCCCCTCCCTCAACCTGCTGGTCACGCTGTTGGGGATGCAGCACATCACACAGGTGGTTTCTGGGATGCAAGCACACACTGCTGGGTCATGGAGAGCTTCTCGTCAATGAACACACCGAAGTCCCTCTCAGGCCTGCTCTCAATCCAGTTTCTGTCCAGCCTGTATTGCCCAGTCCCTATCACCATTACAGGGATGATAGCAAGCATCCGTTTTTCGCTGGTGTCACAGGTTTTTGGATAAAGTCCTGCATTGCTTTTGGTGATACTGTCTACTGTAAACAAGCATGTGTAGTATAAATTAAAATAAATAAACACAAAAGGCAGCAATACCTGTACGGCAGCACTAAGTGCTTGTGTTTGCTGTCGGTTTAAAAATCCTGGAACATGTCCCCCACTTTTAGTTCTTCCCCAGTGGAAGCCGTAACAGCCACGTCAATTTCCACGCTAAGTAATGAGGAACCATCGCTGCAGTTCGCTCTGCTTACTGTGTATCAATCCAAGAGAAAGGTCTCTACGCGCACAAGCAATACCACGGCTTGCCAGGAGGTGTTGCTTTGAAACCACTCAAATATCGGAGCTTAAAAATCATGAAATGGGCTTGGACTCTTAAAATAGTTGACACTTTGTTCTGGCAGGGAGAAATCAAGATCCTCCATTTGAAATTATAAGTTTTCTTTAAGACTATTTAAATCTGAAATGCACAGAGTAGTTTGGAGGGAAACAAATGCTGAACAAGCAACCTACTCTATGGGAAACAGTACTTGTTTGAACATTGCTAACAAATACGTTAGACCAGCTTTATCTACGTAAAACTATCTGGCTTTGTCTTTGCAGGTCTGGATATTAATATATATCTTAACAGACCTGATGCAGTGGGGAGTTTTAGAGGGATAACTCTTGTTTTCAAGAAGCCAGGGAGTATACTAAAGCTTCAATAAGACAAACAGTCATGCTGCTCAGCTGTGTCACTGCACTCTCCACACCTGCACACATAACTCTTTAAAGAAAATTAGCTTGTTTTTCAAAGGGAGTATGCAGTTTGGGATATATAACTGTTCTGCACCTACAGTCCTGTTTTCAAGTGCATGTAACAGTGACAAAATTAGTTATTCATTTAGTTATGCCCAGCCTTGGTCTAGAAGACAGAACAGGAGGAGAAGTTTCCAAGCCATTTGAAACCTTTTTTGCTAAAGGAAAAACTGCCTCAAAGGATACGCAGCAAGGAGACGTTTTTAAATATGTCTTTATCACATCAAGCTAAAATGACCTCCATGGCTAAAACAAGCTGTGGCTCTTCAGCAGAAATTTAAACTCTAGATTGGATGATATTTCACAGCCCACAACATGCTTTGTTGTGTAGGCAGAGTGATCACACTTACTCCAGCTGTGCCTTTCAAAGATCTATACATGTCAGCCCTGAGGCAATGAACTCCAGCTCACTGAGGCTCTGGAAGGCTGTTTTTGGAGACAGATTAGAAAAGGACCTTAGAAGAGGAGGTCAGCTAAGTGTGTGTATAACCAAAGGAGCCTTTGAAAACTATTTTATGATCAAATGTTTACCAATATTGGGTTTTACCACAGCTTAAGGTATTAGCCAGGATCAGAGAACAACTTACCAGATGAAAGATTACAGACGTGAGGAGATCCACAGCTCTTTTTACACCAAATAATTTCTTTTAAAGAAATATATGTATAAAATATAAAATTTAAAAGTCATAACTGTAAAAGGGAAAGCAGAAAACAGCTGTTGGTGAATTTAACTGACCTCTACAAGCTATCGTTTTCAACAGCAGGGTGTAATTCAAGTCTGATGTTTGGACCCACTGCTGTCAAGAATGAGTAAGTTTTCAGAGCTCGCACCCTTCTCAGCACTATGACCATGAGTTTTACCACAAAACCTCAGCACAAATTGTGCAGCTAGTTAGACCTTCCATATTCCTCAGACATAATTTCAGCAGAAATACTCCTACAGCTGGAATACCACTGCAAACCCTCATTTTCAAATGCCCCTGGGGTCAGAAATTGACATGTTTTGTGCAACTAGTCAAA